>NC_091978.1:339512021-339872671 GCF_044704955.1 Pristiophorus japonicus | reverse complement strand
GAGGACGTGCGGTTCCAGGACTCGTTCCGTCGATTCTGGTCCGACTGGAGAAGGAAGCAGGGGGGCTTCCCCTCCTTGAGGCTATGGTGGGACGTGGGCAAGGCTCACGTCCGCGTCTTCTGTCAAGAGTACGCGAGGGGGTCGACCAAGAGGCGGGCGGCCAGAGTCGGGCGCCTAGAAAAAGAGGTGCTCGACCTGGAAGCCCGTCTCGGTCAAGTCGTCCAGGACCCGGCCCTGCGGACGGTGTACGAAGCGAAGAAGGCCGCGCTGAAGGACCTGCAGCTCGTCGGGTCCCGAGGCGCGTTCGTGAGGTCGCGGATCCGGTTCCTGCGGGATCTGGACCGCGGCTCCCCCTTCTTCTACTCGCTGGAAAAAAGGCAGAGTGTCCGTAAGCAGCTCTTGACGCTGCTGGCCGACGACGGCTCTCTCGTCTCGGATCCGGAGGGCGTCAACAACAGGGTCCGTGAATATTACGGGGCTCTGTTCTCTCCGGATCCGTCCAGCGAGGAAGCGCGTAGAGTTTTGTGGGAGGACCTGCCGAAGGTCAGCCCGGAGGGCGCCGAAAATCTGGAAGCTCCGCTAAGCCTGGCGGAGCTGACCGGTGCCCTCGCCCGGCTCTCGAGGGGAAAATCCCCGGGGCTGGACGGGCTGACCGTGGAGTTCCACAGGGCGTTCTGGGACGTCCTGGGGAGCGACTACGCGCGGGTCCTGGGGGAAAGTCTGGCGACCGGGGAGATGCCCCTCTCTTGGCGCAGGGCAGTCATCGTCCTGCTGCCTAAGAAGGGCGATCTCCGCCTCCTTAAGAACTGGCGCCCGGTCTCCCTCCTCAGCACGGACTACAAAATCTTCGCCAGGGCGATGTCTGCTCGCCTTGGTGCCGTGCTGGACCACATGATCCACCCCGACCAGTCATACACGGTCCCGGGCCGGACGATCCACGACAACATCCATCTGGTCCGGGACCTCATCCATTGCTCCCAGGAGGCTGGTCTGTCGGTCGCCTTCCTATCCCTCGACCAAGAGAAGGCGTTCGACAGGGTGGATCACGACTATCTGCTCGGAACTCTGCGCGCTTTCGGGTTCGGGACGCATTTCGTCGCCCGGATCCGACTTTTGTACGCCGCCGCGGAGTGTCTGATTAAGGTTAACGGGTCCTTGATGGCGCCCCTTCGCTTTAGGAGAGGGGTGCGCCAGGGATGCCCCATGTCCGGCCAGTTATACGCCGTTTGCGTGGAGCCTTTCCTGCGCCTCTTGCGGACGAGGTTGACGGGACTGGCTCTGCAAGGGCCGGGCGTGGAGGTCGTCCTCTCGGCTTACGCCGATGACGTGCTCCTCGCGGTAGAGGATCCCGCTGACCTGCGGAGGATGCGTGAGTGCCAGGAGATTTACTCGGCCGCGTCCTCCGCCAGGATCAACTGGGAGAAATGTTCCGGACTCCTGGTGGGTCAGTGGCGGGTGGACTCCCTGCCGGAGGAGCTCAGGCCTTTTGCCTGGAGCACGACCCATCTCCTCTATCTGGGAGTCTACCTTAGCCCCGACGAGGGAGCCTGGCCGGCGAACTGGCAGGAGCTGGAGGCCAAGGTCGCCGCTCGCCTAGGGCGCTGGACAGGACTGCTCCGAGTGCTGTCCTACAGGGGTCGAGCGCTAGTCATAAACCAGCTGGTGGCCGCAATGCTGTGGTACCGGCTGGTCACTTTGACCCCTCCCCCTGCGTTTGTCGCCAAGATACAGAAGAAGCTGGTGGACTTCTTCTGGAACAACAGGAAGCACTGGGTCTCTGCCGCGGTCTTGAGTCTCCCGCTTGAGGAGGGCGGTCAGTCGTTGGTGTGCGTCAGCGCCCAGCTCGCGACTTTCCGTCTTCAGACCCTGCAGAGATACCTTTACGTCGAGCCCCCTCCTAGGTGGTGCGCTCTGGCGAGGTATTTCTTCCGCCAGCAGCTCGACCTCAATTATGACACGCAGCTCCTGTTTGTGAACTTGGGGGGTGCCAGGACCGCCCTCCGGGAGCTGCCTGTCTTTTACAGGGAACTCATCAGGGTCTGGAACAAAGTCTCCACCAAGCGCAGCTCTCCGCCGGCTGGAGTGGCGGCCGTCCTGCAGGAACCGCTGCTCGGGAATCCGTACCTCCACGGCCGAGGCTTTATGTGGCGGTCGGAAGAGAGGGCTGTGGCTGGTGAGGTGACCAGGGTCAGGGACCTGCTCGATGGCGGAGGAGCGGGCTGGATGGCGCCAGACACGCTGGCGCGGCGCCTAAATTCTGCCAACGTCCGCCACGCGGCCGATGCCATCGAGTCGCTAAAAATAGCTCTGGGCCCTGACTCCGTTAGGTGCATCGAGGAGGCTCAAGCACGTGGGGAGATCCCGTCCGAACTGACCCCCGTCCGGACGGAATTCCTCATCGGTGCCAAACCCCGGAACCTCCCTCGGGGGCCGGCGCCTCACAACTTGAGCCGCCTCCGGGAAATCCCCTCCGTGCCTTTCAGTTCCGCGCGGAGGGGTTTCCTGTACGGGCTGCTCCTGCACACCCTCAACTTTGCCATCCTCGCCGGCCGTCCGGACACGCCATGGCGTACCATCTTGCCGTCCGGAGGAGGCGGGGGTCCCCGATGGAGGGCACTCTACGCAGGGGTCCTCCCACTATTCATCGGGGACTTGGCCTGGAGGGTGGTGCACGGAGCAGTGCCGTGCAACAAATTTTTAAGCCGGTTCACGGACTCCCAGGCCGCCTGCAATTTCTGCGGTCTGGAGGAGTCCGTGTTCCATGTTTTTATTGAATGCACGAGGTTGCAGCCCCTGTTCCACTATTTGAAGGGGCTGCTCCTGAAATTCTGGCTGCACTTCAGTCCCACTCTCCTGATCTTTGGGCACCCTGTGCGGAGGGGAGCGGGTAGGTCCGAAGGCCTCCTCGTAGGACTGCTCCTGGGCACGGCCAAGGGTGCCATCAGCCGGTCCAGGCAGCGGGCGGTCGAGGGGGTCGTTCAACCTGACTGCCTGCCTCTCTTCCGCTCTTACATCCGGTCCAGGGTGTCCTTGGAGATGGAGCACGCGGTGTCCACCGGTACGCTCGCGGCCTTCCGCGAGAGGTGGGCACCGGAGGGACTGGAGTGCATCATCACGCCCGGCAACCAAATTTTAATTTGATTTTACGTTTTAAAGTTAATTTGTTTTAATTGCCGGTGCTTTTAGTGTCCCCTTCCCTTTTATAGGGGGCACTGGGGAAAAATTGTGATTTTAGTGCCCAAAAAAAAACAAAAAAAAAAAAAGAAAAAACACAAAAAAAACAAAAAAGGGGGGAAAAAAAGGGCCTTGTAAATGTCTGGAGTGTCACCCAGGTCGGGTGGCACCGTTTAATGTCTTTATGTTTTGCAGGTAAACTCAAAAGAGTTTCATGCACAAAGACCCCCAGGTCCCTCTGCACCGCAGCATGTTGTAATTTCTCCCCGTTCAAATAATATTCCCTTTTACTGTTTTTTTTCCCAAGGTGGATGACCTCACACTTTCCAACATTGTATTCCATCTACCAAACCTTAGCCCATTCGCTTAACCTATCTAAATTGCTTTGCAGCCTCTCTGTGTCCTCTACACAACCCGCTTTCCCACTAATCTTAGTGTCATCTGCAAATTTTGTTACACTATACATTAATGAATTAGACAAAAGAATTGAATGTAATATCTCCAAGTTTGCAGTTGGCACAAAGCTGGGTGGCAGTGTGAGCTGTGAGGAGGATGCTAAGAGGCTGCAGAGTGACTTGGACAGGTTAGGCGAGTGGGCAAATGCATGGCAGATGCAGTATAATGTAGATAAATGTGAGGTTATCCACATGGTTGGCAAAAACAGGAAAGAAGAATATTATCTGAATGGTGACAGATTAGGAAAAGGGGAGGTGCAACGAGACCTGGGTGTCATGGTACATCAGTCATTGAAAGTTGTCATGTAGGTACAGCAGGCAGTGAAGGCGGCAAATGACATGTTGGCCTTCTTCCAGGTCATCGATGTATATTGTAAACAGTTGTGGTCCCAGCACCGATCCCTGTGGCACACCACTAACCACCGATTTCCAACCCGAAAAGGACCCATTTATCCAGACTCTCTGCTTTCTGTTAGCCAGCCAATTAGGAGACCAAAACTGTACACAATATTCAAGGTGTGGTCTCACCAAGGACCTGTACAACTGCAGTAAGACCTCCCTGCTCCTGTACTCAAATTCTCTCACTATGAATGCCAACATGTCATTTGCCGCCTTCACTGCCTGCTGTACCTACATGACAACTTTCAATGACTGATGTACCATGACACCCAGGTCTCGTTGCACCTCCCCTTTTCCTAATCTGTCACCATTCAGATAATATTCTTCTTTACTGTTTTTGCCAACCATGTGGATAACCTCACATTTATCTACATTATACTGCATCTGCCATGCATTTGCCCACTCACCTAACCTGTCCAAGTCACTCTGCAGCCTCTTAGCATCCTCCTCACAGCTCACACTGCCACCCAGCTTCATGCCAACTGCAAACTTGGAGATATTACATTCAATTCTTTTGTCTAATTCATTAATGTATATTGTAAATAGCTGGGGTCCCAGCACTGAACCTTGCAGTACCCCACTAGTCACTGCCTGCCATTCTGAAAAGGACCTGTTTATTCCTACTCTTTGCTTCCTGTCTGCCAACCAGTTCTCTATCCACATCAATACATTACCCCTAATACCATGTGCTTTAGGTTTGCACACTAATCTCTTGTGTGGGACCTTGTCAAAAGCCTTTTGAAAGTCCAAATGCACCACAGCCATTGGTTCTCCCTTGTCCACTTTACTAGTTACATCCTCAAAAAATTCTGGAAGATTGGTCAAGCATGATTTCCCTTTCATAAATCCATGCTGACTTTGACTGATCCTGTCACTGCTTTCCAAATGCGCTGCTATTAAATCTTAAATAATTGATTCCAACATTTTTCCCACTATCGATGTCAGGCTAACCAGTCTATAATTCCCTGTTTTCTCTCTCCCTCCTTTTTTATAAAGTGGGGTTACATTATCTATCCTCCAATCCAGAGTCAATAGAATGTTGGAAAATGACCACCAATGCATCCACTATTTCTAGGGTCATTTCCTCAAGTACTCTGGGATGCAGACTATCAGGCCCTGAGGATTTATCAACCTTCAGTCCCATCAATTTCCTGAAAACAATTTCCTGACTAAAAACGATTTCCTTCAGTTCCTCCTTCTCACTAGACCCTCGTTCCCTTACTATTATTTGTGTCTTCCTTAGTGAAGACAGAACTAAATTATTTATTCAATCAGTCTGCCATTTCTTTGTTCCCCATTATATATTCACCTGATTCTGACTGCAAGTGATGTAAATTTGTCTTCACTAATCTTTTTCTCTTCACATATCTATCGAAGCTTTTGCAATCAGTTTTTATGTTCCCTGCAAGCTTACTATCATACTCTATTTTCCCCCTCCTAATTAAACTCTTTGTCCTCCTCTGCTGAATTCTAAATTTCTCCCAATCCTCAGGTTTGCTGCTTTTTCTGGCCAATTTATATGCCTCTTCCTTGGATTTAACATTATCCCTAATTTCCCTTGTTAGCCACGGTTGAGCCACCTTCCTCGTTTTATTTTTGCACCAGATAGGGATGTACAATTGTTGAAGTTCATCCATGTGATCTTTAAATGTCTGCCATTGCGTATCTACCGTCAACCCTTTAAGTATCAGTCGCTAGTCTATCCTAGCCAATTCACGCCTCATACCATCGAAGTTACCTTTCTTTAAGTTCAGGACTCGAGTCTCTGAATTAATTGTGTCACTCTCCATCCTAATGAAGAATTCTACCATATTATGGTCACTCTTCCCCAAGGGGCCTCGCACAACAAGATTGCAAATTAATCCTCTCTCATTACACAACACACAGTCTAGGATAGCCAGCTCTTTAATTGGTTCTTCGACATATTGGTCTAGAAAACCATCCCTTATATACTCCAGGAAATCCTCCTCCACCGTATTGCTACTAATATGTCCTTCCTATACAGTATAAATGCACACGAGGCCCATACTTGAGAGATCACTCTGTGACCAGTAACCTTTATTTGCCAGCACTGAAGTGGAGAAGATGGGTGGAGCTTTCCATTTTATACCTGAAAGTCCAGGTTAGGAGTGTTTCCCACAAGTTCACCAGCTAGTGGTCAGTGTTCTCAGGGTGTACAACTTAGGTCAGTTTTTACATGGATTACAAAGACAGTAGAATACATGACATCACCTCCCCCTCCCCAAAGTCTTATTGGGATCACAGGTTAAGTATCTCTGGTGGTTTACGCTCCCTTGTCGAGCGCCTGAGTTGGGGCTCCGGTTGTTGGGCGCTGGCCTGAGTGTCTGCTGTTTGCGGTGCCTCAGGCCTGTCCGGACTGCCCACAGTGACTAGGCTCTCCTCCACTTGGTTCCGGTGTTCAGTCACCTGTGGTGGAGTGAACACTACATCGTGTTCTTCCTCTGCTTCTTCTATGGGGTTGCTGAATCTCCATTTTGTTTGATCCACGTGTTTGTGGCAGATTTGTCCATTGGTAAGTTTAACTACTAGAATCCTATTCCCCTCTTTGGCAATCACAGTGCCTGCGAGGCATTTTGACCCTCCAGCGTAGTTGAGGACAAAGACAGGGCCATTGACATCAATACATCGTGCCCTTGCATTCTCGTCATGGTCGTCACATTGTGACCGGCGCCTGCTCGCAATAATTTTTTTCTGGTGGGGTGTATAAGGGATAACCTGGTTTTGAGCGTCCTTTTCATTAGCAGCTCTGCGGGTGGAACCCATGTGAGCAAGTGTGGTCGGGATCTATTGGCCAACAGGAGGCGTGATAAGCGGCTTTGTAGGGAATGCCCTTGGATTCTAAGCATCCCCTGTTTGATTATCTGCACTGCTTGTTCCGCCTGGCCGTTTGAGGCCGGCTTGAACGGTGCCGTTCTGACATGGTTGATACCATTTCCTGCCATGAAGTCCTGGAATTCAATGCTTGTAAAGCACAGGCCATTGTCGCTGACCAAGGCGTCCAGTAGACCATGGGCGGCGAACATTGCCCATAGACTTTCTACCATGGCAGAGGATGTGCTTGAATTGAGGATGTCACACTCGATCCATTTGGAGTTGGCGTCTACTACAACCAAATACATTTTTCCCATGAAAGGACCTGCGTAGTCCACATGGATGCATGACCATGGCTTGGCGGGCCAGGAGCAGTGGCTAAGGGGGGCTTCCCTGGGCACATTGACCAGCTGGGCACACGTGTTGCACCTGCGAACACAAAGTTCCAGGTCTGCATCTTTCCCTGGCCACCAAACGTGTGACATGGCAATTGCCTTCATCATGACAATGCCCTGGTGCTCATCGTGGAGTTCTCGGATGATTGCCTCTCTGCCCATCTGGGGCATGATTACTCGGTTTCCCCATAGTAGGCAATCGGCCTGAATGGAGAGTTCATCCTTGCGCCTGTGAAATGGTTTAAATTCCTCAGGGCATGCCCCATACGTGGTTGCCCAGTCCCCATTCAGGACACATTTCTTGACTAAAGACAGTAGCGGGTCTCTATTTGTCCAGACTTTGATCTGACGGGCTGCCATGGGTGAGCCTTCACTTTTGAAAGCTTCAACAGCCATGAGCATCTCAGCAGCATGCTCGGTTGCCCCCTCGGTGGTTCCTAGTGGGAGCCTGCTGAGTGCATCGGCGCAGTTTTCAGTGCCCGGTCTGTGCTGAATTGTATAATCATAGCTAGCTAATGTGAATGCCCACCTCTGTATACGGGCCGACGCATTTGCATTTATGGCCTTGTTGTTGGCCAAGGGGGACTTTAGGGGTTTGTGATCTGTCTCCAGCTCAAATTTCCTGCCAAACAGGTACTGGTGCATTTTTTTTTACTGCATATACACATACAAGCGCTTCCTTTTCTACCATCCCGTAACTCCTTTCTGCCTGGGACAGACTTCTGGAGGAATAAGCTAATGGCTGTAACTGACCCTTGGCATTCACATGCTGCAACACACACCCGACCCCATAGGATGATGCATCGCGCGTTAACACAAGTTTCTTACATGGGTCATATAGCGTTAACAGATTGTTGGAGCATAACAAATTGCGTGCTCTGTCAAAAGCTCTTTCCTGGCTGTCCCCCCAGACCCATTCGCGATCTTTGCATAGGAGCACGTGTAGCGCCTCTAACAACATGCTCAATTTGGGAAGAAAGTTACCAAAATAGTTCAGGAGCCCCAGGAACGAACGCAGCTCCATCGTGTTACGGGGTCTGGGTGCTCTCTGGATCGCTTCCGTTTTGGACGCAGTAGGTCTGATCCCGTCTGCTGCTACCCTTATCCCCAGGAATTCTACCTCTGGAGCTAGGAAGACGCACTTCGCTTTTTTCAGTCGCAGACCTACCCGATCCAGTCTGCATAGCACCTCCTCCAGGTTGTGGAGATGTTCTTCAGTATCGCGACCAGTGATGAAGATGTCGTCTTGAAAAACTACCGTCCTTGGAATCGACTTGAGGAGACTTTCCATTTTTCGTTAAAAGATCGCGGTGGCTGAGCGAATCTCGAACAGACATCTGTTGTACTCAAACAACCCCTTGTGTGTCATGATGGTGGTCAGCTTCTTCGACTCACTCGCAAGCTCCTGGGTCATGTAAGCTGAGGTCAGGCCCAATTTTGAAAAAAGTTTGCAAACGGATAGCGTCGCAAAGAGGTCCTCCGCTCTCGGTAGCGAATACTGGTCTTGGAGTAATACCCAATTGATGATGGCCTTGTAATCACCACATATCCTGACCGACCCATCCGCCTTGAGCACCGGCACAATCGGGCTCACCCAGTCACTGAATTAGACTGGCGAGATGATGCCTTCCCTCAGCAGTCCAATTCGCATTCTATCTTTTCCCGCATCACATATGGCACTGCTCTGGCCTTGTGGTGTACTGGCCTGGCGTCCGGGTTTATGTGAATCACTACCTTGGTCCCCATGAAAGTGCCAATGCCGGTTGAAATAGTGAGTCAAATTTGTCCAGGACCTGTGAGCATGATATTCGCTCCACAGAAGAAATTGCATTGACATCGCCCCATTTCCAGTTCATGACAGCAAGCCAACTCCTCCCCAGCAGTGCAGGACCATCCCCCTGGACAATCCAGAGTGGCAACCTGTTCTCCGAATCTTTGTGGGTCACGACTACCGTGGCGCTGCCTAGCACCGGAATGATCTCCTTTGTATATGTCCATAGCTGTGCGTCAATTGGCAATAATTTTGGCCTCCTGGCCTTGGATACCCACAACTTGTCGAACTGTTTGATACTCATCAGGGACTGGCTGGCCCCCGTGTCTAGCTCCATTGATACTGGGATGCCATTGAGGTGCACTTACATCATTATCGGTAGCGTCCTAGTGTATGAACTGTATATATGTTCCACATGAACTCGCTGAACTTCAGCTTCCAGCGATTTCCCCCAGTGTTCATTTGACCTCGTAGGGCTTACATCGGGCCCGTCCTCCTCGTACATCAACCTGGCTGCAGGCTTCATGCACATACGCACCGTGACCGCTGACGTTGCAGTTTCTGCAGGTATATTGCTGGTACCTGCAAGCTCTGGCTGTGTGTTTGCCTCCACACCTCCAACATGAGCCGTTATTGGAAACAAAAGGTCCATTACCAGTCGATCGTCTCTGACTGTCTCTGTAACTGTCCTTAAATGCATCATTGACAGGTGTTGATGGCCCTATTACTGGCCGCATTGTCCCTTGCGATGGCATGAATCGCCGTTCAGCTAGCCATTGTCTCTGTTGAATTCCCCCTTTGGATTCGACTGCATGCTCGGGTATATCCAATTGCCCCTGTCTGCCTGGAGAACTGTGTGCCACGTTAACAATGTTGTCTCCCTGTCCATTTACTGCATTTAAACCAAGATTTTTGTCAAACATTATTCTGGTCTCTTCCTCCCCAGAGATAAATGTCTGGGCCATCAAAGCTGCTGTTTCCAGGGTCAAGTCTTTGGTCTCAATCAGTTTCCTGAATACCCCAGCGTGCCCAATGCCCTCAATAAAAAAGTCTCACAGCATCTCCGCTCTGCATGCATCTGGGAACTTACATAGGCTCGCCAGTCACCAGAGGTCTGCCACGATGTCTGGGACGCTTTGCCCTTCTCGCCGCCGGTGTGTGTAAAACCGATGTCTCGCCATGTGCATGCTGCTCGCTGGTTTAAAGTGTTCCCCGATCAACTTACTGAGCTCTTCAAAAGTCTTGTCTGCTGGCTTCTCTGGCGCTAGAAGGTCCTTCATCAGGGAGTACGCCCTGGATCCACAAACTGTCAGGAGATGAGCCTTGCGTTTGTCGGCTGAATCCTGTCCCAACCATTCCTTGGTGACGAAACTTTGCTGTAGTCTCTCAATAAAATCGTCCGTATCATCACCGACACAGTACCTCTCATCTGTGCTGCTAGTGGCCATGCTCGCGTGGTTTAAATCCCAGTTTCTCGTCACCAATATGTCCTTACTGTACAGTATAAATGCACTAGAGGCCCATACTTGAGAGAAGGTCACTCTGTGACCAGTAACCTTTATTCGCCAGCACTGAAGTGGAGAAGATTGGTGGAGCTTCCCCTTTTATCCCTGAAAGTCCAGGTTAGGAGTGTCTCCCACAAGTTTACCACCTAGTGGTCAGTGTTCTCTCGGTGTGCAACTTAGGTCAGTTTATGCATGGATTATAATGACAGCAGAATACATATCAGCTACCAGGTTGGTTAGCCCAACCGAAATGCAGATTAAAGTCACACATGATAACTGCTGTCCCTTTATTGCACGCATCCCTAATTTCCTGTTTGATGCCATCCCCAAACTCAGTACAACTGTTTGGTGGTCTGTACTCAACTCCCACTAGCGTTTTCTGCCCTTTGGTGTTCCGCAGCTCTAACCATATAGATTCCACACCATCCAAGCTAATGTCCTTCCTTACGATTGCCTTAATCTCCTCTTTAACCATCAATGCTACCCCACCTCCTTTTCCTTTCTGTCTATCCTTCCTGAATATTGAATACCCCTGGATGTTGAGTTCCCAGCCTTGGTCACCCTGGAGCCATGTCTCCGTAATCCCAATTACATCATATCAGTTAACAGCTATCTGTGCAGTTAATTCATCCACCTTATTACGAATGCTCCTTGCATTGAGACCCAGAGCCTTCAGGCTTGTTTTTTTAACACTCAATGTATTTTTAGAATTATATTGTAGTGTGGCGTTTTTTGATTGTTGCCTTTGATTTTTCTGCCCTCCACTTTTCCTTATCTCCTTTCTACCTTTTGCTTCTGCCCCCATTTTACTTCCCTCTGTCTCCCTGCACAGATTCCCATCCCCCTGTCATATTAGTTTAAACCCTCCCCAACAACACTAGCAAACACTCCCCCCAAGACATTGGTTCCGGTCCTGCCCAGGTGCAGACCATTCGGTTTGTACTGGTCCCACCTCTCCCAGAACCGGTTCCAATGTCCCAGGAACTTGAATCCCTCCCCCTTGAACCATTCCTCAAACCAAGTATTCAACTTAACTATCCTGCTATTTCTACTCTGACTAGCACATGGCACTGGTTCAATCCTGAGATTTCTACCTTTGAGGTCCTACTTTTTAATTTAACTCCTAGCTCCCTAAATTCAGCTTGTAGGACCTCATCCCGTTTTTTACCAATATCGTTGGTATCTATATGCACCACGACAACTGGCTGTTGACCTTCCCCCTCCAGAATGCCCTGCAGCCGCTCCGAGACACCCTTGACCCTTGCACCAGGGAGACAACATACCATCCTGGAGTCTCGATTGCGGCCACAGAAGTGCCTATTCATTCCCCTTACAATAGATCCACTATAGCTCTCCCACTCTTTTTCCTGCCCTCCTGAGCAGCAGAGCCAACCATGGTGCCATGAACTTGGCTGCTGCTGCCTTCCCCTGATGAGTCATCTCCCCCAACAGTACCCAAAATGGTATATCTTTTTTGGAGGGAGATGACCGCAGGGGACCTCTGCACCACCTTCCTTCCACTGCTCTGCCTGATGGTCACCCATTCCCTATCTGCCTGTGTAACCGTTACCTGCGGTGTGACCAACTCACTAAACGTGCTATTCATGTTTGAGCTATCCTGGTCGAACAACATGCAGCAGAGCAACAACCATCATCATCCAAACTTCAATCAATATGCGGATTGGATGCACATACCACACAAAATATTGATATTCAGGAGGCATCACAGGGTGAGGTGCCAAACATTAATACTGAAGAGTGGTGATAGTGGTGGTGGTTGAGTGGCTGGCTGGTGGAGAACAGATAACATAAGATTATACGAACATAAGAATTAGGAGCAGGAGTAGGCCATATGGCCCCTCAAGCCTGCTCCGCCATTCAAAGATTTTGGCCTTTATTACAAAGGGGATGGAGTATAACAGCAGGGAAGTCTTGCTGCAGCTATATAAGGTATTGGTGAGGCCACACCTGGAATACTGCGTGCAGTTTTGGTTTCCATATTTACGAAAGGATATACTTGCTTTGGAGGCAGTTCAGAGAAGGTTCACGAGGTTGATTCCGGGGATGATGGGGTTGACTTCTGAGGAAAGGTTGAGTAGGTTGGACCTCTACTCATTGGAATTCAGAAGAATGAGAGGTGATCTTATCGAAATGTGTTAGATTATGAAGGAGCTTGACAAAGTGGATGCAGAGAGGATGTTCCCACTGATGGGGAGACTAGAACTAGAGGGCATGATCTTAGAATAAGGGCCGCCCATTCAAAATAGAGTTGAGGATAAATTTCTTCTCTCAAAGGGTTGTAAATCTGTGGAATTCGCTACCTCAGGGAGCTGTGGAAGCTGGGATATTGAATAAATTTAAGACAGAAATAGACAGTTTCTGAAATAATAAGGGGATAAGGGGTTATGGGAAGAGGGCTGGGAAGTGGAGCGGAGTCCATGATCAGATCAGCCATGATCTTATTGAATGGCGGAGCAGGCTCGAGGGGCCGTATGGCCTATTCCTGCTCCTTTTACGAATGTTCTTATGTTCTTATTCAATGAGATCATGGCTGATCTTATACCTCAACTCCACTTTCCTGCACTATCCCCATATGCCTTGATTCCCTTATTGAGAACTGGTTGTCAGACAGGAAGCAAAGAGTAGGAGTAAATGGGTACTTTTCAGAATGGCAGGCAGTGACTAGTGGGGTACCGCAAGGTTCTGTGCTGGGCCCCAGCTGTTTACATTGTACATTAATGATTTAGACGAGGGGATTAAATGTAGTATCTCCAAATTTGCGGATGACACTAAGTTGGGTGGCAGTGTGAGCTGCGAGGAGGATGCTAAGAGGCTGCAGAGTGACTTGGATAGGTTAGGTGCGAGGGCAAATGCATGGCAGATGAAGTATAATGTGGATAAATGTGAGGTTATCCACTTTGGTGGTAAAAACAGAGAGACAGACTATTATCTGAATGGTGACAGATTAGGAAAAGGGGAGGTGCAATGAGACCTGGGTGTCATGATACATCAGTCATTGAAGGTTGGCATGCAGGTGCAGCAGGCGGTTAGGAAAGCAAATGGCATGTTGGCCTTCATAGCGAGGGGATTTGAGTACAGGGGCAGGGAGGTGTTGCTACAGTTGTACAGGGCCTTGGTGAGGCCACACCTGGAGTATTGTGTACAGTTTTGGTCTCCTAACTTGAGGAAGGACATTCTTGCTATTGAGGGAGTGCAGCGAAGATTCACCAGACTGATTCCCGGGATGGTGGGACTGACCTCAAGAAAGACTGGATCAACTGGGCTTGTATTCACTGGAGTTCAGAAGAATGAGAGGGGACCTCATAGAAACGTTTAAAATTCTGACGGGTTTAGACAGGTTAGATGCAGGAAGAATGTTCCCAATGTTGGGGAAGTCCAGAACCAGGGGTCACAGTCTAAGAATAATGGGTAAGCCATTTAGGACCGAAGTGAGGAGAAACTTCTTCACCCAGAGAGTGGTGAACCTGTGGAATTCTCTACCACAGAAAGTAGTTGAGGCCAATTCACTAAATATATTCAAAAGGGAGTTAGATGAAGTCCTTACTACTAGGGGGATCAAGGGGTATGGCGAGAAAGCAGGAAGGGGGTACTGAAGTTGCATGTTCAGCCATGAACTCATTGAATGGCGGTGCAGGTTAGAAGGGCTGAATGGCCTACTCCTGCACCTATTTTCTATGTTTCTCTGTTAATATCCAAAAATCTCTCGATCTCTGTCTGGAATATACATAAAGACTGAGCTTCCACAGCCCTTTGGGGTAGAGAATTCCGAAGATACACCACCCTCCGAGTAAAGAGGTTTCTCCTCATCTCAATCCTAATTCATCAACCCCTTATTCTGAGACTGTGATCCTGGTTCTAGACTCCCCAGCCAGAAGAAACCTCCTCCCTGCATCTAACCTGTCAAGCCTTGTAAGAATTTTGTATGTTTCAATGAGATCACCTCTCATTCTTCTAAACTCTAGAGAATATAAGCCTAGGCTACTCAATCTCCCCTCATAGGACAATCCCCCCATCCCAGGACAATCCCCCCATCCCAGGAATCAGTCTGGTGAACCTTTGCTACACTCCCTCAATGGCAAGTATATTCTTCCTTCGGTAAGGAGACCAAGGGGCCGAATTTTAGGGTCCCGGGAAGGCCCGTTACCGGGGGTTTGTGGCGGCCATTCGGCAAAATCCAGTGTCCGCCGCATTCCTGTCGATTAGCTCGTGCGACACATATTCAGTGCGGGACTTCTTGCTGCGGTGTCGACTTCCACCACAAGCCGCTGACACCCACTGCAGTGGGCTTGTGGCCATAATAATGTCATCAGGGTGCGCACCGCTGCTACACGGCCACGTGACCCAAATTCAGCATAAAAATCCCAGCTTTTTTTTGGATAGTGCCCACGCCAGCTTTTTGGGTCGGAGCACTTTGCCGGGCTGCTCGACATTGCTGGAGGTGGAGAATGGAGGATTACGGCGATCGGGTATTTTTGATGAAAACTTTTTGCGTTGTTTTTTTTCTATTTGTTAAACGTGCAGAGTACTTTTCATCACTTTTTGAGAGTGTAGAAGACTTTTTAACTCTCACTGATTAGTTGAGGCCTGCTTGTGAGGGTCCAGCCTTCACACAGAATGGTTTCAGTGTTGGCAAGGGAACGCCTTGTCCACCTTGTGAGACACAGGGCGGCACGCAGGAGAATGCGGCGCCGTCAGCAACGGGCAGCGAAGTATCAGGCAAGGGATGCAGCAGCCATGGCTGCCCAACATCGAGAAGGACCTGCAGATGGCCACAGACCTCCACGTAGAGAGGGTGGCCAGGAGGGAGATGGCGTGAGCAGGAGGGTCAGGTACGCTGACCCCCCGCACCACATACTGGGCCAGGAGCCTTGTCAGCAACAGCCTGCAGAGGCTCCTGAACATGAGCCTCTGCAGTGGGAGTCGGCAGCTTGTGGTGGAAGTCGACACCGCAGCAAGAACTCCCAAATAGGGAGAAGGCAACCAGCCAGCTGCCATCTGAGGTGCCCAGCACAGACGTGGGAGAAGGAGGCCCTACCGTCAAAGGGTATACCAACATCAGTTCTCCTTCCTGGAGCTCAGTGATGAGCAATGTTTACAAAGGCTCAGATTTAGAAAGTGATATGTCCTTACTATACAGTATAAATGCACACTAGGCCCATACTTGAGAGGTCACTCTGTGACCAGTTACCTTTATTGCCAAGACCTCAAGTGATGAAGGTGGGTGGAGCTTCCCCTTTTATACATTAAAGTCTACGTTAGGAGTGTCTCCCACAAGTTCACCCCCTTGTGGTCAATGTTCTCAAGGTGTACAACTTAGATCAGCTTATACAAGGGTTACAATGATAGTTGAATACATGACATCACCTCCCCCCAAATTCTTATTGGGATCACAGGTTAAGTCTCTCTGGTGGTTTACGCTCCCTTGTAGAGTGCCTGATTTGGGGCTCCGATTGTTGGGCGCTGGACTGAGTGTCTGCTGTTTGCGGTGGCTCAGGCCTGTCCGGACTGCCCACAGTGACTGGGCTCTCCTCCACTTGGTTCCGGGTTTCGGTCACCTGTGTTGAAGTAAACTCCACGTCGTGTTCTTCCTCTGCTTCTTCTATGGGGTTGCTGAACCTCCTTTTAGTTTGATCCACCTGTTTGTGGCAGATTTGTCCATTGGTAAGTTTAACTACCAAAACCCTATTCCCCTCTTTGGCAATCAGTGCCTGCAAGCCATTTGGGCCCTGCAGCGTAATTAAGGACAAAAACAGGGTAATTGACATCAATACATCGCGCCCTCGCATTCCTGTCATGGTAGTCACATTGTGACTGATGCTTGCTCTCAACAATTTCTTTCATAGTAGGGTGTATAAGGGATAACCTGGTTTTAAGCGTCCTTTTCATTAGCAGCTCTGCGGGTGGAACCTCTGTGAGCGAGTGTGGTCGGGATCTATTGGCCAACAGGAGGTGTGATAAGCGGCATTGTAGGGAACCACCTTGGATTCTGAGCATCCCTGTTTGATTATCTGCACTGCTCATTCCGCTTGGCCATTTGAGGCTGGCTTGAACGGTGCTGTTCTGACATGGTTGATTCCATTGCCTGCCATGAAGTCCTGGAATTCAGTGCTTGGGAAGCATGGGCCATTGTCGCTGACCAAGACATCCGGTAGACCATGGGCGGCGAACATTGCCCATAGACTTTCTACCGTGGCAGAGGATGTGCTTGAATTTAAAATGGCACACTCAATCAATTTGGAGTAGGCGTCTACTACAATCAAAAACATTTTTCCCATGAAAGGACCTGCGTAGTCCACATGGATGCGTGACCATGGCTTGGCGGGCCAGGAGCAGGGGCGAAAGGGGGCTTCCCTAAGTGCGCTGCCCAACTGAGCACACGTGTTGCACCTGCGAACACAAAGTTCCAGGGTTTGATTAGGGGAGGGAAAATGGAGTATGAGAAGAAGCTTGCAGGGAACATTAAGACGGATTGCAAAAGTTTCTATAGATATGTAAAGAGAAAAAGGTTAGTAAAGACAAACGTAGGTCCTCTGCAGTCAGAATCAGGGGAAGTCATAACGGGGAACAAAGAAATGGCGGACCAATTGAACAAGTACTTTGGTTCGGTATTCACGAAGGAGGACACGAACAACCTTCCGGTTATAAAAGGGGTCGGGGGGTCTAGTAAGGAGGAGGAACTGAGGGAAATCTTTATTATCCGGGAAATTGTGTTGGGGAAATTGATGGGATTGAAGGCCGATAAATCCCCAGGGCCTGATGGACTGCATCCCAGAGTACATAAGGAGGTGGCCTTGGAAATAGTGGATGCGTTGACAGTCATTTTCCAACATTCCATTGACTCTGGATCAGTTCCTATGGAGTGGAGGGTAGCCAATGTAACCCCACTTTTTAAAAAAGGAGGGAGAGAGAAAACAGGGAATTATAGACCGGTCAGCCTGACATCGGTAGTGGGTAAAATGATGGAATCAATTATTAAGGATGTCATAGCAGTGCATTTGGAAAGAGGTGACATGATAGGTCCAAGTCAGCATGGATTTGTGAAAGGGAAATCATGCTTGACAAATCTTCTAGAATTTTTTGAGGATGTTTCCAGTAGAGTGGATAAGGGAGAACCAGTTGATGTGGTATATTTGGACTTTCAGAAGGCGTTCGACAAGGTCCCACACAAGAGATTGATGTGCAAAGTTAGAGCACATGGGATTGGGGGTAGTGTACTGACATGGATTGAGAACTGGTTGTCAGACAGGAAGCAAAGAGTAGGAGTAAATGGGTACTTTTCAGAATGGCAGGCAGTGACTATTGGGGTACCGCAAGGTTCTGTGCTGGGGCCCCAGCTGTTTACACTGTACATTAATGATTTAGATGAGGGGATTAAATGTAGTATCTCCAAATTTGCGGATGACACTAAGTTGGGTGGCAGTGTGAGCTGCGAGGAGGATGCTGTGAGGCTGCAGAGCGACTTGGATAGGTTAGGTGAGTGGGCAAATGCTTGGCAGATGAAGTATAATGTGGATAATTGTGAGGTTATCCACTTTGGTGGTAAAAACAGAGAGACAGACTATTATCTGAATGGTGACAGATTAGGAAAAGGGGAGGTGCAAAGAGACCTGGGTGTCATGGTACATCAGTCATTGAAGGTTGGCATGCAGGTGCAGCAGGCGGTTAAGAAAGCAAATGGCATGTTGGCCTTCATAGCAAGGGGATTTGAGTACAGGGGCAGGGAGGTGTTGCTACAGTTGTACAGGGCATTGGTGAGGCCACACCTGGAGTATTGTGTACAGTTTTGGTCTCCTAACCTGAGGAAAGACATTCTTGCTATTGAGGGAGTGCAGCGAAGGTTCACCAGACTGATTCCCGGGATGGCGGGATTGACCTATCAAGAAAGACTGGATCAACTGGGCTTGTATTCACTGGAGTTCAGAAGAATGAGAGGGGACCTCATAGAAACATTTAAAATTCTGACGGGGTTAGACAGGTTAGATGCAGGAAGAATGTTCCCAATGTTGGGGAAGTCCAGAACCAGAGGTCACAGTCTAAGGATAAGGGGTAAGCCATTTAGGACCGAGATGCGGAGGAACTTCTTCACCCAGAGAGTGGTGAACCTGTGGAATTCTCTACCACTGAAAGTTGTTGAGGCCAATTCACTAAATATATTCAAAAAGGAGTTAGATGAGGTCCTTACTACTAGGGGGATCAAGGGGTATGGCGAGAAAGCAGGAATGGGGTACTGAAGTTAAATGTTCAGCCATGAACTCATTGAATGGCGGTGCAGGCTAGAAGGGCCGAATGGCCTACTCCTGCACCTATTTTCTATGTTTCTATGTTTCTATGTCTGCATCTATCCCTGGCCACCAAACGTGTGACCTAGCAATTGCCTTCATCATGACAATGCCCGGGTGCTCAATGTGAAGTTCTCTGATAAACAACTCTCTGCCCATCAGGAGCATGACTACTCGCTTTCCCCACAGTCAGCAATCGGCCTGAATCGAGAGTTCATCCTTGCGCCTATGAAACGGTTTAAATTCCTCAGGGCATGCCCCGTATGTGGCTGCCCAGTCCCCATTCAGGACACATTTCTTAACGAAAGACAGTAGCGGGTCTTTATTTGTCCAGACTTTAATCTGACGGGCTGTCACAGGTGAGCCTTTGCTTTCGAAAGCTTCAACAGCCATGACCATCTCAGCAGCATGCTCAGTTGCCCCCTCAGTGGTGGCTAGTGGGAGCCTGCTGAATGCATTGGCGCAGTTTTCGGTGCCCGGTCTGTGCCGAATTGTGTAGTCATAGGTGGCTAACGTGAGTGCCCACCTCTGTATGCGGGCTGATGCTTTCGCATTTATGGCCTTGTTGTCAGCCAAAAGGGACGTGAGGGGTTTGTGATCTGTCTCCAGCTCAAATTTCCTGCCAAACAGGTACTGGTGCATTTTTTTTACTGCATATACACATGCTAGCATTTCCTTTTCTACCATCCCGTAGCCTCTTACTGCCTGGGACAGACTTCTGGAGTCATAAGCTACCGGCTGTAACTGACCATTGGCATTCACACGCTGCAATACACACCCGACCCCATAGGATGACGCATCACACGTTAAAACAAGTTTCTTACACGGGTCATATAACTTTAACAGTTTGTTGGAGCATAACAAATTGCGTGCTCAATCAAAAGCCCTTTCCTGGCTGTCCCCCCCAGACCCAATCGCGACCTTTGCGTAGGAGCACATGTAGCGGCTCTAACAGCGCGCTCAATTTGGGAAGAAAGTTACCAAAATAGTTCAGGAGCCCCAGGAACGAACACAGCACCATCGTGTTACATGGTCTGGGTGCTCTCTGGATGGCTTCCGTTTTGGATGCAGGTCTGATCCCGTCTGCTGCTACCCTCCTCCCCAGGAATTCTACCTCTGGAGCCAAGAAGACACACTTCACCTTTTTCAGCTGCAGCCCTACCCGGTCCAGTCTGCGTAGCACCTCCTCCAGGTTGTGGAGGTGTTCTTCAGTATCGCGACCCGTGATGAGGATGTCGTCTTGAAAAACCACCGTCCCTGGAATCGAATTGAGGAGGCTTTCCATATTTCGCTGAAAGATCGCGGCGGCCGAACGAATCCTGAACGGACATCTGTTATACTCAAATAACCCCTTGTGTGGTGTGATGGTAGTCAGCTTCTTCGACTCACTCGCCGGCTCCTGGGTCATGTAAGCTGAGATCAGGTCCAATTTTGAAAAAAGTTTGCCACCGGATAGCGTCGCAAAGAGGTACTCTGCTCTCGGTAGCGGGTACTGGTCTTGGAGTGATACCCAATTGATGGTGGTAATCGGCACATATCCTGACCGACCCATCCGCCTTGAGCAACGGCACGATCGGGCTCGCCCAGTCACAAAATTCGACTGGCGAGATGATGCCTTCCCTCAGCAGGCGGTCCAATTCGCATTTTAGCTTTTCCCGCATCACGTACGGCACCGCTCTGGTCTTGTGGTGTACTGGCCTGGCGTCCGGGTTTATGTAAATCACTATCTTGGCCCCCATGAAAATGCTGATGCCAGGTTGAAATAATGAGTCAAATTTGTTCAGGACCTGTGAGCATAATGCTCACTCCACAGAAGAAATTGCATTGACATCACCCCATTTCCAGTTCACGGCGGCAAGCCAACTCCTCCCCAGTAGTGCGGGACCGTCCCCCGGGACAATCCAGAGTGGCAACCAGTTCTCTGAATCTTTGTGGGTCACGACTACCGTGGCGCTGCCTAGCTCCAGAATGATCTCTTTTGTGTATGTCCATAGCTGTGTGTCAATCGGCAATAATTTTGGCCTCCTGGCCTTGGACACCCACAACCTTTGAACTGTTTGATACTCATCAGGGACTGGCTGGCCCCCCTGTCTAGCTCCATTAATACTGGGATGCCATTGAGGAGCACTTTCATCATTATCGGTGGCGTCCTGGTATATGAACTGTATATGTGCTCCACATGAATTCGCTGAACTTCAGCTTCCAACGATTTCCCCCAGTATTCATTTGGCCTCGTAGGGCTTACCTTGAGCCCGTCCTCCTCGTACATCAACCTGGCTGCAGGCTTCCTGCACATACGCGCCAAGTGACTGCTGACGTTGCAGTTTCTGCAGGTATATTGCTGATACCTGCAAGCTCTGGCTGGGTGTCTGCCTCCACACCTCCAGCATGAGCTGGAGGCCCCGTTGTTGGAATCAAAAGGTCCATTACCAGTCGATCGTCTCTGACTGTCTCTGTAACTGTCCTTAAGCGCACCATTAACAGGTGTTGATGGCCCCATTACTGGCCGCATTGTCCATTGCGATGGCACGAATCGCCGTTCAGCTCGCCATTGTCTCTGTTGAATTCCCCCTTTGGGTTCGACTACATGCTGGGCATGTCCGATTGACCTTGTCTGCCTAGAGAACTGTGTGCCGTGTTAACAATGTTGACTCCCTGATCGTCTGCCGCATTTGAGCCAAGATTTTTGTCATACATCATTCTGGTCTCTTCCGCCCCGGAGATAAATGTCTGGCCTATCAGAGCCGCTGCTTCCAAGGTCAAGTCTTTGGTCTCAATCAGTTTCCTGAAAACCCCAGCGTGCCCAATGCCCTCAATAAAATAGTCTCACAGCATCTCCGCTCTGCATGCATCTGGGAACTTACATAGGCTCACCAGTCGGCGGAGATCTGCCACGAAGTCTGGAACACTTTGCCCTTCTCACCGCCGGTGCGTGTAAAACTGGTGTCTCGCCATGTGCATGCTGCTCGCCAGTTTAAAGTGTTCCCCGATCAACTTACTGAGCTCTTCGAATGTCTTGTCCACTGTCTTCTCTGGCGCTAGAAGGTCCTTCATCAGGGAATATGTTCTGGATCCACCAAAGGAGCTGAGCCCTGCATTTGTCGGCCGAATCCTGTCCCAACCATTCCTTAGTGACAAAACTTTGCTGTAATCTCTCAATAAAGTCGTCCCAATCACCAACACAGTACCTCTCTTCTGTGCTGCTAGTGGCCATGCTCGAGTGATTTTATTCCCAGTTTCTCGTTGCCAATGATATGTCCTTACGATACAGTATAAATGCACACGAGGCCCATACTTGAGAGAAGGTCACTCTGTGACCAGTTGCCTTTAATGCCAAGACCTCAAGTGATGAAGGTGGGTGGAGCTTCCCCTTTTATACCTGAAAGTCCAGGTTAGGAGTGTCTCCCACAAGTTCACCCCTTGTGGTCAATGTTTTCAAGGTGTACAACTTAGGTCAGCTTTTTCATGGGTTACAATGATAGTTGAATACATGACAGAAAGGATGTGCTGAGGGAGCTCTGCAATTTCCTGCACCAAGATCTGCAGCCACACACAAGGCTCAGCACAGCTCTGTCCGTTGAGACCAAGGTCACCATAGCTCTCAACTTTTACACTGCGGGGCTATGCCAGTCTGCGACTGGAGACATATTGAACATTTCCCAATTCTCTGCCCCTCGCTCCATCCATCAGGTGACCGATGCTCTGTAAAGGAGAAGCGTGGACGATATCTCCATCCCGATGACCAAAGAAAAGCAGGTGGAGCGGCAGGCCAGATTTGTCCAGATTGCAGGGTTCTCCCGGGTGCAGGGTGCCATCGACTGCACACACGTTGGCCTACAGGTGAACTCCTATACAGCAAGTGAGCCCCAAGTAGGCAGAGGAAATGTTTCAAGGACACTCTCAAAGCCTCCTTGATAAACTGCAACATCCCCACCAGCACCTGGGAATTTCTGGCCCAAGACCACCCTAATTGGAGGAAGAGCATCCGGGAGGGCGTTGAGTACCTTGAATCTCGTCACCGAGAGCATGCAGAAAATAAGCGCAGGCAGCGGAAGGAACATGCTGCAATCTAAACACCCCACCCACCCTTTCCTTCAACAACTGTCTATCCCATCTGTGATAGAGACTGTAATTCCCGTATTGGACTGTAGTCACCTGAGAACTTTTAGAGTGGAAGCAAGTCTTCCTCGATTTCGAGGGACTGCCTATGATAATGACACGTTGGCCTGAGGGTGCCACTGAACCATCCCAAACTCTATCAAAGAAAGGGATTCCACTCCCTCAATCTGCAGCTTGTGTGTGACCATCAGTGTAGGATGCTGGGAGTTGATGCCAGGTATCCAGGCAGCAGCCATGATTCCTTCATTGTGCGCCAGAAGGTCCTCCGTGGCCCGTCTGGACCCAGCCCCGAATGCAACACTGAGGTGTCGGGTGGCATTGAGCTGAGACTGCATGAGAGCAGCCAGAGTCTGAAAGCCACCAGACATGGCAGCAGTTTGATACTCCATGCCCGCAGTAAGACGCTCCACGGCCTGTTGCCCAGAGAGCAGAAGAGCATTCTGAGCTCTCAGGGCCACGGCCATCCTCTCCAATCCTGCACTCGTTCCCTTGCGCCTGTGCTGAAATAGCAGCTAACATATCGCCTGCAGGTTGCGACATCACAGCTGGATCTGCATGGACAACCTGCTCGCTGGCAATGATGGGCTCCATGGTGTGTGCAGAGCTGTCGACTATGCAGGAGGCGGATTCCTCCACATTCCTCACCACTTCCGACAGTCTCTCTGGCACCCTTGTCAGTGTCCCCAACATCTGGGAACGCATGTCCTCCACAATTCTCTCGTAAGCCGCAACATCGATGACATCATCTGAATCCTCATCGGCAGAACTCTGGTGCGCACTCGGCCCCTGGCGAGATGGCACCTGAGGTTGCCTAGCCGCATCACCATGGTGCAGCCCACTAGGCCCGGTGCAGACCCCTGTACTACCTCAATTAGATCAAACCGCACACTCCCAGTATCTGAGCTGGCGTGTGTGGGTAGAAGCAGTGATGCATTGGTGCTATCAGTGTCCTCCTCTTCCTCTATCAGTCAGTTCCCCAAAAGATGGAGTGCACTCAACAGTATCACCAGGGCTTGACCCCTCAATGTCATCACTGCTCTCATTTGACTTCTCTGTACTTATGTCGTCAAGGGTGTCATTGAGTCCTGGCACTGATGTGCTAGGTGTTGCGTCACTCTCCATTGTGCTGGATGTGCTGCCACTGGATGTCTCATATCTGGGAGAAGGGCTGCCATGAGGGAGAGGTAGGGGACTGACGCATGGAGGCTGCAACTAGCAGACTTCCAGAAGCAAAGGCACAGTAGGCACTGGCGCCTTTATGGAGAGAGAGAATTAAAGGAAGTCTTCACTTACCCACATCAGCATCAGCAGTACCGTGACCCACAGGGAAGACACCATATCTGCCCATGAGCGCCTCGACCATCTCCTCCAAGGGTGGGAGGACCTAGATGTCTGTCTCGCCACCACGAGTCCTCCTCTGCTCCATGCGATTGTGAGCCAGTTTGGCCTGCAAAACAAAGAATGGTTGGTGAGTATCATTGTGATGACGCATCAGAAATGAATGCACAAGTTTTTGTCCCTGACGCGCAACTGTAAGTGTGAGATGAAAGGGAACGTCCATTGCGAGAATGCACACTATATATATATATATATTTAGAGGCGTCAACAATGAAATACTGATTCAGTGACTAAACAGTGAAGATGGTAAATAAGAGAATGTTGAATGAGAGGCTCGCAGATGCAAGGTCAGCAGTTGCTGGAACAGGTACTCACTTTCATAAGACGGATGATATCATGCAAACGTTTTTTGCACTGCATCGCAGTCCGGTTATGAATGGAGGTCTCTGACACCTCCCCAGCAATCTCCATCCATGCATTGTGAAGACCTTACGAGTTGTTCTCCCCATGTCCGGATAAAGGACTCTCATCCTGTCCTCGACAGCCTGCATGAGGGTCTCGAGCTCTGCATCGGTAAATCTGCTTGCCCTCCTTGGTCCACGAGTACCAGACTTCCTGCAACCCAACTCCTTTGCTCCTCAGGGCCTAGCTGCAAACCCTGGCCTTTAAGAATTTGGGGGGGTAAATTTCGATCGTACACAATATTGTACACAATTATACACAATACTCCAGGTGCGGTCTCACCAGGACCCTATATAATTGCAGTAAGACGTCTTTACTCTTATACTCAAATCCTTTTGTAATAATGGCCAACATACCATTTTCTTTCTTAATTGCTTGCTCTACCTGCATGTTAACTTTCAGTGATTGGTGTACAAGGACACCCAGGTCCTTCTGAACACCAACACTTCCCAGTCTCTCACCATTTAAAAAATGTTCTGCTTTTCTATTTTTTCTACCAAAGTGGATAACTTTCCATTTGCCATGTTCTTGCCCACTCACTTAGCCTGTCTATATCCCCTTGAAGTCTCTTTGCAACCTCCTCACAACTTATATTTCCACCTAGCTTTGTATCATCAGCAAACTTGGATATATGACAGTTAATCCCCTCATCCAAATCATTGATATAGATTGTGAATAGCTGGGGCCCCGGCACCGATCCTTGCGGCACCCCACTAGTTACAGTCTGCCAACCCGAAAATGATCCATTTATTCCTACTCTCTGTTTTCTCTCCGTTAACCCATCCTCAATCCATGCTAGTATATCACCCCCAATCCCATGAACCCTCATTCGGTTCAATAACCTCTTGTGTGGCACCTTATCAAATGCCTTGGCATTCCAGTGAACCTTCATTGTACTGCCTCTAAGGCAAGTATATATAAGAAGACAAGGACTGTGCACAGTCCTCCAGGTGTAGTCTCACCAAACCCTGTACAATTGTAGCAAGATTTCCTTACTCTTGTACTGTAACTCTAGCAATCATGGCTGATCTTCGACCTCAACTCCACTTTCTTGCCCTATTCGCATACCCCTTAATTCCCCTAGAGTCCAAAATCTATGTTTCTTAGTCTTGAATATACTCAACAACTGAGCATCCACAGCACTTTGGACAGAGAACTCCAACCCTCTGAGTGAAGAAATTCATCTTCAACTCGGTCTTAAAAAGCCGGCCCCTTATCCAGAGACTATGCCCCCTAGTTCTAGATTCTCCAGCCAGGTGAAACAATCGCTCAGCATCTACCCTGTCAATCCCCCTCAGAACTTTATGGGGTCGAAATTCCGTACTGCCATTTTTGAGGTGGTGTCACCGCCTGAGTACTGATTTTCCCGCCAGGCGTTAGGTGCAGGCTCCAACTGCCAAATTCAGTTTTTACGCCCAAAGATGAGAGAGCAGCACTAAAAAGTGGCGGTGCACACTCATCCTTGGGCGGGAGCTTAGGAAACCTCCTGAATTTCACATCAGGAGGCTGCCGCCACGCTAGCTGGAAAACGAGAAGAAAGAAAAAAAGCCTCAAACTTCTCCGAACCACAAACAAACTTCCCCACTGTTAAAACTAATGAAAAAATGAAGAAATAAATAAAGAAAAAAACTTCCCTTGCTCTCTGGCTGATTCCGCCGAGTTCCGCTGTTTAACCACCACTTTTTTTCAGGCTGTACGGCCGCCTTCCGGTACGGCAGCCGTACAAAGCAAGTATCATGACAGAGGCTTCAAAGAGGCGTTGTATGTCGGATGATGTCACCATGCAGGTGGCGTTCGCCGGCGCAGCATTGCCTCCTGGTACCACTGCCAAAGAGTCGACTCAATTTTAGCCGGGGTGTGGATGCCGCTTACCGTCGAAGGTAGGCCTTTGCTGCCCGTTAGCCGCCTCCCGCATGTGGTAACGGGTGGCGCTATAAACTGAATTTCGACCCCTATATGTTTCAATGAGAGCACCTCTCATTCTTATAAACTCCGCAGAGTACAGGCCCAATCTATTCAATCTCTCCTCATAGGACAACCCACTCATCTCAGGGATCAATCTAGTGAATCTTCATTGCACCGCCTCTAAGGCAAGTATATCCTTCCTTAAATAAGGAGACAAAAACTGTGGACTGTACTCCAGGTGTGGTCTCACCAAACCCTGTACAATTGTAGCAAGACTTCCTTACTACTCATACTCTGACCCTCGAGCAATAAACGCCAATATTCCATTTGTCTTCCTAATTGCTTGCTGTACCTCCATGCTAACTCTTGTGTTTCTTGCACGAGGACAGCCAAATCTCTCTGAACACCAACATTTAATTGGTTTTCACCATTTAAAAAATATTCTGTTCTATTCTTCCTACCAAAGTGAATAACCTCACATTTCACCACATTATACTCCATCTGCCACCTTATTGCCCGTTCACTTAACCTGTCGATATACCCTTGCGGGCTCTTTGTGTCATCCTCACATCTTACTTTTCCACATCGCTTTATATTGTCAGCAAACTAGGATACATTTGCACTCTGTCCCTTCATTTAAGTCATTCATATAGATTTTAAATAGCTGAGGTCCAAGCACCGATCCTTGCGGCATTCCACTAGTTACAGTCTACCAATCTGAAAATGTCTAATTTATCCCTACTCTCTGTCTGTTAACCAATCCTTATCTATGCTAATACCTTACTCCCATCCTCATGTGCCCTTATCTTGCTTATCAACTTTTTATGTGGCACCTTCTCAACTGCCTTTTGGAAGTCCAAATATACTACATTCACTGGTTCCCCTTTATCTACCCTGTTAGTTACAGCCTCAAAAAACTCGAATAAATTTGTCAAACACGATTTCCCTTTCATTAAACCATGTTGACGCTGCCTAATCATATTATGATTTTCTAAGTGCCCTGATACCACTTCTTTAATAATGGATTCCAGTGTTTTCCCGATGACTGATGTCAGGCTAACTGGCATGTAGTTCCCGGTTTTCTCTCTCCCTTCTTTCTTGGGTTACATTTGATACCTTCCAATCCGTTGGGATCTTTCCTGAATCTAGGGAATTTTGGAAGACCACAACCAATGCATCCACTACCTCTACAGCCACCTATTTTAGAACCACAAACCAGCAAGATAGTTCGAAGTCAGGGCCCACAGCTGAAATATCAACTTGTGTGTTATCTCCACAGATGCTGCCTGCCCATCTGGGTGTTTCTTGGGTTTTTAATTTTTGTTTCAGATTTCCAGCATCTGCAGGTTTTTTACTTCTTGTTGTTCAGCATGATAGTGCAAGTTCATGGCACCGTGGCTGGCTCTGTTGCACAGGAGGGCAGGAAAAAGAGTGGGAGAGCGATAGTTATAGGGGATTCAATTGTAAGGGGAATAGATAGGCGTTTCTGCGGCCGCAACCGAGACTCCAGGATGGTATGTTGCCTCCCTGGTGAAAGGGTCAAGGATGTCTCCGAGCGGGTGCAGGACATTCTAAAAAGGGAGGGAGATCAGCCAGTTGTCGTGGTGCACATTGGTACCAACGACATAGGTAAAAAAAGGGATGAGGTCCTACGAAACGAATTTAAGGAGCTAGGAGCTAAATTAAAAAGTAGGACCTCAAAAGTAGTAATCTCGGGATTGCTACCAGTGCCACATGATAGTCAGAGTAGGAATCGCAGGATAGCGCAGATGAATACGTGGCTTGAGCAGTAGTGCAGCAGGGAGGGATTCAAATTCCTGGGGCATTGGAACCGGTTCTGGGGGAGGTGGGACCAGTACAAACCGGACGGTCTGCACCTGGGCAGGACTGGAACCAATGTCCCAGGGGGAGTGTTTGCTAGTGCTGTTGGGGAGGAGTTAAACTAATATGGCAGGGGGATAGGAACCAATGCAGGGAGACAGAGGGAAACAAACAGGAGGCAAAAGCAAAAGACAGAAAGGAGATGAGGAAAAGTGGAGGGCAGAGAAACCCAAGGCAAAGAACAAAAAGGGCCATTGTACAGCAAAATTCTAAAAGGACAAAGGGTGTTAAAAAAACAAACCTGAAGGCTTTGTGTCTTAATGCAAGGAGTATCCGCAAAAAGTTGGATGAATTAACTGTGCAAATAGATGTTAACAAATATGATGTGATTGGGATTACGGAGACGTGGCTCCAGGATGATCAGGGCTGGGAACTCAACATCCAGGGGTATTCAACATTCAGGAAAGATAGAATAAAAGGAAAAGGAGATGGAGTAGCATTGATGGTTAAGGAGGAAATTAAGGCAATAGTTCGGAAGGACATTAGCTTGGATGATGTGGAATCTATATGGGTAGAGCTGCAGAACACCAAAGGGCAAAAAACGTTAGTGGGAGTTGTGTACAGACCTCCAAACAGTAGTAGTGATGTTGGGGAGGGCATCAAACATGAAATTAGGGGTGCGTGCAATAAAGGTGCAGCAGTTATAATGGGTGACTTTAATATGCACATAGATTGGGCTTACCAAACTGGAAGCAATATGGTGGAGGAGGATTTCCTGGAGTGCATAAGGGATGGTTTTTTAGACCAATATGTCGAGGAACCAACGAGGGGGGAGGCCATCTTAGACTGGGTGTTGTGTAATGAGAGAGGATTAATTAGCAATCTCATTGTGCGAGGCCCCTTGGGGAAGAGTGACCATAATATAGTGGAATTCTGCATTAGGATGGAGAATGAAACAGTTAATTCAGAGACCATGGTCCAGAACTTAAAGAAGGGTAACATTGAAGGTATGAGGCGTGAATTGGCTAGGATAGATTGGCGAATGATACTGAAGGGGTTGACTGTGGATGGACAATGGCAGACATTTAGAGACCGCATGGATGAACTACAACAATTGTACATTCCTGTCTGGCGTAAAAATAAAAAAAGGAAGGTGGCTCAACCATGGCTATCAAGGAAAATCAGGGACAATATTAAAGCCAAGGAAGTGGCATACAAATTGGCCAGAAATAGCAGCGAACCCGGGGACTGGGAGAAATTTAGAACTCAGCAAAGGAGGACAAAGGGTTTGATTAGGGCAGGGAAAATGGAGTACGAGAAGAAGCTTGCAGGCAATATTAAGACGGATTGCAAAAGTTTCTATAGATATGTAAAGAGAAAAAGGTTAGTAAAGACAAACGTAGTCAGTCAGAATCAGGGGAAGTCATAACGGGGAACAAAAAAATGGCGGACCAATTGAACAAGTACTTTGGTTCGGTATTCACTAAGGAGGACACAAACAACCTTCCGGATATAAAAGGGGTCGGGGGGTCAAGTAAGGAGGAGGAACTGAGGGAAATCCTTATTAGTCGGGAAATTGTGTTGGGGAAATTGATGGGATTGAAGGCCGATAAATCCCCAGGGCCTGATGGACTGCATCCCAGAGTACTTAAGGAGGTGGCCTTGGAAATAGTGGATGCATTGACAGTCATTTTCCAACATTCCATTGACTCGGGATCAGTTCCTATGGAGTGGAGGGTAGCCAATGTAACCCCACTTTTTAAAAAAGGAGGGAGAGAGATAACAGGGAATTATAGACCGGTCAGTCTGACATCAGTAGTGGGTAAAATGATGGAATCAATTATTAAGGATGTCATAGCAATGCATTTGGAAAGAGGTGATATGATAGGTCCAAGTCAGCATGGATTTGTGAAAGGGAAATCATGCTTGACAAATCTTCTGGAATTTTTTGAGGATGTTTCCAGTAGAGTGGACAAGGGAGAACCAGTTGATGTAGTATATTTGGACTTTCAGAAGGCTTTCGACAAGGTCCCACACAAGAGATTAATGTGCAAAGTTAAAGCACATGGGATTGGGGGTAGTGTGCTGACATGGATTGAGAACTGGTTGTCAGACAGGAAGCAAAGAGTAGGAGTGAATGGGGACTTTTCAGAATGGCAGGCAGTGACTAGTGGGGTACCGCAAGGTTCTGTGCTGGGGCCCCAGCTGTTTACACTGTACATTAATGATTTAGACGAGGGGATTAAATGTAGTATCTCCAAATTTGCGGATGACACTAAGTTGGGTGGCAGTGTGAGCTGCGAGGAGGATGCTATGAGGCTGCAGAGCGACTTGGATAGGTTAGGTGAGTGGGCAAATGCATGGCAGATGAAGTATAACGTGGATAAATGTGAGGTTATCCACTTTGGTGGTAAAAACAGAGAGACAGACTATTATCTGAATGGTGACAGATTAGGAAAAGGGGAGGTGCAAAGAGACCTCGGTGTCATGGTACATCAGTCATTGAAGGTTGGCATGCAGGTACAACAGGCGGTTAAGAAAGCAAATGGCATGTTGGCCTTCATAGCGAGGGGATTTGAGTACAGGGGCAGGGAGGTGTTGCTACAGTTGTACAGGGCCTTGGTGAGGCCACACCTGGAGTATTGTGTACAGTTTTGGTCTCCGAACCTGAGGAAGGACATTCTTGCTATTGAGGGAGTGCAGTGAAGGTTCACCAGACTGATTCCCGGGATGGCGGGACTGACCTATCAAGAAAGACTGGATCAACTGGACTTGTATTCACTGGAGTTCAGAAGAATGAGAGGGGACCTCATAGAAACGTTTAAAATTCTGACGCGATTAGACAGGTTAGATGCAGGAAGAATGTTCCCAATGTTGGGGAAGTCCAGAACCAGGGGACACAGTCTAAGGATAAGGGGTAAGCCATTTAGGACCGAGATGAGGAGGAATTTCTTCACCCAGAGAGTGGTGAACCTGTGGAATTCTCTACCACAGAAAGTTGTTGAGGCCAATTCACTAAATATATTCAAAAAGGAGTTAGATGAAGTCCTTACTACTAGGGGGATCAAGGGGTATGGTGAGAAAGCAGGAATGGGGTACTGAAGTTGCATGTTCAGCCATGAACTCATTGAATGGCGGTGCAGGCTAGAAGGGCCGAATGGCCTACTCCTGCACCTATTTTCTATGTTTCTATGTTTTTATGTTTCACTGATAACATTCTGGATAGCATTCCTCCTGACTCCAGTGTGTCAGCTGTGGCTCAGTGGGTAGCAAATTTGCCTCTGGGTTAGAAGGTTGTGGGTTCAATTTCCCTCTCCAGGGACTTGAGCACAGAAATCTAGGCTGACACGCTCAGTGCAGTACTGAGGGAGTGCCGCACTGTCGGAGGTGCCATCATTTCGATGAGATGTCTGCTCTTTCAGGTGGACGTAAAATATCCCAGGGCACTATTTTGAAGAAGAGGAGGGGAGATATCACGGGTGTCCTGGCCAATATTTATCCTTCAATCAACATAACAAAAAACAGATTTACCTGGTCATGATCACATTGCTGTTTGTAGGAGCTTGCTGTCGCAAATCGGCTGCTATATTTCCCAAATTACAACAGTGACTACACTCCAAAAGTACTTCATTGGCTGTAAAGTGCTTTGAGACATCCGGTGGTCATGAAAGGCGCCATATAAATGCAAATCTGTGTGTCATCAGTTTGGCATCTTTTACAACTACGGTAATATTCACACCTTAACTTATGCCTTGCACTTTCTTCAGATCTCCTGCCCACATCCTTCAGGTCACAGAGATTACATCGAGGCGTGTCTGTGATAGACTGACAAGTTTCAGGCCTTCCTCCACCACGCATATGCTGGCATCACCCCATGACAATACGCGCAGAGCCTCACTGCTAAAACCGACTTGATGCTGCAGCTGTTGTCAGGTTTTCTGTTGTTGGTTGCAATTGTTTATTTCACAGCTAGATTCTTGGGGCGAGTTTGTCCACGTTTTTTACATGCTTAATGCCTACTTAACGTCCATTATTCCGCTGAAATGATGTATAACGTCCATATATCATCCATTTAGCCACAAAATGGAAACTGACAGGCATTTTTTGGACACTTAACGGCAAGTGTTACTTTCCCCATGTGCGTAACGCTGGGAAAAAATACCACCCGCCCACTTTTTTTGGGCGGAATCATCGGAATGGGCGAAATCAACGCTGATAATATCGCCCAGCGTCACTTTCGGCATGTAATTAACGGCAAGATTCAATAATACCGCCTGCTCTTTTTTTGTCATAAAGAGCACATTTGGCGAAACTAATGCCCATGAGATCGTCCAGCGTCACTTTCACCACCTCGTACACATATCGCCCACAATATCGCTCACCCAAAAAACTGCCCGAAAAAAGTGGAACTGTTCTGAACTAAAGCCAGCGATGTGGCCGCCATTTTTTAAATCGCAGGTCACTTCATTCAAAAGGCTGCTTCAACTTCAGGGGAGTTTGGATTGACCCTGGAGTTCTTCTGGTGAAGTGACCATCTCAACAGACATATTTTCAGATGCTGGACTATTGAGGGTTTACTCTATTTTAGTGAGGAAATTATTGCTTCTGATCAATTGCTATGATACTTTCATTGCAATGGGGCCAGCCATTTCTCAGCCGGCATCAATTAATACGTAGATGCTGCAGAGTGCAGATGGCTCAATGTGTGATGCACATCATCATGTCCCCAATTTAAGACGTGCAAGAATGAGGAGGAGGGCCAGACCCATAAACACATCGCACATACAAGGAAAAGAAGTCTTACCTCACATGTCCGACCACATCTGCCTTCGGAGACTGTGCTTCCATAAGGTGGTGATCAATGAAATATGAGAGCTCATCAGGCCACATATGCAGCCTGCCATTAGGACATCAGTATCGGTCGAGGTCAAGGTCACCGCAGCACTGTCTTTCGACCCGTCCGGTTCCTTTCGGGCCTCCGCAGTCGAGATTTGCCCTCTGTCTCACAATGCCACCCATCGCTGCATTAGACAGGTCACAGAGGCCCTATACGCGCAAAGGATGGGCTTCATCAGCTTCCCCATGACCACAGAGGCTCAGACTGACAGTACTGGCACATTCTACTGCATTACTAAGTTCCCCAGGGTGCAGGGAGCAATACAGTGCACTCACATCACCATGCGGCCATCTTCTCAGGACCTGGAGCTTTTTTGTAACAGAAAAGGATTTCACTCCCTGAAGATTCAACTCGTTCTCGACCACAACCAGATCATAATGGCAGTGAATGCCAAATGTTCGGGCAGCTTCATTGAGGCTCACATCCTGCATGAGAGCCGCTGTCTTTGACATCTTTAAGAGTCAGCCACAAGGACAATGCTGGATGCTTGGTGATAACCGATATGGCCTGGCTACCTGGCTGATGAACCCCCTGCACTACACCCACACCGAGGCTGAGAAGCAATACAACCAGAGCCACAGAGACACACGCAATGTGGTCCACAAAGAAATAACTGTGCTTAAGCAGCGGTTCAGATGTCTGGACCACTCAGGAGATGAGCTACAATACAACCCTGAGCAAGTAGGTAAATTCATGATCGTGTGCTCCATGCTGCACAATCTGGCTATCAGGAGAGGCCAAGAATTGCCAGAAGAGACTGATGCTCCACCTCAAGAGAGAGAGGAAGAGGACGACGAGGGGCTGAACACTGACCTAGGGCCAGACAATCAGGCTGGCTATGCAACCATGCCCACGACCTCCTCCAGACCGCAGGAAAGGGCCCATGGTCGCTACTTAGCTACAAGATTCTTATGTGAGGAGCTGATACCTGACCAATTTGCCTGAAAGAACGTTGCTGTGAGTGACAACGCTGGCACACTGCTATGTGTGTGCAGCTCAAACATTAATGGTGCCCATCAGCTTGGTGACAGTTAAAATTTACATTGATTGAAGTTAAGTTTTATTTAAGCCTTTCATGTTAAGGAATCACCAGTGTGTAATGGTCCAGCTATCTGAGACAATGTGCAACAAGGTGCTGTTCAATAAAAAACATTTTATACCAACATTGGTCTGAAATCATAAGTATCACGGGCAACAATGCCCAACCCCCACCCACACCCCACTTTTTGCACCAATGACATCAATCAAATGTTCAACAGTCCAGCAACACAGAATACAAAAGAAAAGCAGGAGAGTGGTCCCCTCCCTCCATACATTACAACAAATTGCATACACCCAGATGGAGAGAGAACACAGCCATCACCTGCGCACATGCACCTCACTTTCCTTCCCCTCTCCCCTTCTTCTTCCCACCTCTACCCCTTCCCCTCATCGCTCCATGGTGCCTGGCCGAAGAGCTCCTCAGGCGGTGCCTCTTTGGGGAGGATGAAGTCAGCTGCGGTGGTTGCACGGGTACGGGAGCAGGGGATGCCAAGGGGGCAACATTCTCTGATGCAGAAGCAGGATCTTGGTCCTTCCTCTCATCTGTCATTCACAGTGGTGGTGGGGAACATAGGGGTGGCATGCCATGTTCTGGGACCACTGGGAGGCCTGTGCCAGCACTGTTCCTGGCTATCACATACAGGGCCTCTGCCAACTGCGGAACATACTCAGTCATGGTGGCTAGCTGTCGGGATATGCACCCCAATGCTTCTATGAGCTGGTCACCAAGATCTACAGTCCTGCTGGACAACTGTACCATCTCTCCGCTCTCATGTGGCGCCTGTGGACCAGGCCTGCAGCATCCACTAGGCCTCCGCAGGGTCGGCGACGTCCTGGGGACAACTCGGGTGCCCTGTAGCGAGGTGCTGGGGGCTGGTACATCCAGAGTGGAGGTGGGAATAACCGGAGGCCCACTCGATGGCCTTTGGGTGGAATGCCTTCTGGAGCGTGGCGATGCAGGTTCCTCGAAGTCCATGTTCTCATCCATAGATCAATTAGTAAAGGCGTAATAGCAGCGCATTTGGAAAGCAGTGACAGGATCGGTCCAAGTCAGCATGGATTTACGAAAGGGAAATCATTCTTGACAAATCTTCTTGAATTTTTTGAGGATGTAACGAGTAGAGTGGACAAGGGAGAACCAGTGGATGTGGTGCATTTGGACTTTCAAAAGGCTTTTGACAAGGTCCCACACAAGAGATTAATATGCAAAATTAAAGCACATGGTAGTGGGAGTAATGTACTGACATGGATAGAGAACTGGTTGGCAGACAGGAAGCAGAGAGTCTGAACAAAGGGTTCCTTTTCAGAATATTAGGCAGTGACTAGTGGGGTAATGCAAGGTTCAGTGCTTGGCCCCCAGCTATTTACAATATACATTAATGATTTGGACGAAGGAATTGAATGTAATATCTCCAAGTTTTCAAATGACAATAAGCTGGGTGGCAGAGTGAGCTGTGAGGAGTATGTTAAGGCTGCAGGGTGACTTGGACAGGTTAGGTGAGTGGGCAAATGCATGGCAAATGCAGTATAATGTCGATAAATGTGAGGTTATCCACTTTGGTGGAAAAACAGGGAGGCGGAATATTATCTGAATGGTGACAGATTAGGAAAAGGGGAGGTGCAACGCGACCTGGGTGTCATGGTACATCAGTCATTGAAAGTTGTCATGCAGGGACAGCAGGCGGTGAAGAAGGCAAATGGCATGTTGGCCTTCATAGCGAGAGGATTTGAGTATAAGAGCAGGAAGGTCTTACTGCAGTTGTACAAGGCCTTGATGGGACATACCTTGAATATTGTGTACAGTTTTGGTCTCCTAATCTGAGGAAGGACATTCTTGCTATTGAGGGAGTGCAGCGAAGGTTTACCAGACTGATTCACGGGATGGCAGGACTGACATATGAAGAAAGACTGGATTGACTAGGCTTATATTCACTGGAATTTAGAAGAATGAGAGGGGATCTCATTGAGCATATAAAATTCTGATGGGATTGGACAGGTTAGATGCAGGAAGAATGTTCCCAATGTTGGGGACGTCCAGAACCAGGGGTCACAGTCTAAGGATAAGGGGTAAGCCATTTAGGACCGAGATGAGGAGAAACTTCTTCACTCAGAGAATTGTGAACCCATGGAATTCTCTACTACAGAAAGTTGTTGAGGCCAGTTCATTAGATATATTCAAAAGGGAGTTAGATATGGCCCTTACGGCTAAAGGGATCAAGGGGTATGGTAGAATGCAGGAGTGGGGTACTGAAGTTGCATGATCAGCCATGATTATATTGAATGGTGATGCAGGCTCGAAGGGCCGAATGGCTTACTCCTGCACCTATTTTTCTATGTTTCTGGAGAACAGACCCAGTGGATTGACGGGCAAAAATCAGAGCTCCTCAGCACCAGACTTAGGATCATCCGGAAAGTCGGGCCCCGTGGCCCCACCTTCTGGCCTCTGTGGTCTTGCCTGGGGCCGTGCTGCTGGCTGAGCTGCAAAACACAAATGAGGTTATTAGAGAAGGGGTGCTCGGGTCACAAGGTGAGACAAAAACACCACCGCTATCAAAATCATCACAGACATCACATTTCATGACCATCAACACATTTCCATTGCAATGATTTTCATTAGGCCATCATTATTTCTAGGATAACTTTAGAAATCATCTATCATATGAGACTGTTCGAGTATGAGTGGGTGTGGCATCTATTGACTATGCATCACGCAATTGTGTAAGCTTTACTCACGTGGCATCACTTCACAGTCTGCAGATGCTTCCGTGTCTGTCCGGGTGTGCTTCCCCACGAGTGCGAGCATCCGTTCCTCCATCTCAGTGATGTCGCTGGGGACTGGTGGCCCCCCACCCGTTCGTCTCTGCGCTGACCTCATCGTCGATAGCTTCTTCTGTAAAATGTGACAGGACAACATGACATGAGATCATTGCATGATATCATTGCTAGGTACTGTCACAGAGACTGATACAACCGACAGATGTAATCATGATTATTATGATAATTATCATTCTTTACCTAAAGACGTACACCGTAACTGCAGGCTTTGCGTAAAACATTGCCGGTAAAAGTGAAAGACCTCATATCTGCTGATAGTCACTCATGACTGTTACAAATCAAATTATATAAATACATAAGTACATGTAAATAAATGTAATACTTATAGAGCAATAGTGATAGGGGACTCTATTGTAAGGGGAATAGATAGGAGTTTCTGCGGTTGTAACCGAGACTCCAGGATGGTATGTTGCCTCCCTGATGCAAGGGTCAAAGATGTCTCGGAGTGGCTGCAGAGCATTCTGGAGAGGGAGGGTGAACAGCCAGTTGTCGTGGTACATGTAGGTACCAACGATATAGGTAAGAAGCGGGAAGAGGTCCTACAAGTTGAATTTAGGGAGTTAGGAGTTAAATTAAAAAATAGGACCTGAAAGGTAGTAATCTCTGGATTGCTACCAGTGCCACGTGCTAATCAGAGTAGAGGGAGCAGGATAGTTAGAATAAATACGTGGCTTGAGCAGTGGTGCAAGAGGGAGGGATTCAAATTCCTGGGACATTGGAACCAGTTCTGGGGGAAGTGGGACCTGTACAAAAGGGACAGTTTGCACTTGGGCAGGACTGGAACTGATGTCCTGGGGGTAACATTTGCCAATGCAGTTCAGGTGTGTTTAAACTAATATGACATGGGGATGGGAATCTATGCAGCGAGACAAGGCGAAGTAATATGGAGTCAGAAACAGATGGTAGAAAGGTAAAAAGCAATAGTGGAAGGCTGAGTAAACAAAGGCAAGAAACAAAAAGGGCCACACTACATCATAATTCTTAAAGGACAAAGGGTGTTAAAAAAACAAGCCTGAAGGCTTTGTGTCTTAATGCAAGGAGAATCCGTAATAAGGTGGATGAATTAACTGTGCAAATAGGTGTTAACAGATATGATGTGATTGGGATTACAGAGACGTGGCTCCAGGATGATCAGGGATGGGAACTCAACATCCAATGGTATTCAACATTCAGGAAGGATAGAATAAAAGGAAAAGGAGGTGGGGTAGCATTGCTGGAAAAAGAGATTAATGCAATAGTTAGGAAGGACATTAGCTTGGATGAGGTGGAACCTATATGGGTAGAGCTGCAGAACACCAAAGGGCAAAAAACGTTAGTGGGAGTTGTGTACAGACGTCCAAACAGTAGTAGGGATGTTGGGCAGGGCATCAAACAGGAAATTAGGGGTGCATGCAATAAAGGTGCAGCAGTTATCATGGGTGACTTTAATATGCAAATATATTGGGCTAACCAAACTTTAAGCAATACGGTGGAGGGGGGTTTCCTGGAGTGCATAAGGGATGGTTTTCTAGACCAATATGTCGAGGAACCAACGAGGGGGCAGGCCATCTTAGACTGTGTGTTGTGTAATGAGAGAGGATTAATTAGCAATCTCATTGTACGAGGCCCCTTGGGGAGGAGTGACCGTAATATGGTGGAATTCTACATTAGGATGGAGAATGAAACAGTTAATTCAGAGACCATGGTGAAGAACTTAAAGGAGGGTAACTTTGAAGGTATGAGGCATGAATTGGCAAGGATAGATTGGCGAATGCTACTTAAGGGGTTGACAGTGGATGGGCAATGGCAGACACTTAGAGGCCGCATGGATGAATTACAACAATTGTACATCCCTGTCTGGCGTAAAAATAAAAAAGGGAAAGTGGCTCAACCGTGGCTATCAAGGGAAATCAGGGATAGTATTAAAGCCAAGGAAGTGGCATACAAATTGGCCAGAAATAGCAACGAACCCGGGGACTGGGAGAAATTTAGAACTCAGCAGAGGAAGACAAAGGGTTTGATTAGGGCAGGGAAAATAGAGTACGAGAAGAAGCTTGCAGGGAACATTAAGACGGACTGCAAAAGCTTCTATAGATATGTAAAGAGAAAAAGGTTCTTAAAGACAAATGTAGGTCCCCTGCAGTCAGAAGCAGGGGAACAAAGAAATGGCAGACCAATTGAACAAGTACTTTGGTTCGGTAGTCACTAAGGAGGACACAAACAACCTACCGGATATAAAAGGAGTCAGAGGGTCTAGTAAGAAGGAGGAACTGAGGGAAATCCTTATTAGTTGGGAAATTGTGTTCGGGAAATTGATGGGATTGAAGGCCGATAAATCCCCAGGGCCTGATGGACTGCATCCCAGAGTACTTAAGGAGGTGGCCTTGGATGCATTGACAGTCATTTTCCAACATTCCATAGACTCTGGATCATTTCCTATGGAGTGGAGGGTAGCCAATGTAACCCCACTTTTTAAAAAAGGAGGGAGAGAGAAAACAGGGAATTATAGACCGGTCAGCCTGACATCGGTAATGGGTAAAATGATGGAATCAATTGTTAAGGATGTCAAAGCAGCGCATTTGGAAAGAGGTGACATGATAGGTCCAAGTCAGCATGGATTTGTGAAAGGGAAATCATGCTTGACAAATCTTCTGGAATTTTTTGAGGATGTTTCCAGTAGAGTGGACAAGGGAGAACCAGTTGATGTGGTGTACTTGGACTTTCAGAAGGCTTTCGACAAGGTCCTACACAAGAGATTAATGTACAAAGTTAAAGCACATGGAATTGGGGGTAATGTGCTGACGTGGATTGAGATCTGGTTGGCAGACAGGAAGCAAAGAGTAGGAGTAAATGGGTACTTTTCAGAATGGCAGGCAGTGACTAGTGGGGTACCACAAGGTTCTGTGCTGGGGACCCAGCTGTTTACATTGTACATTAATGATTTCGATGAGGGGATTAATTGTAGTATCTCCAAATTTGCGGATAACACTAAGTTGGGTGGCAGTGTGAGCTACGAGGAGGATGCTATGAGGCTGCAGAGTGACTTGGATAGGTTAGGTGAGTGGGCAAATGCATGGCAGATGAAGTATAATGTGGATAAATGTGAGGTCATCCACTTTGGTGTTAAAAACAGAGAGACAGACTATTATCTGAATGGTGACAGATTAGGAAAAGGGGAGGTGCAACGAGACCTGGGTGTCATGGTACATCAGTCATTGAAGGTTGGCATGCAGGTACAGCAGGCGGTTAAGAAAGCAAATGGCATGTTGGCCTTCATAGCAAGGGGATTTGAGTACAGGGGCAGGGAGGTGTTACTACTGTTGTACAGGGCCTTGGTGAGGCCACACCTGGAGTATTGTGTACAGTTTTGGTCTCCTAACTTGAGGAAGGACATTCTTGCTGCTGAGGGAGTGCAGCGAAGGTTCACCATACTGATTCCCGGGATTTGCAGGACTGACATATCAAGAAAGACTGGATCAACTGGGCTTGTATTCACTGGAGTTCAGAAGTATGAGAGTGGATCTCATCGAAACATTTAAAATTCTGACGGGTTTAGACAGGTTAGATGCAGGAAGAATGTTCCCAATGTTGGGGAAGTCCAGAACCAGGGGTTACAGTCTAAGGATAAGGGGTAAGCCATTTAGGACCGAGATGAGGAGAAACTTCTTCTCCCAGAGAGTGATGAACCTGTGGAATTCTCTACCACAGAAAGTTGTTGAGGCCAATTCACTAAATATATTCAAAAAGGAGTTAGATGTAGTCCTTACTACTAGGGGGATCAAGGGGTATGGCGAGAAAGCAGGAATGGGGTACTGAAGTTGCATGTTCAGCCATGAACTCATTGAATGGCGGTGCAGGCTCGAAGGGCCGAATAGCCTAATCCTGCACCTATTTTCTATGTTTCTATGTTTCTACTCTTGCGGATGCCCCAAGGTCGTTTCATCGTTTATGGCATTGGTTGCTCTCACGCACGTCGTTGGTCGCCGACGAGACCACCTCTGCTATCTCGGCCCATATCCTTTGGTAGGCCTTCGGGGTGGGCTTCCCATGCCCTCCCTGTGTCAAATCACCCCGGCGTAACTCGACCTCCTGCAGGAGGGAGGCATTTGCCTCCTCCGAGAATCTCCTCGCTCTTTTGTGCCCTCCAATGTGCACCTCTCCCACCTCACTGCTCTCGACAACATCAGTCTCCACAGCGTGCTGTGATGCCTCCTCCTCTCCCTCCATTATAGGCAAAATTCGGGCAAATACGTGGATGGTCACAGCTAATTTTTGTTTTGCTATTTGCTCTACAACTCTAAACTCCCCCTCCTTCCTCCTAAAGCAGCCTCACCACACCCACACATGCCTTCATTTCCTCTCAGCTTCCTCTGTCTCTGTCTCCTCTTCTGCACGTCATGATGACCCTTGACCTCCTGAATCGCGGGAATCGAGCATTGCTAAGGACAGCGACACTTTACGGCAGAAGGTCAGCGAGATTTAACGCTACCGCCCATTTCATATCGTTCGCGGTAACGCCCAATTAAAAAAATGGAGACTAGGTGCTTTGAGAATGTGCGAGAAGCCGGCGATCTGAAAACCCATTTTTACTGCCCATGCTGGAAATAATGCCCATTTTTGTGCCATATGCACAAAAGTGTAAAATCTAGTGCTTGGACTTTTGAACATTCATAGCAGTCAAATGCGCTCATTAGCTTCTTCAGGTATTAAAGGATAATTAATACAGTTACATTGTGATTGACTGAGATTTCTTCATAATGAAATCACATTTCTGAAAGTGGGTACTGAATAATGTCATGTGCTTCCACAATGTCATTGGGGTTTTGTTAATATGGTTAACAAAACAGGCTTTTGCTCATATTTTTTGACCCAGTTCTTAGAGAATGGATCTGCTTTATATAATTTGTGATAGTCTCGCTCATATCATTTACAACAACAATAACTTGTTTATTTACCATTCCCTGGGTAAGAGTGTTATATATGTGAACTTGTATTTACTCTGTACAGCCACCAGAGGGCTAATCCCCTGGAGTCTGAAGGGATCCCATAAACCCTTGGGAATACAGGTATTTAAGGAGGCTTCACAGGTTGGAGAGGCACTATGGAGACCTGCAATAAAAGACTAAGGTCACACTTTACTTTGAGCTCACAGTGTTCAGTCTGACTCTTTCTCCATACACAACAACTGGCGATGAGATACAGATAGCGAACCCAAAGATGTAGAGAACAGTGGGCATCCTGGAGAAATATTCAGAAGGAGATGATTGGAAACTTTTGTGGAGCGTCTCGACCAATACTTTGTGGCCAGTGAGCTAGATGGGGAAGAGAGCGCTGCCAAAAGAAGGGCCATCCTCTTCACCTCTGTGGGGCACCAATGTATAGCCTCATGAAGAATCTGCTCACTCCAGCGAAACCCACGGAGAATTCATACATCGATTTGTGCACACTGGTCCGAGGCATTTGAACCCGAAGGAAAGCGTTCTGATGGCAAGATACCGGTTCTACATCTACAAAATGTCTGAAAGCCAGGAAGTGGCGAGTTATGTCACCGAGCTAAGACGCCTTGCAGGACATTGCGAATTTGAAGGATATTTGGAGCAAATGCTCAGAGACATGTTCGTACTTGGCATTGGCCACAAAACCATACTTCACAAACTTTTGATTGTAGAGACCCCAACCTTGAGTAAGGCTATAGCGATAGCCCAGGCGTTCATTGCCACCAGTGACAATACGAAGCAAATCTCACAACATATTTTCTGCTAAAAGTACTGTGAACAAAGTGATGTTGTTTTTGAATCGTAATGTACAGGGCAGGTCACATATACCTGCAGCTGCACGTCCACAGATGATTCAGAGTCTACCATCAAGGGTGATGAATGCAAGGCCATTAACACCTTGTTGGCGCTGCGGGGGTGATCATCATTTCCATTCATGCCGATTCAAAGAGTACCGTTCTTGGGTAAAATGTTCCTTGTAGTTGCAGACGCGTACTCCAAGTAGATTGTGTAGAGTATGGAGAAAGAGTCAGATTGAACACTGTGAGCTCAAAGTAACGTGTGACCTTAGTCTTTTATTGCAGGTCTCCAGAGTGCCTCTCCAACCTGTGAAGCACTCTTAAATACCTGTGCTCCCAAGGGATTATGGGATCCCTTGGGACTCCGGGGAATGAGACCTCTGGTGGCTGTACAGAGTATATACAAGTCCAGATACATAACAACATTCCCCCCTAAAGTCAATAGTGCAACTATTTACAATGTGAGTCGATCTGGGGCCCTTCTTGCCCTGATTGATAGGCTTGCTGTGAAGACTGGTGTTGTTGAGTCATTTGTTGGGCCCTCGCTGGGCTGCTGTGCAGCTGGCCTTGCTGGGCTGCCTGGTGTGTTGCGCCCTGCAGGGCTGCTGTGGATGATGGGTTCTGCTTCGTGGTCAAACCTGGTGTTGGTTGCCCACTGGTGTGTGTGTGTTGGTGGGATCAAAAAAAGTAGGGTCCAAGGTGGGTTGCTCAGGGTAGTCCGTGAATCTGAGTTTGATTTGGTCCAAGTGTTTCTGGTGAATTAGTCTATTTGAAAGTTTGACCCGAAACACCCTGCTCCCCTCTTTGGCAGTGCAGGGAAGCCACTTGGGACCTTGTCCATAATTTAATACAAATACAGGATCATTGACTTCAATCTCGCGTGACACATTTGCGCTATCATGGTATGCACTTTGTTGACGCCGCCTGCTCTCTACCTGTTCATGTAGATCAGGGTGAACTAACGAGAGCCTTGTCTTAAGTGCTCTTTTCATGAGCAGTTCAGCAGGTGGGATTCCAGTGAGTGAGTGAGTGAGTGTAGACACGTGCGGTAGTTAAGCAGGACTCGGGATAGGCGAGTCTGCAGTGAGCCTTCAGTTACCCTCTTCAAGCCTTGCTTGATGGTTTGCATTGCTTTCTCTGCCTGACCATTGGACGCTGACGGCTTCAACAAAGTGCACACCATGATAGAGCAAATGTGTCACGCGAGATTGAAATCAATGATCCTGTATTTGTATTAAATTATGGACAAGGTCCCAAGTGACTTCCCGGCACTGTCGTGGCCAAAGAGGGGAGCAGGGTGTTTCGGGTCAAACTTTCAAATGGACTAATTGACCGGAAACACTTGGACCAAATCAAACTCAGAATCACGGACTATCCTGAGCAATCCACCTTGGACCCTACCTTTTTTTGATCCACCAACATACACACCAGTGGCAACCGACACCACGGTTGATCACGAAGCAGAACCCATCATCCACAGCAGCTCAGCAGGGCCCAACACACCAGGCACCCCAGCAAGGCCAGCTGCACAGCAGCCCAGTGAGGGCCCAACAAATGACTCAACAACAACAGCTTTCACACCGAGATAATCAACCAGGGCAAGAAGGGCCCCAGGTCGACTCACATTGTAACTAGTTACACTATTGACTTGGGGGAGTAATGTTATATATGTGGACTTGTATTTACTCTGTACAGCCACAGAGGGCTCATCCCCTGGAGTCCCAAGGGATCCCATAATCCCTTGGGAGCACAGGTATTTAAGGAGGCTTCACAGGTTGGAGAGGCACTCTGGAGACCTGCAATAAAAGACTAGGGTTACACTTTACTTTGAGCTCACAGTGTTCAGTCTGACTCTTTCTCCACACACAACAAAGAGAAGCAAACTGCTCCCAGAAATCTGCAAATGAGGTTGTATAAACAGCTACAAGGAAACCTGGGAGAGGTTAAGGGCAAATTGTTCTTCCTCTCAGGGAAGCCCTTCACCCCCACCAACACTCTCTCTCTCTGAGCATTGTTTCTCTGTATCAAGTCTGGCTGGATTCACACCTCTTTTGTCTCCTCCCTCATATTCATGACCGTCTCTTATGGTTGCGATAACCCAGAAAGGACATGCTTGCCTGATTTTCCATTCATCCTGAAGAGAAATACAGCAATCTATGTTTTGTATCTTGCCCACTCAGCAGAGCACAGATTGGCAACTCAGAAGAGTGGGTAGGGCATCAAGCCTGTTCTACACCATGGTGCAATGCCCAAGTTGGCAAACGGTTAAGAAGCTCATGATTCTGACAATTGTGATCACGACTTTGCAACCCACAACACTGCACAAGATGAAAGTTCACAGAGTTTGGGGTAATATATTAGCATGGATAGAGGATTGGCCAATGAACAAAGAAAAGGGAGTCAGAATAAACAGTTCATTCTCTGGTTGGCAACAAGCAACTAGTGGGGTGCCGCAGGGATCAATGCTGGGACCCCAACTATTTACAATCTATATTAACGGCTTAGAAGAAGGGACTGAGTGTAATGTAGCCAAGTTTGCTGACGATAAAGATGGGAGGAAAAGCAATGTGTGAGGAGTACACAAAAAATCTGCAAAAGGACATAAACAGGCTAAGTGAGTGGGAAAAAATTTAGCAGATGGAGTAAAATTTTGGAAAGTGTGAGGTCATGCACTTTGGCAGAAAAAAGCAAAGAGCAAGTTATTATTTATATGGATAAAAATTGCAGTACAGTGGGACCTAGGGGTACTTGTGCATGAAACACAAAAGGATCGTATGCAGGTACAGCAAGTGATCAGGAAGGCCAATGGTATCTTGCCCTTTATTTCAAAGGGGATGGAGTATAAAAGCAGAGAAGTCTTGCTACAGCTATATAAGGTATTGGTGGAGCCACACCTGGAATACTGCATGCAGTTTTGGTTTCCATATTTTCGAAAGGATATACTTGCTTTGGAGACAGTTCAGAGAAGGTTCAATGGGTTAATTCCAGGGATGAGGGGTTTGACTTATGAGGAAAGGTTGAGTAGGTTGGGCTCTACACATTCGAATTCAGAAGAATGAGAGGTGATCTTATTGAAATGTATAAGATTATGAGGAGGCTTGTCAAGGTGGATGCAGAGAGGATGTTTCCACTGATGGAGAAGACTAGTACTAGAGGGCATGATCTTAGAATAAGGGGCCGCCCATTTAAAACAGAGATGAGGAGAAGTTTCTTCTCTGAGGGTTGTAAATCTTTGGAATTCGCTGCCTCAGAGAGCTGTGGAAGCTGGGACATTGAATAAATTTAAGACAGAAATAGACAGTTTCTTAAACGACAAGGGGATAAGGGGTTATGGGGAGCGGGCAGGGAAGTGGAGCTGAGTCCATGATCAGATCAGCCATGATCTTATTGAATGGCAGAGCAGGCTCGAGGGGCCGTATGGCCTACTCCTGTTCCTATTTCTTATGTTCTTATGTTCTAACACCTTGCCACAGCATGTTATACCACATGGACTGTTGTCTTATTGCACATATAAGCAGATTTCATGGTCATCTTCCCACCACTCACTGCTTTTTAAAGCGTTGAATGGTGAGAACTGTGCTTTTTGTTTGCATAAGAATAGATAGTTCAATTCCACAAATTGCGTTTTTATCCCTTTTCAATTGCAATTAAAAGTCGCATCTAGGTTGCCATTTGTCTTTTGTGTTCTGTAGTTGTGTGAATCGACCAAAGAGCACTCTTTAGCTGCTATATATGTTATTGCATACAAAATGATCAGGATCATTTTTTGAGAGGTGGCAAATATTGGCCCCCGTCTTTCATATGAAACATTAAACCGAGACCCCGTCTGCTTTCTCAAGTGGATGTAAAAGATCCCATGGTACTATTTCGAAGAAGAGCAAGGGAGTTATCCATGCTATCTGGCCAATATTTATCCCTCAATAAACATAACAACCAGATAATCTGTTTTTTTGTTGTCACATTGCTGTTTGTGGGAGCTTACTGGTGTGCAAATTGACTGCCGCATTTCCTACATTATAACAGTGATTACACTCCAAAAGTACTTAATTGGCTGTAAAGCGCTTTGCGAAATCCGGTGGTCGTGAAAGGTACTATTTAAATCCAAGTTTTCTTTCTAATGATTTTCCTTTGCTTGAAAAGAAATGCTGTGATGCAACGAAGCACTCTGTCTGGTGACATGATCAAGGACCATAAGTCCAGGAGTTTAGCTGTCTCCCAGAGGTGGGAACACAACTCCGATCCAGTAAAGCAGTTCAGCTCTCAACAGCTGGAATTACAAGGTTAACCTCTTCAGTAAATTTTAACGAAGTCTCATAAACAAACACTGGGGTAGATATTTGTCTTTACTGTTTGGAAATTTGGGTAGAAAGTATTGTATATTTGTAAATGAATCGGTCTGATTTTCTTACCAGCAACTGAAATGGAAAGAACATTTAGTTGGCTGTGATATGAGCATGCAATCCTCCCCAATTTATCCTTTGTGCTCTGCTCAGCTGACGAATGGAGAGCCACAAGTCTGTGTGTAAAGCGAGCCACAGATATATCTGGGAAATAACATCATTTATCACAACATTAATGTAGCAAGGCAGTATGATTGTTTCTTGCTTTACATGGGCATCATCTTGCAGGAAATCTATAATAAAATGAATGACTTTCCTAAAGACTTTTGCAAATAACAGCTTGCAAGAAAATTTCAGACTATTCCCAAAGGGTCTGAGTAGTCAATATTTAGTTTTCTTACCCTGAGCTTCACAGTTGACTGAGCTACGAGTCAACCAGGGCCTGGCACATCAGCTGTAGTTAGCACTTCTATTAACCCTCCTATTATTTGCTGTAACTGCTGGACTGATTTTGAAGGTATTCACACATTCATTCACGTAAACTCTATTAGGTTTAATTCAGAGACTGAGTGGGAAGTTCCATCAAACTGATACATTACTTCTTTAGGAAGATTTTTACAACCATCAGCATATACTTCACATCATTATCATCCTGTAGTATTTATGACCATCTCTACTGCTTGCGTGACAGGGTGTTTTCAGAGAACAGCCTTCTAGACATATCTATACATAACTCTGCCAATTAAGTGAAAATTCACAATTCCTAAAGCCAGCATACAATCCCAATGGATGTTTGTCTTGCATCATGACTTCTTGGATGGAATTTGTCAAGAAGTTGTTGGAATAGGTCAGGATGAAGTAGAACAAGACTTAGGGGTCACAGTAGACTCGACATAGAAACATGGAACAATGCGACACAGTAGGAGACCATTCGGTCCATCAGGCTTGTGCCGGCTCTTTGGAAGAGCTATCCAATTAGTCCCAACCCCAGCTCTTTCCTCATCACCCAGCAAATGTTTCCCCTTTAAGTATTTATCCAATTCCTTTTTGAAGGTTGCTATTGAATTCTGTTTTCACCACTCTTTCAGGTGGTACCTTCCAGATCATAACAACTCGCTGCGTAAACATTGTTTTCTTTATGTCGCCTCCGATTCTTTTACCAATTGCCTTACGTCTGTGTCCTCTGATTAACAACCCTTCTGCCACCGGAAACAGTTTCTCCTTATTTATCTTTCAAAAGCCTTCATGATTTTAAACACCTCTATCAGCCTCCTCTTAATCTTCTTTGCTCTAAGGAGAACAATCCCAGCTTTTCCATTCTCTCCACGTAACTGAAGCCCTTCATCCCTGGTACCATTCTAGTAACTTTTTCTGCAACCTCTCCAAGGTTTTAACATCCTTCCTAAAGTGTGATGCCCAGGATTGCTCACAATACACCAGCTGGGGCCTAGCCAGTGTTTTATAAATGTTTAACATAATTTCCTTGTTTTTGTACTCTATGCCTCTATTTATAAAGCCCAGTATCTTGCACACTATTTTAACAGACTTCTCATCTTGTCTTGCCACCTCCAAAGATTTGTATCCATACACCCCCACGTCTCTCTGTTCCTGCAGCCCCTTTAAAATTGTACCATCTAGCTTATATCGCCTCTCCTCATTTTTTGTTAAAGGGTCCTCTACAGACCTGTCCAAAACACTTTCAAGAAATAATTTTTGTGGAGAAATAATATCCTCTGGGCCAAACAAAATTCTACCTCCCCAATGCCCAACCTCAGCAGCCCTTCCCCAGGGTCACCTTAGCCTCCCCCACCACACCCTTCCCTGTTAACGTACCTGGACCAGCTGGGATCCATGATGCAGCCATCAGATTGATGGCCTCCTTCAACCAAAAAGCTGGTCCAAATGCGCAAGCAGTTCGCTGACAGAATATTAATGAGGCCTTAGCATTAAAATTGATTGAGATTCAAAATATTCCAACAGACAGGCAGGAGGATTGTTCCACCCGCCTCTCATCTGATGGAAGTGGTCGCACAGAAATCTAACCCAAGAGAGATAGTCAAATGCTGAAGGCGGTGCAGATGGTGTGATGGTGTCAGGAGTCTGAGTTGAGAAAATGACTGGAAAATTTTTGGCTTTGCAGCCTAGAAAGGAGGTAATAATGATTGATGATCTTACAGTGGTATATAAGACTGTTGAGAGCTTAGAAAATCTTAATCCATGATATGACTTCAAATTAAACTGCAGGTGTAGAATGTTGAGTCACAAGTTCAAACGTGAGAAGGGCACTTTTAGGAGAAATATCAGGAAATTCTTCTTCATATAAATAGTGATCGACTTATAAAGAAAGACTTGGATTTATATAGTGCCTTTCACGACCACCGGATGTCTCAAAGCATTTTACAGCTAATGATGTACTTTTTGAGTGTAGTCACTGGTCTAATGTAAGAAACACGGCAGTCAATTTGCACACAAGCAAGCTCCCACAAATAGCAATGTGATAATAATCAGATAATCTGTTTTTTTGTTATGTTGATTGAGGGATAAATATTGGCCAAGACAGCAGCGGTAACTCCCCTGCTCTTGTTCGAAATAGTGCCGTGGGATCTTTTACATCTTTTTCGAGCAGACGGGGCCTCAGTTTAACGTCTCCCCGAAAGATGGCACCTCTGACAGTGCAGTGCTCCCTCAGCACTGCACTGGAGTGTCAGCCTAGATTTATATGCTTAAGTAGCTGGAGTATGAAATAAACCTCTAGAGAGAGCAGCAGTTGCAAAAACCCTGGATCCATGTAAGAAAAAAATTGTATGCTGCAATGGGGTGGCATTAGGATCTCTCTGGATAGGCGAATCAATATGGGTCAAAAAGTCTTCCTCACAAGTGATGATCCTGTGACTTTTGTGAAGAGTCCCCATCACACACTCATCATCATTGAATAGGCTCTTTTCAGATTCATCTTATCAGAAAAGCCTTAATGCCTTAGAACATGAGCCGAGTCACTTCTTGCTCTTTCTGGTACCAATGCGTGGTTTCACTTACCCCATTCAGGACCCTATCATGCCACCTTTCTCTTATTACTTTTTTATTCATGTCAGCAATATAATTTCCCAGAAACTGCCACACAATCTTGGATATTGATAGAATCTGTACTTCAGTATATGCTGCATATAATTCAGTCAGACTTCGCCATAGTTTTTGGTCAGCCAGACCAACCGAGGGCTTTGTTGTGTACATGTTTCTTCGTTTGCTGGATGATATCATTTTTCACATCAGACCTGGTTGCTCCGACACTGAAAGGATTGCCGCCACCCAATTAAGCAGAACCAAGCTGATTGCTTTTGACTTTCTATTGACTTAACACAGATGCAGAATGTCGAGTTGATATATGATTTATAGATGTCCAAGAATATGCTACAAATGTGTAAATTAATTTGTTACACATGAAATGTTAATGAGGTCGGAACGTGCTGCCGAGATGGTTTTGTTAATACAGTCGCTACAATGCCTGTGCAGTAGATTATTCTCCAATATTTAAATAGAAATGTAATCTCAAAAATCCGGTTCAAAAATGTTGCTGTAAACTTGCATATTATAGTTTGCATGGAAGTAGTTAGGTTTCATTTTACATAAGATTAATTTTCAAAAGAGTCATTTGGCCTATTCCAAGTGAAAATGCTTTGCCTGCCTCTACACCCCATTACCCCTGGGAAACCTGCGTGTGTAGTGTACATTGGGGGACCGAGACCCGCTGTCATAGGTCTCTGTCCCTGTTTCCTCTGTGCTTTGTGCCTGGCAAATAAGAATAATTCAGATGCAAAACAGAGGAAAATTATCCTAAATGAGTCCATAAAATCTCCAGCACAGGACACGTCCTGACACTGGTGCAGGTTCATCAGGTTACTTGCGGACGCCATGAAATATCAAACTTTTGAAAATTGGGCTATTGTTTTCCCATGCAATTTACTGGTTGGCTCTGCAGCCAGCCACCAATGTTACTCCTTCACCTGAGGGAGCATGTAGCAGTGGAGCACGTCAATGATTAACATGCTCAGGCACGTAGCACACGAGGTGGAAACAGCACTCATTTTATGATCATTCTTCTATTGTTCAAAGCAAAACAAAACAGGGGACTAAAAATCTGTAGCCTTTCTGGCAAACTCTCACTGTAACTTCGGGAGGAGTCTGCCAGACAGCTGCTATTTTGGTACCAACATCATGTCAAAGATTCTGAATGGCCTTGTGAGGGTTAGAAGCTCCGCCCGTCCCTTATAACTTGGGGAGGGAGGGGGGTGGGGGGGGTTTCTGGGGGCAGATGCTCCTTACTTCCTGTCAGGATTTCAGAGGGACCTGGTATATGGTCAGCAGAGGTCCACATCGTCTGACTAAATGAACCTCCCCGATGGCTGTCAGTTGTGGGACCCATCTGGCTAGGATCATGGCCTAGGCCCCAAATAAGAAGCAGCCAATTCTTTAAAAAATGTCATCTTTAAATTGGCCGTCTTACAGGCAGGACAACTGTGGGAGTTGGGGCATGGGGGCATCTTCCATTTATTTCTGGGGCCTGGTCCAAAACCCTGAGCTCCACAAGTGCAGCCCCTCACACCTGGCGGGTGCTCTAGATGCACCTTTAGTGTTGAGGTGGGAGGGGGTGATCACTATTCGGTAGTCTAACCAGGCAACCTTCCCCAGAACCCTGGAAGGTTTATGACAGTCTACGCCAGAGATTTCAACCAGGCGCAATTTCAAGTAAGTGCTAAGCTTATAGATTTTCGCGGCCAGTTATTTGAAAGTAACATAACAGCTTTCTGTAGAAAATAAACACTAGTAAATATGTGCCAAGAAAAATTAATAGGGACTGATTTTCCTGTCATGAGCACCTGGGGAATACTTATTCCCCCTGGGTGCTAATGACAACAAATAGGGCAGAGACCTGTGATGTTAAGTCTCTGTCCCTTTTACGTTTCCCAGAATTATTTGAAATCCCCTGTTCAAACTAAATTCTTTTCCCTCCTTTTGGAGGCACCTAGCCACTGACCTGCTGGAGGCTGTCGAGCTGCTGTTATAGACAGCAGTCAGAAGGCCCCAACAATAGCAACCATTACTGCTGCTGCCTGCATCAGTTGTGAGCCTTTCTCCCCGTTTCAAGATGCTCGGCACTGCTAGGCCAAGACCGGAGGGGCAACTAAGCCATGTAAATGACCTGACCCAGCAATTTGGGGACTATTGAAGCCTAGACAGGCACAGCACATTTTGGGCTCACTACACCAGTCCAGCACCAAGGCAGAGGAATGATAGGTAGATCAGTCTTATAGCTTCCAACTGTAAAAGCTCACTGGAAGAACAGGACAATGAGATCATCATTCATTTATGTCCTTAGCTGCAGTAGCTAATCTTCTGTTAGAAGCACCTATGCACCATATTCTCCTGTTCCTCCATGGTTGGCTGCAGGCCATCCTTTACATCGATAGTGAGGCATATATCCAGAATATGCATTTTACAGCATGTACAGACTCTCATACAGGCATGCAATCTCTCCTACCCATACACACAGGCACAATAACAGGAATATGTGTCCTTCCAACTTCCGATTTAATCAAGAGTTAAATACTTACTTTTAAATTATTCTCCTCAGCTTCATTATTCTGCATAATTGCTCTTTAAAGAGGCTTTAACAAGCACAAATCAGCTTTGATGTGAACTTTTCACTAAAATTCAGACAATCACAACAACAAATTACATTTATATAATGTTTTTGATGTAGAAAAATGCTGCTCAGAAACATAAGCAGACAGAAACCAACGCCGAGTCAAAGAAAAAGATATTAGGAGAGGGGGATAAAAAGCTTGGTCAAAGAGGTGGATTGTGAAAAAGGGTCTTAAAGGAGCAGAGAGAGGTGAAGAGGTTTAAGGAGGGAATTCCAGAGCTTAGGGTCCAGATGGCTGAACGCATAGATGCCAGTGTTGGTGCAAAGAGAACAGGGGATGTACCAAAGGCTAAAGTTGAAGTAACGCAGAGTTCTCAGAGGATTGTAGGGTTGGAGAAGGTGATAAAGGTAGGGAGGGGCTAGGCTATGAAGGGATTTAAGCACTAGGATGAGAGTTTTAAATTTCAGGTGTTGGGGAACAGGGCTGATGAGTAAGTGGGATTTGATGCCGAAAATGATATGTGTATCGGGTTTTTGATTAAGTTTATGGAGGGTGGATATTCGGTGGCCGGCCAGGAGAGCATTGGAATAGTTGAGTCAGCATATTTGAACTCCTGATTTAACTCTTGTTTCCCCTACTTTTTTGGTTAATCTTAGAAAAGGGCTTCTCCAGCCTAACTCTGGCAGTTCTGATGAAGGGTCACCCCAGAAATGTTGACCTTTGTTCTTTTCCAAATGTTGACCTACCCGCTGAGCATTCCCAGAAAGTTCTGTCTCCCAAAGATTTTTCCACCCTCTGAATAACCCACAGCATGGATGAGGTAACTAGAGATCCTAATTCTGAGCAGAACTAGACACTTTTCTGAATGCCAGAGTGACCTTCAAAACTGGCAGGCGTTCCTGCTTTGACTACGGGTGAAGAACATCATCCATAAGATTAATTATAGCACATTCCTGATCTGACTTATGGTGAGTGTGTCATTTTCTTAAATAAATGGAATATTTAGAATTTTTTGAAGGGGGTAGAAATTGCCAAAGATAAACTTAACTAGAATGCAAACATTACTGTCAGAAGGTGGCTTCGACATTGCTGAATGTTTTTATACTGTGTGTTAACTTTCAATTATAACTATTACTGAGGTAATTTCATCCCTCAATTGATAGTCACAGCTAAGTGAAATGCAATGCAGCATATGATGCTTGTTATAAAAATGAAATAATTCCCAAATGTTTGGTTAATCTTATATTAGCTGCAGGTGGGTTGAAACTTTATAAGATTGATAAGTACCTGAGATTATGGCCTATCTTCCTATGGGAATTATTATTTGGAACAACTCTAGAATAATTATCAAAGTTGGACTCAATATAATAAACTTAGACTTAGGGATATATGAGATGCTGCATGTTTTTTTCCACTGATTATATAAGATATTTTGATTAAAGAAAAGGACACTGGGGGTAAAATTCAATTAGGCCCAAAAATGACATACGTGATCTGCCTGTGCCCATTGAAAGAATTTCAGGCAGCACGTAAAATTTGTGCTGCCTACTTCTTTGCACGATTGCAGCGCACAGCCCAGCGCTGAATGTACTGCTGACTGCCTGTGTGCTCAGCAAGGGGCCGAAGTTCACGTTGCTCGAGCGAGACTAACTTTACTTAGAACTAACCTGCGCCTCTTAAAGGCAGTCTGCACCTCTTAAAGGTGAGCTGCCTTCTGGTGTCAAGCAATGGTACTTTTTCAAGGTCTGATACATAGGACTACAATATTCCATTATTGGGCATATATAAAGTTGGCAGCATACTAAAATGACTAACGTGTCAAGGAGGTAGATTTGAACTATTTGGGCGACCAACAGGTGGAATGAGCTGATTGGCCACCTGATAATGTTGGCGGGAGGCCATTTTAAGGGCTGGGCCTCAATATCATGCCACCAACAGGCTGCGGTTGCCAAATTGATGCCCCGCTGCAGTTCACCAGCTTCACACCGATACAATATTAGGCAGCCCTACTCCACCTGGTACCACATTTTAAACATGGTTTTTGGTCCTCTTCAGCTGTACCACCATGTAAAACTGGGGGTGGGGGGGCGGGGGGGGGGGAGGGTGCAGGGGGAATGGAGGGAGGGGAGGCATGTAAGATGGCATAGGGCTCTATGTATTTCATGGGATATGATTTGCATATTAAAGGATCCCATGAAGAAGATCAGGAGAGTTTTTGAAGAAAATCAGAGAGTTTGCCCTGGTATTCTGACCAGTCAGTAGCCCCTTCCGGAATAGCATTGGCAGATTAGAAGCCCCCTTTGTCACCTCGAGAAAATTTCTCCGATGTAGCTTTATGTGTTTTTAAAATCAGATTTCCACTTTAAGCCAGTTATCCCGTCATCTTTTCCAGTTGTTTTCCAGATGTATGCAGTATATTGGAAGAAAACATGCAAGCGTCTATCTATCTATTTATATCTATAATACAAAATGTTACTTATGTCAGCAGTTCCTGTACATGCCAGGATTCGTTGTTTGTAAACCCTTTTCCTTTCCCAGCAAGGAAAAATGCTTAAAAATGACAACAATGAGGAAAAAAAATCAAACTAATGTGAAACATGAATTTTCTCTTTCCGTGTTAACTTTGAAAGTAATAATTATGTATGCTGTATATTAGCTGATGAGTTTGTGTGTGCATTAGTGGTCAGTGTAATAAGAATGAAAAGTGGTCAGTGTAATACTCACTTTCACAAAGGAAAGCAGAACTAATCTGATTATTCAGACGAATTAGTTTATAAAGAAAGGGATGGATTTTTGGTTGTTTAACACCTCAGTTAGTGGTCAGAGGGTGGTAATGGGAGTGTAAGAGGTTATCAACCGAGAGTGCAGCTTTTTGCGCCCCGACCGAAAATTAATCAGAAGCTCACCAGGGGCGCAAACCAATAGTGCCTGGCTGTTGTCGATCACTCCGACCATGACGTGTTCCTGGTGCAACGTCCACGTATAGAAACATAGAAACATAGAAAATAGATGCAGGAGTAGGCCATTCGGCCCTTCGAGCCTGCACCACCATTCAATAAGATCATGGCTGATCATTCACCTCAGTATCCCTTTCCCGCTTTCTCTCCATACCCCTTGATCCCTTTAGCAGTAAGGGCCATATCTAACTCCCTCTTGAATATATTCAATGAACTGGCATCAACAACTCTCTGCAGCAGGGAATTCCACAGGTTAACAACTTTCTGAGTGAAGAAGTTTCTCCTCGTCTCAGTCCTAAATGGCTTACCCCTTATCCTTAGACTGTGTCCCCTGGTTCTGGACTTTCCCAACATTGGGGAACATCCTTCCTGCTGCTAACCTGTCCAGTCCCGTCAGAATTTTATATGTTTCTATGAGATCGCCTCTCATCCTTCTAAACTCCAGTGAATACAGGCCCAGTTGATCCAGTCTCTCCTCATATGTCAGTCCTGCCATCCCGGGAATCAGTCTGGTGAACCTTCGCTGCACTCCCTCAATAGCAAGAATGTCCTTCCTCACAGTAGGAGACCAAAACTGAACACAATATTCCAGGTGAGGCCTCACTAAGGCCCTGTACAATTGCAGTAAGACTCCCTATACTCAAACTCCCTAGCAATGAAGGCCAACATACCATTTGCCTTCTTCACTGCCTGCTGTACCTGCATGCCAACTTTCATTGACTGATGTACCATGACACCCAGGTCGCACTGTACCTCCCCTTTTCCTAATCTGCCGCCATTCAGAAATTATTCTGCCTTCGTGTTTTTGCCAACGAAATGGATAACTTCACATTTATCCACATTATACTGCATCTGCCACGTGTTTGCCCACTCAACTAACCTGTCCAAGTCACCCTGAAGCCTTTTAGCGTCCCCCTCACAGCTCACACTGCCACTCAGCTTAGTGTCATCTGCAAACTTGGAGATATTACACTCAATTCCCTCATCCAAATCATTAATGTATATTGTAAATAGCTGGGGTCCCAGCAATGAGCCCTGCAGCACCCCAACAGTCACTGCCTGCCATTCTGAAAAGGACCCATTTATCCTGACTCTCTGCTTCCTGTCTGCCAAACAGTTCTCTATCCGCGTCAGTACACGACCCCCAATACCATGTGCTTTAATCATACTCTATTCTCCCCCTCCTAATTAAACCCTTTGTCCTCCTCTGCTGTATTATAAAATTCTCGCAGTCCTCAGGTTTTGATAGAGAATTCAAACAGGCTGCATTTAGACAGGCTGTGAAAAAACACAGGCCACATTGCATTAAGTCATCAATCAACTTGACATTTTTGGACCTTGGGTAGTGAGCCAATTAAAACGTTAAAAGACTTTCAATTGAGCCAATAAAGTCAAAGCAGGCGAGTTCTTTTCTGTAAATTGATCCAGGTATAAATACAGCCATTTTGACCATGTGGTTTCAGTAAGACAAAGAAACTGGCAATCAGCCAGCAGTTTGTTACTCTCTGCCAAGATTAAAAAGTTAAAACTACCATCGGAGTTCGTATTTCATTGGAAATTAAGAGATCTAACAATTTTGGTGCTGCGAGCAGGGTCGCTGAGGAAAGAAACTGAATTTTGGACATCGGACCTACATACTGAGGTAAGGACACATCTTTTTCAACAAAAAGTCCTCGGTCAAAAGTCTAAATTCGCCTCTCCTTCTACGCGATTCCAAAAGCCTCCGGTTTGCGAACCCTCCGCTTGGTAGTCGGCTCGAGGTCCCATAGACATCTAAACTTCGGCGGTGTGTTAGTTAATTAATCACCGACCTATTGATCGGCTAGCAGGCCTATGACGCGAGACCCCAGTAAAGAACTCAGTATAATGGCAGCAGGAGATAAGGGCAAAGAATTGCCGACAACTGTTAAAGGTGGGCAGGCACCACCTGAAGTTTCGCTAGATTTAATTCTCGAACAGTTGAAAGAATACATAGAGCAACAATTCAACTTATCTAAAACCTGTATTAAGATCGAACAAAAGTACAGAACCTCCAAAGGACAATGGTCCTTGGACGAGATTAATAGGGTCTGGGGAAAAACGACCCGTATGAAAATTAAAGAATGAACTAGATGGTTCCTAGCGGTTATGGGCCAGATCCGAAACCAGAATGAAATTATAATGCGTTCCCAACATGATCGAGAACTGACCAGTAAAAAGGATCAATTGCAAGCAGTTTGTGCACAGCTGCGACAGAAAAAGCTTGAACTTGAAAAGCTGGAAGCGGAAGTTAAAGATCTTAAAGGTGAAATTAAAGAATGGAAAAAATCATTAGGTCAAGAGACAGTAATAGGAAAAGGAAAATGCATTGATCAATTCCCAGGGTACCCATGTTTGGATAAATTAAAAGCGCAAGCCCGAAGACACGACCGAGGAATAGATACGGTTTCTGAATCCTTCGACAATACAGTGTCGGAGGATGATGAAGAATTAGGGGTGCGCTTTGCCCCGTTTAAAAAAAGATGAGTTGTAGTCAAATCAGAAGAGACTGCGGATGAGGGCGGAACCAAAAAAACAAAGAGAAGGGTGTATGGAGAATACTTAGTTCATGCTCCGGCAGACCCAGAGAAAATTGATTAATGGTCCAAGGAATTGCCCAATCCAAAGAAAGGGGGAGTAAAAACGTGGGACCAATTGGACCGCTGAAGAAATATATATCAACTTCATCCCTGGGACGGAGTGCAAATTTTGACCATAATGGTGCCAAAAACACAGGGAAGAAAATTACACGACAAGGTAGATGAAGCTTTGGGGCAGAATGAGCAAGAATTAGACGTAGGATGGGAGGCGATTAAACACTGGCTGCAAGCCTTCAGTCCAGCTAAGACAGACTGGGGAAAAATTGCAGCCTGCCAACAGAAAGGAACAGAGGAGGTCCTGGAGTATGACGAGCGGTTTAGATGCACGTGGCTCGAACATTCGGGTATGAATAATACGGATGAGGAAATGGATGAAGAAGTGTTTGGACCCCTGAAAGCAGCTTTCGTGGCAGGTCTAAAGCCAGAACTGTCCAAAATGCTTAAGGTAGTGTTACCGGACTGGGAAGGTAGAGGAACTACCTTTGCAGCATTGGTGGATCGATGCAACCAATTAGATCGGGATATGGGAGCTAAAGTCCAAGCTGTACAGGCTATGGGATGGAAATCCCAGGATTCCAATAAACAGTAATTCGGAAAATTACCCGGAAAATGTCATTATTGTGGGAAAGAAGGTCACTGGGCCAAGACGTGCAGGGCAAAACAGCAAGGTCGTGGCTGGGGAAGAGGACTCAGCCAGGGATACAATTCAGCCAACAAACCAGGCTTGTCACAAGATAACGACCTCATAGAAGCATTTAAGCGACTGACAATACAACAACAGAAGGAGTTACTTGGGATAGCAAAAAACGATTAGAGCCCACCCTGGCCCCCCTCCTCACAATAATACAACAAAGGGGAGATGGGCTATATATAACTGCGAGGATGGGCGATAAGGATGTGGACTGTCTTTTAGACACAGGGGCGGAATTAACATGCTTACCCCTACAATATGGAGACTTTTTGCCGTTGGATGGTAGGGCACGTACAGCCGATGGAGTTGGGGGCCATAAAATGGAAATTAAAAGGACAACACTGGTACTTATAGGGCTGGGTCCACATGAACTAACCACGCCAGTCTGGATAGGCCCAGTAGATCAACCCCTTTTGGGAATGGACGTTCTAATCCAAATAGATTCATCGTTGCATTTCGAGGATGGTCGGGTGAAATGGTCAATTAGAACTTTGAGGAAAGAAGAATTGAAGGAACACCCGATATGGGCTAAAGATAAGAACGATTGTGGCCTACTCCAGATGGGGCCTGCGTCATTTACAGGGACCAAGCCTCCATGCACTAAACAGTATCCCATCAGGCCAACTGCCATCGCGGGAATCTTACCGGTTATTCAGCAATTGGAGAAACAAGGGGTGCTTATTAAAACGCATAGCTCCTCCAATAGCCCCGTGTGGCCGGTACAGAAATCTAATGAGACTTGGCGTTTGACTGTCGATTATAGGAAAGCTAACCAGTGTATTGATCAAAAAGCTCCTTTGGTCGCAGATCCCTCCACCATTTTTGATGCTCTCAAACCGGAACATAAATATTTCTCGGTTATAGATATGGCCAACGGATTTTGGTCGGTGCCTCTGGCACCGGAGGTTCGACAGTGGTTTGCTTTCACTGTCCAAGGACAACAGTATACTTGGACCCGGTTACCGCAGGGTTTCCACAACAGCCCTACGGTATTCCACATGGCTTTACAAAGCCATTTGCGAGAATTACCTCCCCTGTCATCCACAGTCATCCAATATGTAGATGATATCCTGCTCGCTTCAAACACGGAAGAACAGCATGAACAAGATTTACGAGCTTTGCTGGATCACCTTCGGCTGAAAGGACATAAAGCCAGCATCGACAAAGCACAAATATCCCAAGAAGAGGTTGTATACCTGGGACAAAAGATTTCACAAGGAAAGAGAGAACTTACCCAGGATAGAACTGCAGCCATTCGGGCTGCTAAAAAACCCACCACTATTCAGAAACTAAGGTCTTTTTTGGGATCGTGTAACTTTAACAGAAATTGGATTGACTCCTTCACACAGCTTGCTCAGCCACTGAATGATATTTTAAAGGGGAAACGTGCCTCTAAAGAAGCCATCACCCTCACTAAAGAACAGCAAGAGGCTTTCCTGAGTTTGAAAAAGGCTTTGAGTTCGGCACCGGCTCTGGGAATCCCCGACAGTGATAAGCCATTTACCCTGTTTGTTCATGAGAAAGAAGGATATAAGACAGCTATACTGACACAAGAACATGGGGATCGGCAAAGACCTATTGGCTATTATTCGGCAAAACTGGATGCGGTAGCCCTCGGATGGGGAAGTTGCCTAAGGGCCATGGAAGCTACATGTTGAGCGGTAATGATCACTGCGGGTCTAGTCCTCGACCAAAAGCTGATTGTCAAGTGTCCCCACACTGTACACACTTTGCTGTCTATGAATAGAATGTCTCAGGTGACAGCAGCAAGATGGACCCGCTGGACAGCAGTTTTGGAAGCTCCTAATCTCCATATCATCCGGGCCAGCCCAGTTAATCCCGCAACTATGCTCCCGATGTCAGAATCGAGGGAGCAAGAGGAGGGAGAATGTGAAGAGCATGACTGCGTGGAGATTTTAAAAGAAACAGAAGAAGCAGCCTTAGCAGCAGAGGAGCCTCTGCACAACCCAGACCTCATCCAGTTTACAGATGGTTCCTCCTTTGTTGACAATGGTACCAGAAAAGCAGGATGGGCAGTTACAACCTTATTTGAGGTAGTGGCAAACGGACGTTTACCCTCAGGAACGTCAGCACAACAGGCTGAGTTACGGGCCCTGTCAGAAGCATGTCGAATAGCAGAAGGACAGACAGCTAATGTCTACACAGATTTGCGTTATGCTTTTGGAGTCGCTCACGACTTTGGTATGTTATGACGGAAAAGAGGATTCCTCACTGCTGCTGGTACAGCTATCCGAAATGGAAAAGAAGTCCGAGACTTACTGGAGGCCATACAATTACCTCAGGAAGTGTCCATCCTGAAATGCAAGGACCATACCAAGGAAAATACCACAGAAGCTCAGGGAAATGCCCTAGCCGACCAGGCAACTAAAGATGTCGCCTCACAGGGCGTTCCTCCAGAAGAACCAACACAGATGTGCAGATTGAAAGCACTCAGGACTCTGACACGAGACCTTCAAACAATGCAAGGTGAGTGCTCCCAAGAGGAAAAATGGACATGGATTGAGGCAGGAATTAAGCTATGCGAAGATGATGTCTGGAGACAAAGAGTTACCGACAATCTAGTCGCGCCACAAGCGCTTATGCCTTTTTTAGCCCAACAGATCCACTCGTGGGGACACTTGGCCTCACAACAGATGACGGCACGGTTCCAGAAAAGCTGGTGGGGTCAGGGATTTAAAAAACATGCCCAGCTGGTAACAGACTGCTGTGTGGTCTGCCAGAAAAATAATTCTGGACCCATCACGGTAATGCCCCAACTGAGGCCCCTTGTCCCTGTCGGACCATTCCAGCATTTGCAGGTTGATTATATATTTCTTCCTTCATGCCAAGGAAACACTAACATTCTTGTCATGGTCGACAGATTCTCTAGATGGGTAGAAGCTGTCCCAACTAAAAGAGCCACAGCTAATCACACTGCAAAGGTCTTGTGTAAGGATTACATTCCCCGATGGGGAGTCCCGAGTAGCATTGACTCAGATCAGGGAACACACTTCACAGGTGCTGTCTGCCAAGAAGTCTGTAGGTTACTGAACATTACGTGGGATTTACACTGTCCTTATCATCCACAATCATCAGGACAAGTAGAACGAATGAATCGAACTCTGAAACAACGGCTTGCCAAATATCACCAAGAAGGAACACCATGGCCCCAGGCACTACCAATAGTGCTATGTAGCATTAGGGCAACCCCGAACAGAATTACAGGTCTAAGCCCATTTGAAATTATAACAGGAAGACCCATGTCACTGCCAGGAACTATCGATTTATGGAAAGCTGATGTTCACTTAATGAGTGACACTTTGTTATCATACTGTCAGAACTTAACCAATGCTATTAGTTCTGTTTCCCGACAGATATCGGCAGCTTGGGGTAATCCACCCGAAGGAGGACACGACATCATCCCGGGAGTCTGGGTGTATGTGAAAAAGTTGCATAAAGAACCTTTGGTCGCCAAGTGGGAGGGACCTTATCAAGTGTTATTGACCACCCAGGCAGCTGTTAAAGTCCAAGGAAAGAAAGCCTGGATCCACGCTTCACACGTTAAACGAGCACCCGTAACTGAAGCTGAAATCTAATAAGGACAATTACTTTTCGCGAAAATGTATAAATTTACTGTAGTATTGATTGTAGGTATTCTAGGCCTAGGCCTACTTCTTACTAGCCGACCCTCTGCACCAAAGGGAAATAGTAGGGTAGCAAGGGAATTACATGTAAATACCTTTTACTGTTCCCTGCAAGCTTCCTCTCGTACTCTATTTTCTCCCTCTTAATTAAACCCTTAGACCTCCTCTGCTGAATTAGAAATTTCTCCCAGTCCTCAGGTTTGTTGCTTTTTCGAGCCAATTTATATGCCTCTACCTTGGATTTAACACTATCCTTAATTTCCCTTGTTTGCCATGGTTGAGCCACCTTCCCCATTTTATTTTTACTCCAGACAGGGATGTACATATGCTGAAGTTCATCCATGTGATCTTTAAATGTTTGTCATTGCTTATCCACCGTCAACCCTTTAAGTATCCTTTGCCAGTCTATTCTAGCCACTTCACGTCTCATACCATCGAAGTTACCTTTCCTTAAGTTTAGGTCCCAATTTCTGAATTAACTTTGTCACTCTCCATCTTAATAAAGAATTCTCCCATATTATGGTCACTCTTCCCCAAGGGGCCTCGCACAACAAGATTGCTAATTAGCCCTTTCTCATTACACATCGCCCAGTCTAGGATGGCCAGCTTTCTAGTTGGTTCCTCGACATATTGATCTAGAAAACCATCCCTAATACACTCCAGGAAATCCTCCTCCACCGCATTGCTACCATTTTGGTTAGCCCAATCAATATGTCGATTAAAGTCGTCCATGATAACTGCTGTACCTTTATTGCACGCATCCCTAATTTCTTGTTTGATGCTGTCCCCAACCTCACTACTCCTGTTTGGTGGTCTGTACACAACTCACACTAGCGTTTTCTGCCCTTTGCTCCGGTCGGAAATAAAGCTGTGGCCGTCTCATTTCGTGGCCACCAAGAACAACATCTGAAAAAACAGTTGGTACCGGCTTGCAGAGTCGTTAACTGGTGGCTACTTAAAGGGATGAAGAAGCGCTTCTGTCGGAGGTCACAGTTAGTGCAATGTTTACACACAGCATTAAAATGAGCCTCAGAGTTTGCAGTGGCAGATATTTTTTCTCAACCTGTACTGTGATGTGCCACAGGGCCCTGGTCTAAGATTTAGATAAAGGGCTAGAGAGAATGGTGTCCAACTTTGCAGATAATATCAAAACAAGAGGCATAGTAAACAATCCCAAGAACCAAAGGAAGCTGCAAAGGGGGCTTTGATAAGATGGTGGAATTAGGCAAAAAAGTGGTATAGAAACATAGAAAATAGGTGCAGGAGCAGGCCATTCAGCCCTTCTAGCCTGCACCGCCATTCAATGAGTTCATGGCTGAACATGCAACTTCAGTACCCCCTTCCTACTTTCACGCCATACCCCTTGATCCCCCGAGTAGTAAGGACTTCATCTAACTCCCTTTTGAATATATTTAGTGAATTGGCCTCAACTACTTTCTGTGGTAGAGAATTCCACAGGTTCACCACTCTCTGGGTGAAGAAGTTTCTCCTTATCTCGGTCCTAAATGGCTTACCCCTTATCCTTAGACTGTGACCTCTGGTTCTGGACTTCCCCAACATTGGGAACATTCTTCCTGCATCCAACCTGTCCAAACCCGTCAGAATTTTAAACGTTTCTATGAGGTCCCCTCTCACTCTTCTGAGCTCCAGTGAATACAAGCCCAGTTGATCCAGTCTTTCTTGATAGGTCAGTCCCACCATCCCGGGAATCAGTCTGGTGAATCTTCGCTGCACTCCCTCAATAGCAAGAATGTCCTTCCTCAAGTTAGGAGACCAAAACTGTACACAATACTCCAGGTGTGGCCTCACCAAGGCCCTGTACAACTGTAGCAACATCTCCCTGCCCCTGTATTCAAATCCCCTCGCTATGAAGGCCAACATGCCATTTGCTTTCTTAACCGCCTGCTGTACCTGCATGCCAACCTTCAATGACTGATGTACCATGACACCCAGGTCTCATTGCACCTTCCCTTTTCCTAATCTGTCACCATTCAGATAATAGTCTGTCTCTCTGTTTTTACCACCAAAGTGGATAACCTCACATTTATCCACATTATACTTCATCTGCCACGCATTTGCCCACTCACCTAACCTATCCAAGTCACTCTGCAGCCTCATAGCATCCTCCTCGCAGCTCACACTGCCACCCAACTTAGTGTCATCCGCAAATTTGGAGATACTACATTTAATCCCCTCGTCTAAATCATTAATGTACAATGTAAACAACTGGGGCCCCAGCACAGAACCCTGCGGTACCCCACTAGTCACTGCCTGCCATTCCGAAAAGTACCCATTTACTCCTACTCTTTGCTTCCTGTCTGACAACCAGTTCTCAATCCACGTCAGCACACTACCCCCAATCCCATGTGCTTTAACTTTGCACATTAATCTCCTGTGTGGGACCTTGTCGAAAGCCTTCTGAAAGTCCAAATATACCACATCAACTGGTACTCCTTTGTCCACTTTATTGGAAACATCCTCAAAAAATTCCAGAAGATTTGTCAAGCATGATCTCCCTTTCACAAATCCATGCTGACTTGGACCTATCATGTCACCATTTTCCAAATGCGCTGCTATGACATCCTTAATAATTGATTCCATCATTTTACCCACTACTGAGGTCAGGCTGATCGGTCTATAATTCCCTGCTTTCTCTCTCCCTCCTTTTTTAAAAAGTGGGGTTACATTGGCTACCCTCCACTCGATAGGAACTGATCCAGAGTCAATGGAATGTTGGAAAATGACTGTTAATGCATCCGCTATTTCCAAGGCCACCTCCTTAAGTACTCTGGGATGCAGTCCATCAGGCCCTGGGGATTTATCGGCCTTCAATCCCATCAATTTCCCCAACACAATTTCCCGACTAATAAAGATTTCCCTCAGTTCCTCCTCCTTAATAGACCCTCTGATCACTTTTATATCCGGAAGGTTGTTTGTGTCCTCCTTAGTGAATACTGAACCAAAGTACTTGTTCAATTGGTCTGCCATTTCTTTGTTCCCCGTTATGACTTCCCCTGATTCTGACTGCAGGGGACCTACGTTTGTCTTTACTAACCTTTTTCTCTTTACATACCTATAGAAACTTTTGCAATCCGCCTTAATGTTCCCTGCAAGCTTCTTCTCGTACTCCATTTTCCCTGCCCTAATCAAACCCTTTGTCCTCCTCTGCTGAGTTCTAAATTTCTCCCAGTCCCCAGGTTCGCTGCTATTTCTGGCCAATTTGTATGCCATTTCCTTGGCTTTAATACTATCCCTGATTTCCCTAGATAGCCACGGTTGAGCCACCTTCCCTTTTTTATTTTTACGCCAGACAGGAATGTACAATTGTTGTAATTCATCCATGCGGTCTCTAAATGTCTGCCATTGCCCATCCACAGTCAACCCCTTAAGTATCATTAGCCAATCTATCTTAGCCAATTCATGCCTCATACCTTCAAAGTTACCCTTCTTTAAGTTCTGGACCATGGTCTCTGAATTAACTGTTTCATTCTCCATCCTAATGCAGAATTCCACCATATTATGGTCACTCTTCCCCAAGGGGCCTCGCACAATGAGATTGCTAATTAATCCTCCCTGCAGGGATATCCAGTATCCAGAATTCAAGTCAGTAAATGTGACATGGTTAAAAAAAGGTAATAATTACACTTTGAATGGCAAACAGACGGGTGACGTGGGACAGCAGACATATTTGGGGGATTCATATGCCCTTAAAAGCAGAACTTCAAGTGGATAAGGCCATAGAAAAACTGATGGGATTTATGGCAAGTGGTTCAGGATATAAAGGTCAAGGCATAATGGTGAATCTATATAAAACCTTAGTAAGATCATAATTGAAGAATTATGTGCAGTTTTGGGCTCGAAACTCTAAGGATGTTGAGGCAATAGAAAGGATACTGGGCAGATTCACTAAGACATGTCGAGTATGAAAAAAATTATGAATACAAAGAAAGACTTGGAAAAATTGGGGCTGTTTTCATGAGTACAGAGGGGATTAAAGGCTGATTTGATAGAGGCATTTATAATTATAAAGGGATGGGACAGAATAGTGAAAGGATGCAAAATTCACAAGAACCCCCGCAGTGTTTGGGCTCATTCGAAAGGCAATTTAATTTGGGATTATCTGTCGGAAAGTTTGGAACCCTAAAGTGCTTGTGGAAGAAGCTACGAACTTTCGTTGAATTTTGGATTTTAAAAGACAAATTCAAGGCTGTGGGCGGGCCTAAAAAACTAACAGGAGACAACTTGATTATTAGAATTGTCTGGGTTTTGGGACTAAGTTAACTTGTCTGGAGAAATGAGTATTCGAGAATCCTTCTCCACAAGAGACATTAACATTACAACAAATAACTCAGAGGTAGCCAACCATCAACCCAAACCTGGAAAACCGTTTCAGCATATATATCACTAAGAGGCCCAATCTAGCCTGTATGCAAAATACTAAGCACAAAAGGACATTGCAATTACCAAGCTAATATTTCCATCAGGAAACAGTTTTCGAACATCAACTCACCCAAAACATATTAACTTTTAACGAGCCCGCCAAAATATCACAAAGAAGAGTCAAGCCCGCCAAATTTAAATAAAGAATCCTGAACTGATTTGGTGCCAAGATTAGAATAACTCAAACGGTATAACTGGCACCCTGTTTCAAAAGAGGGTATGCCATATTGCTTGTGTTATCCTGCGACAATGTTATCAAGACAAAGAGAGAAACCAACGCGACAGTTGTTAACTAGCTTCTCCAGCCTCGAAGTCCTGAAGTCCTGAAGGAAGGAAGAACATCACCATCGTGGCAGCAACCGACCACGGCTAACGTGGTATCAACGAAAAACCACCGCGACCAACCTCGAAACAAAACTCCAACCGGAAAAAAATGAAGAATCAAAAAGTTTCAACTCTACAATCTAAGGCCTGACTACCAACAGGTGAAAACATTACCGAAAGAGACTTTGAACCTATTTCTAACAAAGAAAACCAGGTACTTATCCCATAGATCCAAAACGAGCTTTAACGCATCAGCGGACTCAACCCAACTGAAGATTGCGCAGCTAGAATTCTTCTCCGATGTTCGGGGTACGGCAAGCAGAACCTACAGATTTCAACAAACTCTGAAATCGCAAACTACTGCTAACTGACCAGGAAGAATTCGTAAGCATAGTCCCTGCCTGCCCTGGAGTCTAATCTAGCTAGAATTAGGTATTGGGAGGTGGGAGGTGTAATGTTACTGTAACCCCCTTTGAATGTGCAGTGAATGGTTCTTTATCAGAGTAATTACAAGCATGACATTGTATTTTCTTGAATGTAATATCAAAGTTCTTTTGCATCAAACCAGTTGTCCTTTGCACTTTGTCACATGCCCCAAATAAACCCAGAGTCTAGAACCCAAGGGAGTGGGAGTGATTCGAACTGCTCAAGTTCATCAGAGGTGAACCTGACCCCCGGGATCACCCCCCTTACAAATTGCCGACCGCGGCAGGACTCTGGTACAAGGGGTGTGATGAGGAGAGTGCTCGTTTGGGGCAAAGAACCAAGATGGAAGAGAGGATTTTCTCCTATGAGTATAGAAACATAGAAACATAGAAAATAGGTGCAGGAGCAGGCCATTCAGCCCTTCTAGCCTGCACCGCCATTCAATGAGTTCATGGCTGAACATGAAACTTCAGTACCCCCTTCCTGCTTTCTCGCCATATCCCTTGATCCCCCAAGTAGTAAGGACTTCATCTAACTCCCTTTTGAATATATTTAGTGAATTGGCCTCAACTACTTTCTGTGGTAGAGAATTCCACAGGTTCACCACTCTCTGGGTGAAGAAGTTTCTCTTCATCTCGGTCCTAAATGGCTTACCCCTTATCCTCAGACTGTGACCCCTGGTTCTGGACTTCCCCAACATTGGGAACATTCTTCCTGCATCTAACCTGTCTAAACCCGTCAGAATTTCAAACGTTTCTATGAGGTCCCCTCTCATTCTTCTGAACTCCAGTGAATACAAGCCCAGTTGATCCAGTCTTTCTTGATAGGTCAGTCCCACCATCCCGGGAATCAGTCTGGTGAATCTTCGCTGCACTCCCTCAATAGCAAGAATGTCCTTCCTCAAGTTAGGAGACCAAAACTGTACACAATACTCCAGGTGTGGCCTCACCAAGGCCCTGTACAACTGTAGCAACACCTCCCTGCCCCTGTACTCAAATCCCCTCGCTATGAAGGCCAACATGCCATTTGCTTTCTTAACCGCCTGCTGTACCTGCATGCCAACCTTCAATGACTGATGTACCATGACACCCAGGTCTCGATGCACCTTCCCTTTCCCTAATCTGTCACCATTCAGCTAATAGTCTTTCTCTCTTTTTTACCACCAAAGTGGATAACCTCACATTCATCCACATTTATAAGAAGGTCAATGTCACTAAGGAATGGGTGCTTGGTCTATTGCGCGTTGAGCATCCAGCTAATGCTGCAGCCCAGTGGACAGCAAGCAAAGATCACAAAGAAGCACCTAGAGAAGGCAATTTGGTTGGTCTGTCTACAGCGACAGGTCCAACTCCTAGATAAAACCAATGAAACACTGCAGGCAGAATTATGGGAATGCGCAGATAACTATCAGGAAAGGGTTATGTCAGAAAAAAGGTTATGGGGAGAACTCCAGAAGCTAAAACAGGAAAGGAGGCAAATAATGAAAGGTTTAAAAACAGTCAGGACTCTTTTCAATGTCAGGTTACCGAGGCCAAAAGCAATGAAAAGTCACTGAGGGAGGAAAGCACTCGCCTCACCCTACAAGTAAAAGAGCTCCAGGAAAGATTAAAAGATGTGCAGGCAGCGTATAAAGTAGCTTGCACTAATGGATTTGAATCGGGAGACCATGGTTCCTGCCAGCAACAAATCAAAATTTTAAACCTTGTTCTGTCTATGCCTAATAAGCCCGGGTACGCCCCAGGTAAACCTGGAAGAGAACGAGGAAACTACCCGGCCACCACCTGTGGCACCGGTGACTACAGCAGCAGCAGGAGGGGCAAATCAGTTGCGGGGCGGACACGGATAGTGAACCACCACCACCTGTGGCACCAAGTTTCAGCTTGGTTTGGCGGTAGAGAGAAGGGGTAGGCGAGCCAGAACAGGGAGAGCCAGAACCAGGGTCAATGTGCCCGGTCTGGCAACAGAAGTTTGGCCCGCCCACCAGTGGCAAGGGTCAAGGGCCCCTGGAAAGTCAGTTTGTAGTCCCCCACACTCCCCAACAGCTTAGAGCCACCTGGGAAAGCTAACTCCAAAGGGAGACCCCTCGGTTCACTTTATGGAGGTGGAACAAGCAGGGGATATTAATGGGGATCTTGCAGAAATGGCAAAGATGCTTCTCCTATCCCTGGACAACAAGCTGTACCAGTCCCTCTCTACTAAGAGCTAAAGGAGACGGGGAACACTTGCTGCCATCCCGAAAGACCTTTTAGAAGCCATGGGTTGCAATGACGGAAGTCCCTTCTCCAGAGTGGAGAAAGCGGTGCAGCTCGCAGGGGAAACCCCACTGGCTTTCTCAGACCGACTGTGGCCTGTGTACCAAAGCGCCTATTGTGGGGACATAGACAGAGAAAACTTAAGCCTGGATGAGTTAGCACACTGGCTCCGAAGCTGAGTAGCTAACAGTTTACCCCGAATAAGAACCAAGGCTGAGGCCTGGTTCGACCCAAGAGATCCAGAGGCGGTCGAGAGGCAGAGCGGCAGCCTCCCAGGCCTACAAAAGGCCAGCGTGATTCGGAGAGGCCCAGCGGGAGGTCAAGAGGCGGAGAGGCAGCGTCCCAGGCCTACAAAAGGCTAGCGTGAGTCGGAGAGGCCCAGCGGGAGGTCAAGAGGCGGAGAGGCAGTGTCCCAGTCCTACAAAAGGCCAGCGTGAGTCGGAGAGGCCCAGCGGGAGGTCGAGAGGCGGAGCTTGTGCAGCTGCAGAGGGGTGAGAAGGCAAAAAAGAAGTAGAAAGGAATCGAAAGGTGACATCACAGCCAAGGGGGTAAGTGATTGGCAAGTAGTTTTTCTTTTTCTTTTCTAGTTCTGTAAGTAACCTTTAGCATTGTCGTTGCCAAATTAAGTTAATCTAGGGGTTAAGTTGTGGCGGGAGAACTCGGACATGTGTTATGCTCCTCCTGTACTATGTGGGAAATCATTGATACCTCCGATGTCCCTGACGACTAGGTGTGCGGGAAGTGTATCCACCTCCAGGCTCCTGATGAAGCGCGTTGCGGAACTGGAGCTGTGGGTGGATTCACTCTGGAGCATGCATGATGCTGAGAATGATGTGAATGACACATTTAGTGAGTTGGTCTTACCGCAGGTAAAGGGTTCACAGCCAGATAGGGAATGGAAGACCAACAGGAAGAGCAGTGCAAGGAAGGTAGTGCAGGAGTTCCCTGCGGTCATCCCCCGACAAAACAGATACACCGCTTTGGGTACTGTTGAGGGGAATGACTCATCAGGGGAGAGCAGCAGCAGCCAGGTTCATGGCACTGTGGCTGACTCTGCTGCATAGGAGGGCAGAAAAAAGAGTGGGAGAGCAATAGTGAAAGGGGATTCGATTGTAAGGGGAATAGATAGGCGTTTCCGCAGCCATAACCGAGACTCCAGGATGGTATGTTGCCTCCCTGATGCAAGGGTCAAGGATGCCTCAAAAGTAGTAATCTCAGGATTGCTACCAGTGCCACGTGCTAGTCAGATTAGGAATTGCAGGATAGCTCAGATGAATACGTGGCTTGAGCAGTGGTGCAGAAGGGAGGGATTCAAATTCCTGGGACATTGAAACCGGTTCTGGGGGAGGAGGGACCAGTACAAACCAGACGGTCTGCACCTGGGCAGGACCGGAACCAATGTCCTAGGGGTGTTTGCTAGTGCTGTTTGGGAGGAGTTAAACTAATATGGCAGGGGGATGGGAACCTATGTAGGAAGACATAGGGGAATTTTGTGGAGACAGAAGCAAATGATAGAAAGGAGAATAGTAAAAGTGGAGGGCAGAGGCAAAAAACAAAAAGGGCCACTTTACAGCAGAATTCTAAAGGGTCAAAGTGTGTTAAAAAGACAAGCCTGAAGGCTCTGTGCCTCAATGCGAGGAGTATTCGGATTAAGGTGGACGAATAAACTGCGCAGATAGCAGTTAACGGGTATGATATGATTGGCATCACAGAGACATGGCTCCAGGGTGACCAAGGCTGGAAACTCAACATCCAGGGGTACTCAGCATTTAGGAAGGATAGACAGAAAGGAAAAGGTGGCGGGGTGGCATTGCTGGTTAAAGAGGAAATTAATGCAATTGTAAGGAAGGACATTAGCTTGGATGATGTGGAATCGGTATGGGTGGAGCAACGGAATACCAAAGGGCAGAAAACGCAAGTTGGTGTTATGTACAGACCACCAAATAGTAGTAGTGAGGTTGGGGACAGCATCAAACAAGAAATACGGGATGTGTGCAGTAAAGGTACAGCAGTAACCAAGGGCGACTTTAATCTACATATTGATTGTGCTAACCTAACTGGTAGCAATGCGGTGGAGAAAGATTTCCTGGAGGTATTAGGGATGGTTTTCGAGACCAATATGTTGAGGAACCAACCAGAGAGCTGGCCATCCTAGACTGGATGATGTATAATGAGAAGGGACCAATTAGCAATCTTGTTGTGCGAGGCCCCTTGGGGAAGAGTGACCATAATATGGTAGAATTCTTTATTAAGATGGAGAGTGACAAAGTTAATTCAGAAACTGGGGTCCTGAACTTAAGGAAAGGTAACTTTGATGGTATGAGGCGCGAATTGGCTAGATTAGACTGGCAAATGATACTTAAAGGGTTGACGGTGGATAGGCAATGGCAAACCTTTAAAGATCATATGACGAACTTCAACAATTATACATCCCTGTCTGGAGTAAAAATAAAACGGGGAAGGTGGCTCAGCCGTAGCTAACAAGGGAAATTAAGGATAGTGTTAAATCCAAGGAAGCGGCATATAAATTGGCCAGAAAAAGTAGTAAGCTGGAGGACTGGGAGAAAATTAGAATACAGCAGAGGAGGACAAAAAGTTTAATTAAGAGAGGGAAAATAGAGTACGAGAGGAAGCTTGCCGGAAACATAAAAAATGATTGCAAAAGCTTCTATAGATATGTGAAGAGAAAAAGATTAGTGAAGTCAAACGTTGGTCCCTTGCAGTCGGATTCGGGTGAATTTATAATGGGGAACAAAGAAATGGCAGACCAGTTGAACAAGTACTTTGGTTCTGTCTTCACAAAGGAAGACACAAATAACCTTCCCGATGTACTAGGGGTCTGAAGGTCTAGTGAGAAGGAGGAACTGAAGGATATCCTTATTAGGCGGGAAATTGTGTTAGGGAAATTGATGGGATTGAAGGCCGAAAAATCCCCAGGGCCTGATAGTCTATATCCCAGAGTACTTAAGGAAGTGGCCCGAGAAATAGTGGATGCATTGGTGATCATTTTCCAACAGTCTATAGACTCTGGATCAGTTCCTATGGACTGGAGGGTTGCTAATGTAACACCACTTTTTAAAAAAGGATGGAGAGAGAAAACGGGTAATTATAGACCAGTTAGCCTGACATCAGTAGTGGGGAAGATGTTAGAATCAATCATTAAGGATGAAATCGGAGCACATTTGGAAAGCAGTGATAGGATTGGTCCAAGTCAGCATGGATTTAATAAGGGCAAATCATGCTTGACAAATCTTATGGAATTTTTTGAAGATGTAACTAGTAGAGTGGACAGGGGAGAACCAGTGGATGTGGTGTATTTGGACTTTCAAAAGGCTTTTGACAAGGTCCCACACAACAGATTGGTGTGCAACATCAAAGCACATGGTATTAGGGGTAATGTACTGGCGTGGATAGAGAACTGGTTGGCAGACAGGAAGCAGAGAGTGGGGATTAACGGGTCCTTTTCAGAATGACAGGCAGTGACTAGTGGAGTGCCGCAAGGCTCAGTGCTGAGACCCCAGCTCGTTACAATATATATTAATGATCTGGATGATGGAATTGAGTGTAATATCTCCAAGTTTGCAGATGACACTAAACTGGGTGGCGGCAAATACATGGCAGATGCAGTATACATGTGAGGTTATCCACTTTGGGGGCAAAAACACGAAGGCAGAATATTATCTGAATGGTGGCAGATTAGGAAAAGGGAGGTGCAGCAAGACCTGGGTATCCTGATTCATCAGTCACTGAAGGTAGGCATGCATGTACAGCAGGCGGTGAAGAAGGCAAATGCTATGTTGGCCTTCACAGCAAGGGGATTTGAGTAGAGGAGCAGGGAAGTCTTACTGCAGTTGTACAGGGCCTTGGTGAGGCCTCGCCTGGAATGTTGTGTTCAGTTTTGCTCCCCTAATCTGAGGAAGGACGTTCTTGCTATTGAGGGAGTGCAGCGGAGGTTCACCAGACTAATTCCTGGGATTGCAGGACTGACATATGAGGAGAGACTGGATCGACTGGGCCTGTATTCACTGGAGTTTAGAAGGATGAAAGGGGATCTCATAGAAGCATATAAAATTCTGACGGGACTGGACAGGTTAGATGCAGGAAGAATGTTCCCGATGTTGGGGAAGTCCAGAACCAGGGGACATAGTCGTAGGATAAGGGGTAAGTCATTTAGGACTGAGATGAGGAGGAACTTCTTCTCCCAGAGCGTTGTTAACCTATGGAATTCCCTACCACAGAGAGTTGTTGATGCCAGTTAATTGGATATATTCAAGAGGGAGTTAGATATGCCCCTGTGGCTAAAGGGATCAAGGGGTATGGAGAGAAAGCAGGAACAGGGTACTGAAGGAATGATCAGCCATGATCTTATTGAATGGTGGTGCAGGCTCGAAGGGCCGGGTGGCCTACTCCTGCACCTTTTTCCTATGTTTCTATGTTTCTATCCCCAAGCCACCGAACAGAGAGTGCTTAGGCAACTGACTCTAACTTACAGAAATGGCAGAGGGACAGAAGAGTCCCCATAAAATGGAAGGGTTCAGGAAATCCGACCTAACGAAGATAAGAGGGAATGGCGCCAGGAGGGAGGTAACCCCTCCAATACAAACCATACCTGCTTTGGATGCGGAAAGATTGGGCACTGGAGAAAGGATTTTAGAAATCGATGGAAAAGTAAAGCAGCAAAGAGTTCTCCAGCCCTGGCCAAAAAGGCCAAGACAGTTAAGCCAGTCCCTCCCCACTCATTCGATACCTGTCGAACTGCACTCCGAATCATGTTAGATGGCCCTGGGAAGGTAGCCATCGCCACCGGTACCAAAATCCCATCTGCCCCCTCCCAACCGAAACCGTGACGAGGACAGGCTGAGTGCAGTACTGCTCCAAGAGCGGCACAACTGGCTGAGGCCAGTGGTCTACTCCTCCAGGATAGTCACGGATGTGGAAAAGGGATATTCCAACTGTGAGTGGCACCTCCTAGCCACTCACTGGGCTGTGAAAAGGTCACTGATCTTTACAGGGGGGGTCCCCTATCACACTCATACGCCCACCCAAATGTTCCTGGATGGGAGAATTAAGGACGGGACAGTGAGCAGTGCCCGCATTGCTCACTGGACCCTGCTCCTCTCTCAAATGGACCTAAGGGTAAAGGGTCTCTGCGAGCCAAGACTTGCAGCCAACATGATTTATCCAGAGACAGCCACCGATGTTCCGTAGAAGGGGTATGGGAAATTAACATAGGCTTTCGGGCTGGGTTACATCCCACAGGCTGTGAGATCTATGTGGACGATTCAAGCACAGTATCTGCGGGTGAACGACTCACATGCTGCGGAGTTTTTGACCCAGAGGCAGAGCAGTGCAAGAAAGATAGTGCAGGGGTCCCCTGTGGTCATCCCCCTGCAAAACAGATACACTGCTTTGAGTACTGTTGGGGAGGATGACTCATCAGGGGAGGGCAGCAGCAGCCAAGTTCATGGCACCATAGGTGGCTCTGCTGCAAAGGAGGGCAGGAAAAAGATTGGGAGCGCGATAGTGATAGGGGATTCGATGGTGAGGGGAATAGATAGGCGTTTCTGCGGACGCAACCGAGACTCCAGGATGGTATGTTGCCTCCCTGGTGCAAGGGTCAAGGATGTCTCGGAGCGGGTGCAGGACATTCTGAAATGGGAGCGAGAACAGCCAGTTGTCGTGGTGCACATTGGTACCAACGACATAGGTAAGAAAAGGGATGAGGTCCTACGAAAAGAATTCAAGGAGCTAGGAGCTAAATTAAAAAGTAGGACCACAAAAGTAGTAATCTCGGGATTGCTACCAGTGCCACGTGCTAGTCAGAGTAGGAATCGCAGGATAGCGCAGATGAATACATGGCTTGAGCAGTGGTGCAGCAGGGAGGGATTCAAATTCTTGGGGCATTGGAACCGGTTCTGGGGGAGGTGGGACCAGTACAAACCGGACGGTCTGCACCTGGGCAGGACCGGAACCAATGTCCTAGGGGGAGTGTTTGCTAGTGCTGTTGGGGAGGAGTTAAACTAATATTGCAGGGGGATGGGAACCTATGAAGGGAGACAGAGGGAGACAAAAATGAGGCAAAAGCAAAAGACAGATAGGAGATGAGGAAAAGTGGAGGGCAGAGAAACCCAAGGCAAAGAACAAAAAGGGCCACTGTACAGCAAAATTCTAAAAGGACAAAGGGTGTTAAAAAAGCAAGCCTGAAGGCTTTGTGTCTTAATGCAAGGAGTATCCGCAAAAAGTTGGATGAATTAACTGTGCAAATAGATGTTAACAAATATGATGTGATTGGGATTACGGAGACGTGGCTCCAGGATGATCAGGGCTGGGAACTCAACATCCAGGGGTATTCAACATTCAGGAAGGATAGAATCAAAGGAAAAGGAGGTGGGGTAGCATTGCTGGTTAAAGAGGAGATTAATGCAATAGTTTGGAAAGACATTAGCTTGGATGATGTGGAATCTATATGGGTAGAGCTGCAGAACACTAAAGGGCAAAAATCGTTAGTGGGAGTTGTGTACAGACCTCCAAACAGTAGTAGTGATGTTGGGGAGGGCATCAAACAGGAAATTAGGAGTGCATGCAATAAAGGTGCAGCAGTTATAATGGGTGACTTTAATATGCACATAGATTGGGCCAGCCAAACTGGAAGCAATACGATGGAGGAGGATTTCCTGGAGTGCATAAGGGATGGTTTTCTAGACCAATATGTCGAGGAACCAACTGGGGGGAGGCCATCTTAGACTGGGTGTTGTGTAATGAGAGAGGATTAATTAGCAATCTCATTGTGCGAGGCCCCTTGGGGAAGAGTGACCATAATATGGTGGAATTCTGCATTAGGATGGAGAATGAAACAGTTAATTCAGAGACCATGGTCCAGAACTTAAAGAAGGGTAACTTTGAAGGTATGAGGCATGAATTGGCTAAGATAGATTGGCTAATGATACTTAAGGGGTTGACTGTGGATGGGCAATGGCAGACATTTAGAGACCGCATGGATGAATTACAACAATTGTACATTCCTGTCTGGCGTAAAAATAAAAAAGGGAAGGTGGCTCAACCGTGGCTATCTAGGGAAATCAGGGATAGTATTAAAGCCAAGGAAATGGCATACAAATTGGCCAGAAATAGCAGCGAACCTGGGGACTGGGAGAAATTTAAAACTCAGCAGAGGAGGACAAAGGGTTTGATTAGGGCAGGGAAAATGGAGTACGAGAAGAAGCTTGCAGGGAACATTAAAGCGGATTGCAAAAGTTTCTATCGGTATGTAAAGAGAAAAAGGTTAGTAAAGACAAACGTAGGTCCCCTGTAGTCAGAATCAGGGGAAGTCATAACGGGGAACAAAGAAATGGCAGACCAATTGAACAAGTACTTTGATTTGGTATTCACTAAGGAGGACACAAACAACCTTGCGGATATAAAAGTGGTCAGAGGGTCTAGTAAGGAGGAGGAACTGAGGGAAATCTTTATTAGTCGGGAAATTGTGTTGGGGAAATTGATGGGATTGAAGGCCGATAAATCCCCAGGGCCTGATGGACTGCATCCCAGAGTACTTAAGGAGGTGGCCTTGGAAATAGCGGATGCATTGACAGTCATTTTCCAACATTCCATTGACTCTGGATCAGTTCCTATCGAGTGGAGGGTAGCCAATGTAACCCCACTTTTTAAAAAAGGAGGGAGAGAGAAAGCAGGGAATTATAGACCGGTCAGCCTGACCTCAGTAGTGGGTAAAATGATGGAATCAATTATTAAGGATGTCATAGCAGCGCATTTGGAAAATGGTGACATGATAGGTCCAAGTCAGCATGGATTTGTGAAAGGGAGATCATGCTTGACAAATCTTCTGGAATTTTTTGAGGATGTTTCCAATAAAGTGGACAAAGGAGTACCAGTTGATGTGGTATATTTGGACTTTCAGAAGGCTTTCGACAAGGTCCCACACAGGAGAGTAATGTGCAAAGTTAAAGCACATGGGATTGGGGGTAGTGTGCTGACGTGGATTGAGAACTGGTTGTCAGACAGGAAGCAAAGAGTAGGAGTAAATGGGTACTTTTCGGAATGGCAGGCAGTGACTAGTGGGGTACCGCAGGGTTCTGTGCTGGGGCCCCAGTTGTTTACATTGTACATTAATGATTTAGACGAGGGGATTAAATGTAGTATCTCCAAATTTGCGGATGACACTAAGTTGGGTGGCAGTATGAGCTGCGAGGAGGATGCTATGAGGCTGCAGAGTGACTTGGATAGGTTAGGTGAGTGGGCAAATGCGTGGCAGATGAAGTATAATGTGGATAAATGTGAGGTTATCCACTTTGGTGGTAAAAACAGAGAGACAGACTATTATCTGAATGGTGACAGATTAGGAAAAGGGGAGGTGCAACAAGACCTGGGTGTCATGGTACATCAGTCATTGAAGGTTGGCATGCAGGTACAGCAGGCGGTTAAGAAAGCAAATGGCATGTTGGCCTTCATAGCGAGGGGATTTGAGTACAGGGGCAGGGAGGTGTTGCTACAGTTGTACAGGGCCTTGGTGAGGCCACACCTGGAGTATTGTGTACAGTTTTGGTCTCCTAACTTGAGGAAGGACATTCTTGCTATTGAGGGAGTGCAGCGAAGATTCACCAGACTGATTCCCGGGATGGTGGGACTGACCTATCAAGAAAGACTGGATCAACTGGGCTTGTATTCACTGGAGTTCAGAAGAGTGAGAGGGGACCTCATAGAAACGTTTAAAATTCTGACGGGTTTGGACAGGTTGGATGCAGGAAAAATGTTCCCAATGTTGGGGAAGTCCAGAACCAGAGGTCACAGTCTAAGGATAAGGGGTAAGCCATTTAGGACCGAGATAAGGAGAAACTTCTTCACCCAGAGAGTGGTGAACCTGTGGAATTCTCTACCACAGAAAGTAGTTGAGGCCAATTCACTACAGATATTCAAAAGGGAGTTAGATGAAGTCCTTACAACTCGGGGGATCAAGGGGTATGGCGTGAAAGCAGGAAGGGGGTACTGAAGTTGCATTTCAGCCATGAACTCATTGAATGGCGGTGCAGGCTAGAAGGGCTGAATGGCCTGCTCCTGCACCTATTTTCTATGTTTCTATGTTTCTATGATTAAACTCCCCAGTTCTATGAGCGCCCAACACGCTGAACTGTCTGCGGTGGTGTACGAAGAATTCGCTACTCCATACACAATTTGCTCGGACAGTATCTTCAGATGCAATTTGTGTACGGAATACCTGGCTATTTGGTCCCACCATGGATACACATCCGCAGACGGGAGACCCCTGGCAATTAAGCCCCTACTGGAAAAGATCATGAAAGCCATAGGGGAGGAAGGGAATATCTACATACATAAGGTGAAGGCACATTCCACCACAGAACCCCACAGTGGGGGAGACCAGCTAACGTGTTGGCCAAGCAAGGTACTCGCACGGGCAAGCTCTGGGATCCGTAGAACCTAGTAGCCATCGTAACAGTCTGGGGCAGGATTGGGACGGCAGGGAAGGCAGGGATAGCTTTGCCACCGGACCTAAAAATGGTTCAGACCTGTAATGACTGTAAGCTTGTAATGTTTGTAGTTCCACACTGTGGATGTGGACGGATTTTTGCTGCAACTGCAGAGTTAATAATGAAACAGAACCAGGCAGATTCCAGAGGCTTCTGAGAGAGCTGCCTGCCATGTTGGAAGCTGTGTGTGCTTGTGCTCTGTGAATATATCACATTTGGCAATGAGATGGGATTTTTCGGATGATTTAAAGCTTAAATTTTGTTGGGGAAGGATTCAACCAGCTGACAGAGAGACTTTGGAAGTTTCTGTCTTTGGAAAAAAGCTACAAAATCCGAGGTCAAATACAGCAAACAGTGTGAACAGCTCGAGATTAAAATGGCAGGTGTAATCGAACATTTGGGGGAATATAGACATGACCGGGAATGTTTTAATGCATATGTGGATCGGCTAGAAATGTATTCACTGCAAATAACATAATCGAAGTTCCAGACAATGCAGTCCAGAACCGAGCTGTGTTGGAACATAAGAAAGCGATCTTCTTATCGGAGATGGGTCCAGCATTGTACGAAACCCTTGTAATTTTGTTTGTGCCTGACGAGCCAAAGGACACAATGCTTAAAGAGATTTTAACGAAGCTGGAGCAGCACTTTCACCCCGAACCATTAGAAATTGCTGAAAGCTATCGTTTTGGGATTCAGAATCAAAAGACTGACGAATGTATCAGTGATTACATCGTAGCATTTAAAAAGCTATCGATGCACTGTAATTTTGGAAACTTTCAAAACCGAGCATTACGGGATCATTTTGTTGTGGGGTGAAAAATGATGCGATCAGAAGGAAGTTATTGACAACGGATTACTTGATTTTTGAGATTGCTTGTCAGACAGCGAGGTCGATGGGTATGGCCGAACAATATTCCTGAAAATTAAATAATAATTACGGTCATCAGTCAACCGAGGTAAATCACCTGCAGGTTCAAAGTAAAAGATGGTGGGGGCCCAAAGTCTCAGAAACTGGAAATTCTAACAGAGCATCGAAGTCATGCTATAGGTGCCTGGGACAACACATTGCTCAAAGTTGTCCATATGTGAAGGCAGAGTGTTTCCTCTGCAGGAAGATTGGGCATCTTGCGAAGGCATGCCGACTGAAGGGTAAACCAGCTTTCAAAGCTATGAGTCCAGCGTTCAAAGCTATGCATAGAAATCCCATGAGACTACATAGCATGGAAGAACAACAACAGGAGGAGGAGATGTTAGAGTTACACATCATCAGGAGCACAAGGTTAACGGACAGCGATTCGGAAAGCATCAAAATCTACAAGATTCAAGATACCAATGGAAATTGAATGGGTGCATCCGTGAGTGTAGTACCAGAGTCACTGTATCTCGACAAATTGCGTGATTTCCAACTGGAGAAATTCAAGATATAGATGCAAGGCTACTCGGGAGAAAAAATTCCTGTGGTAGGTCGTATCACCGTATCGGTGAAATATAAAGATCAATTTCAGAACTTGCCTCTAATAGTAGTGAAAGGAGACAAGTCTGCCTTACGAGGAAGAAATTGGTTGAGCTCACTGAAGCTGGATTGGAGTGAGATTTTCTGTGTGGAAGTGAGATTTTCAGCAACGGATGAGGTTATCAAGAAGTATCCGAAGGTGTTCTGCGAAACGGGCTTCAAGGCGTGTGTCAGGGTTTACTGCAAGCCACGTTCCGTACCACATGCACTCGAGGAGAAAGTTGAGCAAGAACTCAAAAGACTAGAGACTGAAAACATTATCGGTAAGATAGATCGATGTAATTGGGCTACACCCATTTTTGTTGTACCTAAGTCTGATGGTAAGGTAAGATTGTGCGGTGATTATAAAGTAACCGTAAACCAGGTCCGAGAGGATAATGTCCCCAGTACATTGCCAAATATAGAAGATTTGTTCACAACACTGACAGGTGGTCAGATCTTCTCAAAACTGGATCTTACGATGTACCTACTTACAGCTTGAACTAGATGAGGAGTCCAAGTCATGTTTGACTATAAATACTCATCTCAGCCTATATCAATTTAATAGGCTACCGTTTGGAGTGTCTTCCGCCCCTACCATATTCTAAGGGGTGATGAACCAGATTTTGCAAGGTATTGAAGGGGTAGTATGTTATTTGTATGACATACTAATTTCAGCATGAAATAGGCAAATTCATAACAACATATTGAATGAAGTCTTCAAACGGCTAGAGAAGCACAGAGTACGAGTGTCTGCTCGTAAGTGTGAGTTATTTAAAAACTCAGTGGAGTACTTAGGGTACAGAGTAGACAAAGATGGTTTACATCCGACCAAGGAAAAACTGGATGCAATCAGAAATGCACCCACTCCCAGGAATGTCACTGAACTTCGTTCATTCTTGGGTCTTTTGAACTATTATGGGAAGTTCCTACCACATGTGGCTACAGTATTACATCCACTGAATGAACTTTTGAAAAAACAGGTCCATTGGAAGTGGTCAAAAGAATGCGATACAGCATTCAAGGAGTGTAAAAGCAAATTGGTAGAGATCACCATGTTAGTTCACTATGACATATCTAAGGAGATTAAGCTAGCGTGTGATGCCTCTCCGTATGGAGTTGGAGCACTAATCTCTCATGTATCACGTAGTGGGGAGGGGAGACCAATTGCTTTTGCTTCACACACTCTCAGTGCCAGTGAGTGTAATTATGTGCAAATTGAAAGGGAAGCTTTGGCATTAATTTTTGGGGTCAAGAAGTTTCACAAATACTTGTATGGTCCTAAGTTTACCATTGTTACGGACCATAAGCCCCTAACAGCAATCCTCTATCCAAATTCCCCAGTTCCAACATTAGCTGCAGCCCGAATGCCGAGATGGGCTTTGATTTTGTCAGCATATAAATATGATATTGAATACAGACGATCAACTGATCACAGTAATGCTGATGCAATGTCTAGATTGCCTTCCCCATCACAAGGTACACCCGATAGGGAAGAAGTGTTTAATTTTTCATACATTGATGAACTGCCAGTCACAGCTGAAGAGATTGGTAGAACAACCAACGTGACCCAGTGATTTCAAAGGTGTATGAGTATATTGTAAATGGATGGCCAAACCAGGCAACAGACAAAGGTACACATCCATTCTTCATTCGTAGGAATAAATTATCAGTTGATAAAATTATATCATGTGGGGTGCAAGAGTGGTTTTACCAAATAAATTCAGGTCCAGATTATTAGGAGACCTCCATGACCAGCACCTGGGAATGTGCTTGACCAAGAGTTTTTCACGCAGTTATTTATGGTGGCCAGGTCTTGATAAAGATATAGAGTACATCGTGAGTCAGTGTATGACATGTCAATCGGTAAGCAAGCAACCACCACCAGTACCATTACAGCCATGGAAATGGCCTCCCAGGGTGTGGCAAAGGCTACATATTGATTTTGCTGAGTTAGAAGGACAACAATTGTTCATTGTGATTGATAGCCATTCGAAGTGGGTTGAGGTGTTTCCAATGTGGAAAATAACAAGTAAAACATTGGACTTTTTACGAAAATTATTTTCTTCATTTGGCCTCCCAGAAGAAATTGTTTCGGATAAAGGACCACATTTTCGTTCAGAAGAATTTGCACAATTCACGAGCAAAAATGGTGTGAAACATATCAAGGTTCCAACATACTATCCTGCTTCGAATGGTGCAGCAGAGCGCACTGTACAAATTGTAAAACGTGCCCTCATAAAACAAATGTTAGATCCAAGTCCAAGGAAACGACAGTTGTCATTGGATCACAAATTGGCTAATTTTTTGATTACATATCGAAATAATCCTCATACAATTACAGGTAGAACACCAGCAGAGTTGTTTCTCAAACGACAGCCACAAACCAGATTCTTGTTGTTAAAGCCAAATTTGGCACAATCTGTAGAAGAGACACAATTAAGACAGAGAGAGAATCATGATAGAGGTAGAGTAAAAGAGAGAAGTGTGAAATTAAACAAGAAGGTGAGAGTGAAGAACCATCACCATAAATGGTTCAAGTGGTTACCAGGAAGAGTGGTGAAGATATGTGGTCCTCGCACATATTTGGTGAAGATGTTTGATAATGGACAGGTTAGGTTTGTTCATATTGATCATATTTTACCTACAGACATGGAAGAAGTTGAAGGTGGGAATGATTCAATTATTTCTGACTCATCAGATAGTTTTGATACACAAGTAGCAAATCCTAAATCCAATGTACTGGAAACAAATCTAGGAGAGAATCAGGATGAAAGTCTGAGTCCGAGTCAGGAAAACAAAGAGCCTGAAGTTAGAGTGAGTTCAAATGAAAATCAAGGAAATTCCGTGGAGGAAAACGTTCCTCAGGATGAGCCTCGAATTAATTTAGATTCGACACCAGGTTCGGAAGGTTCTGTTCGAGAGCGAAGTTATGCTCTTCGAAACAGAAAATAAGTCATAAAGTTAAATTTGTAAATATGGAAAAAATAGTTTATATCCTGTGTTATGTATAAACATGAAAGTTATATATGATGTTTGTTATAATAACTTCTTCATTAAGGAGGGAGAAGTGTAATGTGTGTAAGCTTGTAATGTTTGTAGCTCCACAGTGTGGATGTTGACGTATTGTGTACTGCAACTGCAGAGTTAATAATTAAACAGAACCAGGCAGATTCCGGAGGCTTCCGAGAGAGCTGCCTGCCATGTAGGAAGCTATGTGTGCTTGTGCTCTGTGAATATATCACTAGACCCAAGACCCCGTTCTCAAAACTGTCCTGAACACACGAGCTAAAGGGGAAAGGATAGACGACCCATACGGCACTGCAGCAATTGCCATTAAAGAAGGGGGGAGCAATGGGTAGTACCGCAACAACACCGGAGAGAATTCATCTAGCTGGCCCACGAGGGTCCAGGAGCAGGACACCCCCGGACCTGAGACCATTTTGCAACGAGTGGAACAGGCAGGGTGGTGGCCAGGACTCAGTGAAGAGATCCGCGAGTTCTGAGCTAGCTGTCTGGTGTGCGCTGTCAACAATCCCGACCCCCAGAAAAGAAAGGTGTCTATGGGACATATCAGGAGGGTAGAGGGACCCTGGCAGTCGATTCAAATCAATTACATCGAGCCCCCATCCACTGCCCAGGGAGGCTACAAGTACTGCCTAGTATTGGTGGATGTATTCACTAAATGAATGGAAGCCTTCCCATGCCGAACAGCCACTGCCCTGAGAACAGCCAGGATCCTGGTCAGAGAAGTGTTCTCCCGATGGTGATTAGCACAATACATGGAGTCCAACCAGGGGAGTCACTTCACCGGGCCGGTGATACAGGAGACCCTTAAGGTAGTCGGCATCAAAGGAAAATGGCATGTCGCCCACAACCCTCAGTCATCCGGGCCTGTGGAGCGTTTAAACCGCACCATCAAAGAAAGGCTGCGCAAAGAGACAGGGGACTCACTTAAAGGCTGGGTGAGGTCCTACCACTGGTCCTCATGGTGATCCGGGCCAACCAGTCAAAGAGCACAGTGTATTCCCCGTACGAGCTCATGACCGGCAGAGCCATGCGAACCTCTACCCATGTGTTAGCCCCAGTACTCATGGAAGGTCAGCTTAGGGAAGCGAACCAGAACAGCTTTGTCAGGAATCTGTTTGAACACCTTAAACAGATTCACTGCTAACAACATGGGAAAACAGCATCGGAGCAACTGACTGCTGCTAGAACCCCACAAGCACCACGAGTGGGAGATAGGGGACAGGTCATGGTGAGGAACTACGCTAGAGTAGGGGTCTTTGAGGCACTGTACATGGGACCGTACCACATTGTCGACAAGGCGAGCCCCATGGTCTATGCCATAAAATTGCCCCGCCGAACAAAGTGGTTCCACATAAATCAGTGCAAACTTTTCAACCCAAGGGCAGCAGCTAAACGTAAGGGACAGCCAAAAACTGTAAACCGTACTAAAGACAGGGATCCCCAGCCAACAGCCCTCGACTGTGGAATTCACAGAGGACGTGGCAGAACCACAGATTGCACCTAGAGGGGTGGTGGACTGTGTTATTGGAGGAGCTGTCACCCCAATTATTTGGGACCCCCAGTAGCCAGAGCCTTAAGGACTCCCTGCACACCAAGGTCAAAGACACCGTGGTCATCAGCGTTCCAATTTGAATGGTTCAGCCCCGAGAAATGGACTAGCCGCAAAAGGGCACCTAAGGTCAGAGACCCAGCCCGCGAGCAGGGACAACGAGGGACCCTCAGAAGAGATAGCGGTGGACCAGTCACCAAGTGAGAGTCCCCAACCCGTAGCCCTCAACCAGGCAGAACCCCCAGGGGAAGAAACAAACCAGGCAGCCACCCCCAAAGGAGCGATGTGCTGCAGCACTGGAGGGGACGTTCCCCCGATAGTGTGGGACTCGAACCCATCTCCGGTCAGGACACTCCGGGTCCGGCGGTGCAGGCCGACCTATTATCGACCTCGCTGGACACCCAGCGGAAGAAGAAAGAAAGAAAGAAGGCAGGAATTAACCTGGCCACCCGGAGACGGGTGGCAGATGTACATATATAGTATGATATGGATTTAATAATGTTTAGTGAATAATTTAGAGTAATGTAAGATTCTGTGTAATGATAGTACATTTATGTATTAGTTACTGGGGTAAGGAAAGAATCTACCTGTGCAGCTATTAAAAGAGGCACAGGCCGGGTAATACCCGGGAATAAGAAGAATCTACTGGTATGACTATTAAGGAAGCACCGGTGAGATAACAAGCAAAACGGCTGTGAGATAAAATTTAGAAGCAGACATCAGTCCACAAGGAATTGAATACGACAGCCAGTCAATTAAAGACTATGGGCCCAAATTGGAACTCAGTCACTTTTGTCAAGCTAGAGAGCTTTCTCAGGGTTAGACATTCTGTTTTATGTGCCCCTACAGGAAAGAGAGCAGCATGAGAAGGGTCCTGTTCCTGCTCGCCCAGATAAGGATGAGCAGCGGCGACCGAGGAGACGTGGAAGAATCCCTCATTTACAGGTGTTCAGGAGAAAGAACATCGATCGTAACCACCGGGGATGGCACCCCAGGCGTGGAAGAACTCGCCGTTTATGCCCACGAGGGAAGATGGCCAGGGTGGCTGTGATCTAATTGTACCCGCTACTCCAGCCAGGAAGGTTTTACCTACGGGGAGGCCTCACTTCCATGCCCCCGGATACGGATCATCGCTGCCCGAGTCAGTGTTACAGAGGGAAAACGTGTATGTTTGACTTGCAAAGGACAAATTCCCCTGGGAAGATGGTGGTGGCTCAGAAAACTCAGCAAGGACGCATGGGACCAGGAATCGGACTGGGAAAGACTCGGTAATGATACGTACCGCACCATCACAGGGACACGGGGAGAAGTAAAAGTGTGTTGGGACAAATGGTGGGAATCCAAACAAGGAATTTACGTTTGCATGTGGGGGTCAGAGAATATTTGTCCCGCAGGCATATCGGTCACCTTCATCAGGTAATGGCAAGATGAAGGGGAAGGGATGGGGTGGGATTCTAGCCTACACGGGTGCGCAGTCCCACACTCCCCACTCCCAATTAATGCCACCGAACTAAGAGCACACATTAAGAAACCCCTACCCACAACTCCACCAATACACACAGTAATAGAAAGGTGTCCTACCACCACCAAGGGACCTGGGAATGGATTAGTATTGGTGCCGACCGAAAAGGTGTTATACCGGGGGTACATTATGCAGTAGCTTCAGTAATATTAACCCTTACCAAGGTACACCTACCTGCATGGTGCCCAAAGGAAACAGAGCTGCTCTACCAGGCCCTACTTCGAGACATATTCAAGAAATTTTATGAGTTAGACTTTGGTAATGTAGACAAAGCAGACCTATACACCCTAAATGCTAGGGACACCATGGGCTCGGGGAAACCTAGCAGGGGAATCATAAACGATTTTTCACTGCCTACAATACAGGATCTTCTGTAATAAATATCTTAGATGACATAGCACTGCAAACACAGATAAACAGTTTAAAGAACCAATTGAGAAAAATCCTGAAACAAGGGAATACAGTAATAGGTTCAGAACTACACGAGGACCAGGCTATGACGATCCATTTAAAAGAAATTGTGACTGAGCTGGAAAAACATGCACAGACAGTGAATGCACTCATACGGGAGGATAGGAATGCTTCTGACCAGGCTGCACAGAACGAGGCTTGCGTATTGTATGGGGCATGGTTGTTGGGCGATGGACGCAACAACCTGGAGGATTTAAAACAAGTTGTAGTCCCCTTTTGGATCAGGAACAAGAAACTTGCAGCCCTCCACCTGTACAGCAATTCACTAAGCCCGTGCCAGCTCCGCCTAGCCTCTGAAGTCGACCCTGTCCCAGTAGATTGTGGGAAATCTAACCACATCATTATGGGAATAGTACTAAGGATGCCCGTCATGGGTGGGTCAGCCCGACCCACACCGGTATACCGAGTGGAGAACATTGGAGTTATTCAGGGAGGTGCACACATTCGTTTCGCAGCGGTCCCACCCTATGTCATAAAGTGGGAACACTCTGTAACGGGTACTGACCTCTCCGGGTGCCGGAGTCGGGGTCCACATGTAATACTGTGTCCTCAGTACTTGAGTGCCCATTCAAAGTCACAGTGTGGGTTTAAAGCTGCTGGCGCTCAGCCTATTAACTGCACCATGGAAGTAATGACACAAGACCACATCCCTCCACAGGTAGCACACATAGTGGGTGGGACATATTGTGTCACCACCAGTGCGCCCCACTACCAACATGGACACTTCTGGTGTCCGGTAAGTGACAGCAGTTTTTGCTTCAAACCTGAGGCATCAGTTCAAGTGGCCCAGGAATGGATTGTCCCCATTCCTGAACCCTCCACTGTCCACCTCACTGTAAAGGAAAACATTACAAACCTGCAGGACTATGTTGTATGTTTTAGCTATGCAATTCCCCCACTACCCAAACATCTTACCGCTCTGCTAAAAGCTCTAATTATCTCACAAAAACACTTCTACACACTAGATCAGAAAACAATTGAGATAGGGAAAAAGATTCTCGAGATCACAATTCCGCCTTGGTGGGAACTTTTCAGAAATATAGAAGTCCCAGTCTGGATCTGAATCGCTTCCCACACTTCAGTTATCTGTCAACTCACGATTATTCTTTACTTATGGTGTCTCACTTGCCGAGTGAAACGCAGAGGCCGTCAGGTCAGGTACCAAAGGGTGCTGTACGCTCCTTGGCCAAACTTAGGAATCGCGCAGGGAGGGGTGACACCATATTACCATGTTTAATTTGTGTTTGATTTTACCTGCTGTAAACCGCAAAATATCGAGTGTTGTAAGAGTGTTACTTAAAATGTGTTTGACTATATACCTTTATTTTACTGAACTTAAAAGGTGGTTGACTATGGACCTTTACGTTAGTTGAGAATGTGTTTTGACTATGTGCTTTTATTTTACTTTACTTAAAGTTGTGTTTGACTGTATACTGTTATTTTACTGTGAAACCCGAGTAAAAGAGGGGCATCGTACCCCCTCTGTGCTGCAACTGAATTATAATGATCGTATTCGCCTGTAAATTGCATTACATTTCAACGGGGGATGCACATTAATGTTTAGCTAGTATAAATGCAGGGAAGGTTGACTCTCGAGAGCAGGAATTTTGCTTACCTTGATTGATACTCAAGAGTGTGGAGTGTCAACAGGGGGCACTGAAAGGATGCAAAATTCTAGAGAACCATCCCCCCCCCCCCCCCGCCCCCCCAGTGATTGGGCTCATTCGAAAGGAAATTTAATTTGGGACTATCTACTGAAAAGTTTGGAACCCAAAAGTGCTTGTGAAAGAAACTACGAACTTTAATTGAATTTTGGATTTTAAAAGACAAATTCCAGGCTGTGGGCGGGCCTAAAGAACTAACAGGAGACAACTTGATTATTAGAATTGTCTGGGTGTTGGGACTAAGTTAACTTGTCTGGATAAATGGGTATTCAAGAATCATTCTCCACAAGAGACATTAACATTACAATAAATAAGCCAGAGATAGTCAACCATCAACCTGAACCTAGAAAACCGTTTCAGCATATACATCACAAAGAGGCCCAATCCAGCCTGTACGCGAAAAACTAAGCACAAAAGGACATTGCAATTACCAAGCTAATAGTTCTATCAGGAAACAGTTTTCGAACATCAACCCACCCAAAACATATTAACTTTTAACAAGCCCGCTAAAATATTACAAAGAAGAGTTCAGCCCGCCAAATTTAACCAAGGAATTCTGATTTGGCGCCAAGATTAGAACAACTCAAACGGTATAACTGGCACCCTGTTTCAACCATATTGCTCGCGCTATACTACAACTATTTCATCAAGACAAAGAGAGAAACCAACGTGACAGTTGTAAACTAACTCCTTCAGCCTCGAAGTCCTGAAGTCCTGAAGGAAGGAAGAACATCACCATCCTGACCACGGCCAACGTGATATCAACGAAAAACCACCGCGATTGACCAAACTCAAAACAAAACTCCAACGGGAAAAAAACGAAGAATTGAAAAGTTTCCACTCTACATCTAAGGCCTGACTACCAACAGGTGAAAACATTACCTAAAGAGACTTTTAGCCTATTTCTAACAAAAAACACCAGGTAATTACCCCATAGATCCAAAACATGCCTTACCGTATCAGTGGACTCAACCCAACTGAAGATTGCGCAGCTAGAAGTCTTCACCGATGTTCGGGGTACGGCAAGCAGAACCTACAGATTTCAACGAACTCCGAAATCGCGAACTACCGCTAACTGACCAGAAAGGATTGGTAAGCATCGTCCCTGCCTTCCCTAGAGTCTAACCTAGGTAGAATTAGGTATTGGGAGGTGGAAGGTGTAATTTTTACTGTAACCCCCTTGGAATGTGTAGTATGGTTCCCTATTAGAGTAATTATAAGTTTGACATTGTATTTTCTTGACTGTAATAAAATCAAAGTTCTTTTGCATCAAACCAGTTGTCCTTTGCACTTTGTCACATCCCCCAAATAAATCCGGAGTTTAGAACCCAAGGGAGTGGGAGCAATTCGAACCGCTCAAGTTAGTCAGAGGTGAACCTGACTCCCGGGGCCACCCCCCCTTACAATAAATAGTAACAGACTGTTTCCAGTTATTGAGTGGGCTAGAACAAGGGAACATAGATATAAGATTAGATGTAAAAGATTTATGAGAGAGAGCTGGATAAACAATTTTTACACAGAGGGACGTGAGGCTGTAGAATTTACGACCGGAGACAGTGATTGTAGCAGTGACCACGCCAACATTTAAGAATATGTTAGCTAGGGGGCTGAAGGAATATGGGAACAGGGTGGGCAAATGGGATTCAGACTACTGCTCGTGAGGAGGATAAATAACGACATGCGCTGAGTGGGCCAAAGGGCCTGTTCCCATGTTGTAATTTTCAGGAAATTCTAGGTCATTAAGAAAATAATAAACCAAATGTTTATAAATGAATACAAGCTTGCTACCCGCTCAATGTAGCAGTGCTTGGCCTATGTTGGAGTCAAGCTTACCTTGCAGGACAGCATGTTTAAATGTCATCTTCAGACACCATCTTTGGAGAAACAAAACTTTGAGTCTTCAAAGCTGAATCCAAACTTAAAGTCTGAATTTAAGTAGTAAGTCGTCCCTTCTATGCTTCGGTTTTTGGCGTAGCCACTGAGCACTGTAGCTTCAAGTTATACATTTACATTAGTGCAGTATGTTGGGTGACTGACCAGCAATCTAGGCAGTTAATTATAATGAAGCAGCTGGATGAGGGGCTGTTGTTTCTTTATTCCTTTGCCCTTATTGTTCAGCTTTTATATTTTCAAATCACCCTGTCATGTATGTAACCTTTATGTAACAACACTGCAAAACTGTATATACGTAAGAAATCACACCTTGAACTCGTGGGAGACACTCCTCACCTGGTCATCCAGGTATATAAAGGGAGGTCCCATGCAGGGTCATCACTTCTTGGTCCTTTGAATAAAGGTTCAGGTCATGGAGTGACCTTGTCCATGGAATGTGCCTCGTGTGGATTTGTGGTATTGTGTAAGGACTTTACATTGGTGACGAGAAACGGGAATCAACGACCCACGAGAATGGCCACCGGCAGCACAGATGAACGGCACTGTTTTGGTGAGGACTGGGATGATTTCATTGAGAGGCTCCAGCAGAGTTTTGTCACGAAGGACTGGCTGGGAGACGCAGCGGCCGACAAGCGAAGGGCTTATCTGTGGACCTAAGACTTACGCACTCATGAAAGACCTGCTAGCACCCGAGAAGCCGGCGGACAAAACCTTTGAAGAGCTCAGCAAACTAATCAGTGGGCACTTCAAACCAGCGAGCAGCGTACACATGGCCCGACACAGATTCTATACCCACCGATGTTGGGAAGGACAGAGCATACCGGATTTTGTTGCGGACCTCCGGCGCTTGGCCAGCCTCTGTAAGTTCACAGATGCCTGCAGGGGGGAGATGCTAAGGGATTTCTTTATTGAGGGCATCGGTCATGCTGGGATTTTCAGAAAGCTAATTGAGACCAAGGACTTGACCTTGGAAGCGGCAGCATTGATGGCTCAGACTTTTATGGTGGGGGAGGAGGAAACCAAGATAATATGCACGCGCAATTCTACCTCCAACGTGGCGATGGATCAGCGAGTCAATATCATAAATGCGACAAAGAGCCCTGCAGGCAGACAAGGGCAGTTTGACACATCCCAGGCAGCAATTGACCCAAGAGTAAGTCTCCAACAGAGACAATGGCAGGCTGAACGGATATTTATGCCCCCCAGTGGACAACGCGGCCTGGGATGGGGCCATTGACACCCACTAAAAGGGTGCTCAAGAGCAGTCAAAGGGACAATCAGTGAGGAATGCCTTGTAACAGCTCTTTTGTTCACAACAATGGGAATCTCAGTTCATGCTGGGGGTGTGGGAGCAGACATGCTGCTAGGACTTGCAGGTTTCAACAGTTCGTCTACAGAAATTGTAACCTTTCTGTGACCATTTAGCCAGAATATGCAGAAAGCCTGTAACCAGGCTAATATATGAGGCGGATGAACCAGATGAGGGGTCTGCGAGGCAGGATGACGCTTGGGGCAAATCAATGGACGCTGAAGTTCAGTGGGTTCATGTGGCAAACATTCACAGCTCATATACCAAAACGCCACCCATGATGATGAAAGTCCTATTAAACGGCATCCCTGTACGCATAGAGGATATTTGAGGATATAACAAGCATGGTGGATAGAGGTGTACTGATGGATGTGGTATGTTTAGATTTCCAAAAGGCATTTGATAAGGTGCCACACAAAAGGTTACTGCAGAAGATAAAGGTACGCGGAGTCAGAGGAAATGTATCAGCATGGATAGAGAATTGGCTAGCTAACAGAAAGCAGAGAGTCAGGATAAATGGGTCCTTTTTGGGTTGGAAATCGGTGGTTAGTGGTGTGCCACAGGGAGCGGTGCTGGGACCACAACTGTTTACAATATACATAGATAACGTGGAAGAGGGGACAGAGTGTAGTGTAACAAAATTTGCAGATGACACAAAGATTAGTGGGAAAGCGGGTTGTGTAGAGGACACAGAGGGGCTGCAAAGAGATTTAGATAGGTTAAGCGAATGGGCTAAGGTTTGGCATACAATGTCGGAAAATCTGAGGTCATCCACCTTGGAAAAAAAAACAGTAAAAGGGAATACTATTTGAATGGGGAGAAATTACAACATGCTGCGGTGCCGAGGGACCTGGGGGTCCTTGTGCATGAAACTCTTTTAGAGTCTACCTGCAAAAACATAAAACATTAAACCGTGCCACCCGACCTGGGTGACACACCAGACATTTACAAGGCCCTTTTTTTTTTTTCTTTTTTTTTGGCAACTAAAATCACAATTTTTCCACAGTGCCCCCTATGAAAGGGAAGGGGACACTAAAAACACCGGCAATTAAAACAAATTAAACTTTAAAACGTAAAATCAAATTAAAATTTGGTTGCCGGGCGTGATGATGCACTCCAGTCCCTCCGGTGCCCACCTCTTGCGGAAGGCCGCGAGCGTACCGGTGGACACCGCGTGCTCCATCTCCAAGGACACCCTGGACCGGATGTAAGAGCGGAAGAGAGGCAGGCAGTCAGGTTGAACGACCCCCTCGACCGCCCGCTGCCTGGACCGGCTGATGGCACCCTTGGCCGTGCCCAGGAGCTCCTTGTGCATGAATCCCAAAAAGTTAGTTTGCAGGTGCAACAGGTAATCAGGAAGGCGAATGGAATGTTGGCCTTCATTGCGAGAGGGATGGAGTACAAAAGCAGGGAGGTCCTGCTGCAACTGTACAGGGTGTTGGTGAGGCCGCACCTGGAATACTGCGTGCAGTTTTGGTCACCTTACTTAAGGACGGATATACTAGCTTTGGAGGGGGTACAGAGACGATTCACTAGGCTGATTCCGGAGATGAGGGGTTGACCTTATGATGATAGATTGAGTAGACTGGGTCTTTACTCGTTGGAGTTCAGAAGGATGAGGGGTGATCTTATAGAAACATTTAAAATAATGAAAGGGATAGACAAGATAGAGGCAGAAAGGTTGTTTCCACTGGTCGGGGAGACTAGAACTAGGGGGCACAGCCTCAAAATACGGGGGAGCCAATTTAAAACTGAGTTGAGAAGGAATTTCTTCTCCCAGAGGGTTGTGAATCTGTGGAATTCTCTGCCCAAGGAAGCAGTTGAGGCTAGCTCATTGAATGTATTTAAATCACAGATAGATAGATTTTTAACCAATAAGGGAATTAAGGGTTATGGGGAGCAGGCGGGTAAGTGGAGCTGAGTCCACGGCCAGATCAGCCATGATCTTGTTGAATGGCAGAGCAGGCTCGAGGGGCTAGATGGCCTACTCCTGTTCCTAATTCTTATGTTCTTATGTATGTTCTTATGAGCTGGAAACGGGGGCCAGCCAGTTAGTCATGAGTGTTCAACAATTCGAAAAGCTGTGGCCACTCAAAGCCAGCAGACCCAAAGTAGAACGCATTGAGACGCAATTACGGATGTACACCAAATAAATCATTCCAGTGCTAGGCAGTGCAATGTTGCTGGTCACACACAATGGATCGGTGAACCGGCTGTTGCTCTGGATTGTCCCGAGCAATGGTCCCGCACTGTTGGGGAGGAGCTGGTTAGCTGAGATGAACTGGAAGTGGGGGGGATGTGCACGTCATGTCATCTGTGGAGCAAAGTTCATGCTCACAAGTCCTACAGCAATTTGAATCACTATTTCAACCTGGCGTCGGGACATTCAAAGGTACCAAAGTAGTGATACGCATCACCCCGGACGCCAGACCAGTGCACCACAAAGCCAGAGCTGCGCCATATGTGATGCAGGAGAAAAGTGAGTTGGACCGGTTGCTGAGAGAGGGCATCATCTCGCCCGTTGAATTCAGCGACTGGGCGAGCCCCATCGTTCCCGTCCTAAAAGCGGATGGCTCCGTCAGGATCTGTGGCGACTACAAGGCCACTATCAACCGGGTGTCCCTACAAGACCAATACCCACTCCCAAGAGCAGAGGACCTTTTTGCCACGTTGGCAAGCGGCAAGCTGTTCACCAAGTTGGACCTCACTTCAACCTACATGACCCAAGAACTGGCCGACGAATTGAAACAACTGACCACCATCACCACGCAGAAGGGAGTGTTTGTTTACAACAGGTGTCCGTTTGGCACTTGATCAGCGGCCACGATTTTTCAAAGAAACATGGAAAGCCTGCTCAAATCCATTCCAGGAACAATCGTATTTCAGGACGACATCTTCATCACTGGTTGTGACACCGAGGAACACCTCCACAACCTAGAGGAGGTGCTACACTGACTGGACCGGGTAGGCCTGTGACTCAAGAAGTCTAAATGTGCGCTTTTGGCCTCCTGAGTTTGAGTTCCTAGGCAGGAGGGTTGCTGCAGATGGGATTCGGCCTACCAAATCCAAAACGGAGTCGATTCGACGAGCGCCCAGGCCCTGCAACACATCGGAGTTGCGCTCATTTCTGGGACTCTTGAACTATTTCGAGAACTTTCTGCCGAACTTAAGCATCTTGTTGGAGCTGCTACACCTGCTCCTGCATAAGGGTTGCGATTGGTTTTGTGGGGGACTGTCAGGAACAGGCTTTCAATCGGGCGCAGAACCTACTTTGTTCAAATAAATTGTTGATCCTGTACGACCCCCGTAAGAAATTGGTTCTGACATGTGATGCATCGTCCTATGGGGTTGGGTGCGTGTTGCAGCAGGGTAACGCTGAGGGCCAACTACAACCTGTGGCTTATGCCTCCAGGTCGCTCTCTCAAGTTGAACGGGGATATGGGATGGTTGAGAAGGAAGCACTCGCATGTGTCTATGGGGATAAAAAGATGCTTCAGTACCTTTTTGGCAGGAGGTTCGAATTAGAAACGGACCACAAGCCGTTAACATCCCTGCTGTCAGACAGCAAGGCTGTCAATGCCAATGCATCAGCTCGCATACAGCGATGGGCTCTCACGCTCGCTGCATATGACTACAGCGTCCGGCACCGGCCTGGCACCGAAAACTGCGCTGACGCGCTCAGCAGGCTTCCACTGGCCACCACTGAGGGGGCAGTGGAGCAAAGCGCTGAGATGGTCATGGCTGTCGATGCCTTTGACAGCGCAGGCTCCCCCATCACAGCTCGCCAGATCAAAATCTGGACCAACAGAGATCCCCTCCTATCCTTGATTCAGAAATGTGTCCTGACTGGGGATTGGGCGCCACACACGGATCATGCCCTGAGGAGGTCAGATTGTTTCACAGACGGATGGATGAGCTCTCCATCCAAGCTGACTGCCTACTATGGGGCAGCTGGATAGTCATGCTCCAGAGGGGCAGAGAAGCATTCATCAGGGAACTCCACAGCGAGCACCCAGGCATCGTATTGATGAAGGCCATTGCCCGGTCACATGTGTGGTGGCCGGGAATTGATTCAGACCTTGAACACTGTGTTCGCAGGTGCACGACGTGTGCCCAGCTAGGTAATGCCCCCAGGGAGGCCCCACTCAGCCCGTGGCCCTGGCCCACCAGGCCATGGTCACGTATTCACGTAGACTACGCGGGCCCGTTCATGGGAAAAATGTTTCTCATTGTGGTTGATGTGTACTCGAAATGGATCGAGTGCATCATTTTGAATTTGTGCACAACATCCACCATTGTGGAGAGTCTGCGCACGGTCTTTGTGACCCACGGCTTGCCGGACATCCTTTTTAGCGATAATGGCCCATGTTTCACAAGCTACGAATTCCGGGAGTTCATGTCGGGTAATGGCATTAACCATGTCAGGACAGCACCGTTCAAGCTGGCCTCCAATGGCCAGGCGGAATGTGCGGTCCAAATCATAGAACAAGGCATGCTCTGGATTCAAGGACCCTCCCTTCAATGCCTCCTGCTGGCCTATAGGTCCTGGCCGCACTCGCTCACGGGAGTCCCGCCCGCGGAGCTACTCATGAAACGAACACTCAAAACTCGGCTGTCCCTCATTCATTCAGGCCTGCCCGACATTGTTGAGGGCAAGCGCCAGTCCCAAAATGAGTACCATGACCGAAATTCAAGGGGGAGATGTATAGAAATTGATGACCCCGTATTTGTTCTCAATCACGCTTTGAGGCCCAAATGGCTTGAGGGCACTGTAACAGACAAAGAGGGGAATAGGTTCATAGTGGTTAAACTTAACAATGGACAGATATGCCACAAGCATCTGGACCAAGTAAAAAAAAAGTTCAGCATGGACACTGAGGAACCTGAGGAAGATCATGAGATGGTATTCACATCACTGCCAGTGAATGAGCAACAAGAACATTCAGCAGCATGCACAGTCCCTGCGGTCAGCCCGGACAGGCTGGAATCACCACAGGTGACAGACACGCAGGCCAAGGCTCAACAACCAGAGCCCCAACTGCAGCGCTCCATGAGAGAGTGCAGACCACCCGAGAGACTTAACCTATGATCCCAATAAGATGTTGAGGGGGAGGTGATGTCATGTATGTAACCTTTATGTAACAACACTGCAATACTGTATATACGTAAAAAATGCACACCTTGAACACAGGGGGTGAACTTGTGGGAGACACTCCTCACCTGATCATCCAGGTATAAAAAGGGAGGTCCCTCGCAGGGTCATCACTTCTTGGTCCTGTGAATAAAGGTTCAGGTCATGGAGTGACCTTGTCCATAGACTGTGCCTCGTATGGATTTGTGGTATTGTGTAAGGACTTTACACACCCGGTCTATTTGAGCAAGGTTAGGAGGTTGAGAGCAGCAAAATTATCCATCTCTACAGCTTTAACCATCTATATGGACAAAGTAGAAATGTTTTGAAAGTAGAACAAAATGCTGTTTTAATGCAAGAAAGATTTTTCCATATCAAAAATAGTAAAGAGTGCACTCCATCAATGAGTGAGTGTGCTTCCCATGATTGCAGTAATTATTTGTGCTTGCTACATTTTCTGCAATTCATTTGTGAAACCCTTATTCAGGCTCAAAATAATTTTCTCTTTCAATGTTTAATTGGGCTTTTTAATGTTGAATACTCTTACTTTGCTTTATATACTGCCACACTGAACTATTATTTATTTCTTCTCCCTCTGGACTTTTAAGCTTGAAAATGTGTTTATGAATGCTGCTTGCAGGCCTCACATCCAGATTAGTAATTTCCAAAGCCTCTCCACAGAGTAATACAGCTCAAGTCCTGTGTGGTGAGCCACAGGGTACAATGGATGTGAGGTGAACGTGACAAATTTGTCTTATGTATGTTGATTTGTGCATTGAATCCACATATGCCATGTGTACCAGGGGCATCAGCTCCAAAATAAGTATCAGTATTCTTTGGGGCTCTTTTGACGTTTCAAGGCTTTATTTGTTCTGCTATGATCAGAAGCTCAAAATGTAGTCCTGAATCCCGATGCTTTGATTTTGTATATCCTTGTCCATTCCCACTTCCCTGTTCCTCCCTGTCTCCCTGTTACTCATGCTCCTCGACAGGAAGTTGCATTCTACGTTTTTATGTTTCTCTTTCCCTTCACCAACCAGTATTTTTGATCACAAATTCACGATAAACATTTTGACAGGGCTAGAAATTTGGCCCAATTCTGGGCGCAGAATGGTCAGCGTGCTCGGAATCTGTCAAAGCCTGAGGCAGGAGGCTCAGCAAAATTCCGAATGAATTTCTGGGAGAAACCTGAACCAGGCATTAGGCTGTCATTAATATAAGAAAGGAGCATAATGCCTGAATATTCACCCAATATGGTGAAGAATGTATTTCAGACTTGGAGCATGAGAGACAGCACCAGGAAATTGTTACTTTAAAATTCCATTCTGTGCCCAAAATGCAGACATAGTGGGGTCCAATGTTTTCCCCTTTTGAGTAATTTTTTAATATACCACGTGCAGAAAACTCGTAAAGTTTCATTCTGAGCAGGATAATCGCATTTTTAGCATTTCAGTTTCTTCCATCGAAAATGGTGACTCATGTCAGGCCTCAGTTAAATTACTGTGTCCAGTTTTGGCCTTCTCACATGGTGGGTGATATTGAGGCTTTGGAAAGGGCGTCGAGGAGGGCCACTAGATTAATTGGTGAGAGCGCTATCAGGTTTGGGAATGGAATAATTGCTCATTTTTTCATTACTGGTATCATCAAGCACTTCCTATTTGAGTGTAACATGCGGCAGATGCAAATCAAATCTCCCTGTACTCTGTTTCATTAATTAATTCTGCCTCTTAACTTTCAAATGTAGAAGACTCCCTTACCTCACTTCAGCATCTGTGTTCCTTTTGAAATTTCCCACACCAATCTTTCTTATGGCCTCTTTGAAGGTGATCTGCAAATGTAATGGAAAATGACAGGTCATTTGATGCAGTTGACTTGCACCTGTTGGGATCTGAGTTTCCACACTCATTTCATGTGCAACCATTGCAGCTGCCAGAGATTTGAGACTTATCACATCAAATCTGGGCCCAAGATGTAAAAGCAGCCCGTTGTCATTTTCTGTTCCACACATACCTTAATCCTTATAGTCCAACGGGCAAATATACTCATCCTGGTCTTGTCAGCTACGGGGGCCACAGTTGAGTAAGCAAGCATTTCCTGGCTTTGACATGATTTTGACCTCAAAGATTGGTCCTCTATGTCAATCCTTACAGTGTAGGTTTTTTGATTGCATGTGAAAAAGGGTTACCATGGACCGAAAGAATGAAATCAAAGTTGGAATAAAAAGAGGACAAGAAAAAGGACAAGAGGCTGAGTACCAGACAAGTGTTTTAAGATTTTCTATTTGATTTAAGGTGGTGTTTTCAGTGCTTATGATTAATAAATCCTTTCTTGATATTTGAGTAATTTTATTACTGGTGTATTAATGTTATATTCAGCATCGCATTACATGAGCGGAAATCAAACAAGAACCTTCAGCCCAGGGAGACACAAACATCCCTGAACCAGCCGAGCACTGTAAAGGTTGAATTATTGTGGTATTAAAAAGCTAATTCACTAGATTCAAAACTGTACCTCTTCAAAACTCTGGGTAAAATTAATTTTACTTGCACACCGGCCCCGATATTTATTCGGGACCATGAAGAGAGTAGGGGGATGGTTTTCTGGACAGAAAATCCGGAAGTACGGGCATCCCAGACATCCTGCAAAAATTAATGGCACGAAGTCTTCTACATTTTTTCAGCAGGGAGGAATGTTGGTCAATTGTTGCAAGTCGGTGCACGAGAATAGGTAAGCTTTTCAAAACAAAAAAGTCTTTGATTTTTGTGCTGCCAAAATAAAATCTTCCGGTCTGCTCGTGCTGAAAGGCCGCCTGTAGCTACAACCCTCGCTGCTCCTGGAGAGAGGCAATGAATAGGCTGCAAGGATCAAAGATTGAACTGGGAGATGTCAAAAAATAAAAATACCTGGGGGCAGAAATTGCCCCTTTGTGCTGGGCCAGTTAGCGCTGCTGGCCGGTACTAACGGAGCGCTAATGAATTAGCGGTCGGCTGCAGTGGCCACATCGATCCACGTGGAGTTGCCCCAGGGGCTTCGCCGGCGAAGAGTGCTTTGCAAAGTGACCCGCGATTAGCGCACTGGTGCGACGACCACTTATCGCCACGTGCTGTCCCCTTTGCGCCCCTTGGGAGAAATTGCCCTGTGGTGCGAGAGGCTGTGGTGGCTGTGGCACCCTGACCGCCCTTAAAGGGGAGGTGTTAGCACGGCGGCTGCCATCTTTTTTCTGTCGGCCGACTTTTCAGTCGGCCCAACAATGGCAGCCGCTGGGGTGGCTGGGCCACCACCGTGCAGCCCGGCATCTCCTCTTGGATGCCAAGCCGCTGGCCCGCCAACACCTCCCTGGTGGCCCAGTGGGCACCAGTAAAGAGGCTGCAGAGTTCACAGCATCCCTCCCCTTTAAAAGAAGGGGAAGGACATTGTGAGGCATCAGCATGACATGACATATCTGCGCCGCGATGCCAGAGGAATGCTCTGTTACCGCAGACAACATTCTTTTTGATAAAAGAGCCCAAATCCATGATGGGGCCGGCACGTCCCACGACGGGGCAAAAAAAAAAAATCACTTTTTGTGAAATGACCGCCCCAAACCCAGCGCAGGGCAATTTCGGTCCCCTGGTGTTTTCTTACATCTTTGGGCTCTCTCAGGGTCCCCAGCAAACTTTCCAGTCTGCGGAGGGTAGGGCACAAGCCCAGTCATCAGCTTTTTGCACTGGGGCCTTCTCTTTAAGCTCCCCATAAGTGCAGAAAGAGGAAATGAGACAGGAGCCTGGGCATGTCCCCTTCTACCTCCACAAAATCAGAAAAGATTCACGAGGGGGTGCGCTGATCTGTCTATTTTTAAGTTCCACTATGCCCCTTCTGCACCTGTTTCTGGGCTGTATTGGAGACTAAAATTGGCCGCACTGAGTTTTTAGGAACAAATGTTTCTCACCACAGCCATGGCAGAAGTGACTATTACGGGCAACCCAACATAGTGGGGAGTTTGGGTGATTCAAGCAAAATCCCAAAATTGTCAATAGATTGGCCCCAATATTTGTGCGGAGGTCAAATGGGTAGCAGGTGTGTGGGAACACCAGCAGCAGAAGGCCACAGCCGGGGTTCCTTGGGGACGGACCTTGGCAATCGGAAGCGGGGGGGTGACGGCGGGAGGGGTGAGATCAACAGTCGGGGCTGGAAGGGGAGGATGGCGGTCGAGAGAGGGGAAGAGTCCTGCAATCGGGAGGGTTGAGAGGGAGGAGGCTGGTGATCGGGAGGCCTGTGATCAGGACTGGGGTGGGAGGGATCTGCTGCTTGGGCCTAGGGGAGGCCGAAGGTAGCCTTGAGGGAGCGGGGGGTGGGGGGAGGAACTACTGCCTTACCTGACCCACAAGCAGTGCTGTAAAAGCTCCTTACCTTGTGGAGCCGATATCTCTGGCTCCGTTTCACTGCCAGTTTCCCGACATCTGGGAAACCCCTGCAGCAACAGTAAATGTCAACTCGGGCTCCCAATTGTACTGTGGGAATCTGATTTAAATATGTTAATTAAGCCTCACAACAAGATGGGACACTTGGGCGCCCAGATCCAACTGCCGTAAAAATGGCGGCAAACGCATGTGCGGCAGGCAGGGCTCACGTTCACTTTTTAACCTCTCCCAGACCGTCTCCCACTCAACCTGCGGGCAATTAATATTGAGGCCATTGATTTAAAAGCCAGCAGTTGCTGGTACTGAATCATCCTCCACATGTTACATTACCACAAATCTACAGCATTCTATTGTGACATTACAGTGCTTTAGTGCTAGCTGTGTTATTGCTCAATTCATTTTCGAAACCAATATAGGATTTTATGAAACACATTTTTCTGTGACGCGGAGTACCAATTCTAATAAATCTGCACCTTGGAAATGGGTTATGAAGTACGCTAAGTTGTCATTTTTAAAGTCTGTTAAGCATTGATATGTACAGTCTTTTCGATTTTTGATTAGTTTTAAGCTCGTATCTTTCATATACTGGGAGCAATTTTGAACTGCTGGCTGCCTGTTTCTCACCTGCAAAACAGACACCCGGCACTTAAAAATCAGGAACTGTTGTGTATTCAATAACTCAATAGACTGAATACTGTAAACTCCGAACAGGTACAAATCTGGCTATACTTTTTTAGGTCCAAAGTGATTACATTTGGCTGGCCTTTTATAGCTGGGCTGCACACACGTGCACACAGCCCAATGACCTCCGACAGTGGTGCCACCTGGTGGCTAGTTAACCTAAGCATACATACATGACAATACCCCCCTTTAAGATATTAGTAACGGTCTTTTTACAAATTGAGACAATCCAGGGCTTTCTGCTCCCGAGTTGAATGTCTCAGTTCAACTCCAGCCTGGGGCGAGCGTTCTAAGTCTGTTATGACTGGTGGCTGGGTCGCCAATCTGATGGGAGTGGCAATGACCACGTCAGGGATTGAAAGTCCAGATTCACCGACCATGTCAGTGATTGAAAGTCCAGTGATTGATGACAGCGGAGTCCTCTGATGACTGAGGGTAGGTTGGTTGGTCACTGATTGTGTCTTCCTCAGACTGTTCCGGTTCATCCATGTGCCGCAGCTTTATCTGATCAATATGTTTCCTGCATGTCTGCCCATTCTTGAGCTTAACGATAAACACTCTGTTACCTTCCTTGGCCGTAACAGTACCGGCGATCCATTTGGGACATTGACCATAATTCAGTACCGACACAAGATCATTGATAGAAATGTCGCGTGACACAGTAGCACGATCATGATACCCTTGCTGACTTTGACGTCTGTATTCGACACGATTATTCAAGTCAGGGTAGACAAGAGAGAGCCTGGTCTTGAGACCTCTCTTTATCAATAGTTCAGCAGGGGAGACCCCGGTAAGCGTATGGGGTCTTGTCCTGTAGCTAAGTAATAAGCGTGAAAAGCGAGTTTGCAGTGAACCTTGGGTTACACGTTTCATACTTTGCTTGATGGTTTGGACCACACGCTCTACTTGTCCATTGGATGCGAGCTTGAATGGTGCTGACCTCACAGGTTTGATACCATTGAGTTTCATGAACTCTTGAAACTCCATACTGGTGAAGCAACATCCATTCTCGCTTACAACGATGTCAGGCAGACCATGCGTAGCAAACTTGACACGAAGGCTCTCAATGGTAGCTGTGGATGTGCTGAGTGACATGATTGTACACTCCATCCACTTGGATTAAGCATCCGCCACAACTAAGAACATCTTTCCCAAGAAGGGACCTGCAAAGTCGATGTGGATCCTAGACCATGGTTTAGATGGCCATGGCTACAGACTCAACGGCGATTCCACTGGTGCTTTACTAAGTTGCATGCAAGTGTTGCACTGATGCACACATGATTCCAGATCAGAGTCAATTCCAGGCCACCATACATGAGACCTAGCAATGCCTTTCATCATGACAGTACTGGGATATGTGCTATGTAGATCATGGACAAATTTTTCTCTGCCTTTCTTGGGCATAACAACACGATTACCCCACAGTATACAATCTGATTGAATGGATAGTTCGTCTTTGCGACAGATGTAAGGTTTGGTCTCCTCACACATTTTCTTGGGTCGGGCAGACCAATCACCACTAAGGATACAACATTTCACAACCAATAATATCGGGTCCTGGCTGATCCAGATCATAACTTGTTGGGTCGTGACAGGTCCCTTCACTTTCAAAAGCATCCATGACTAACAGTAGGTCTGCCGGTTGTGGCGTTTCCAACTCCATTGTAGGCAACGGCAGATGGCTCAATGCAGCGGCACTATTCTCAGTGCCAGGTCTATGGCGAATGACATCATCATAGGTAGATAATGTCAGCGCCCACCTCTGGATGCAGTACGATGCATTGGTATTGATACCTTTGTTTTCCAAAAACAATGAAATGAGTGGCTTGTGATCTGTTTCCAGTTCAAACCGAAGACCAAACAGGTACTGATGCATCTTTTTAACCCCATACACACAGGCTAGTGCTTCTTTCTCTAACATGCTGAAGGCTCTTCCTGCCTTTCACAAACTTTTTGAAGCATATGCAACAGGTTGTAATTTTCCGACTCATTAGCTTGTTGGAGCACGCAACCAACTCCATATGTTGAAGCATCACAGGCCAATACTAGACGCTAACACGGATCATAATATACCAGCAGTTTGTTAGAACAAAGCAGATTAGTAGCTTTCTCAAAAGCTCTATCTTGAGACGCACCCCAAACCCAGTTGTCACCTTTTCTTAGCAGCATGTGCATTGGCTCTAATAAGGTGCTCAATCTAGGTAAGAAATGACAGAAGTAGTTGAGTAGACCAAGGAACAAATGCAGCTCTGTCACATTCTGAGGCTTCGGTGCATTTTTGATGGCCTTGGTTTTTGAGTCTGTAGGGCTGATACCGTCAGCAGCAATTGTCCTCCCCAGGAATTCGACTTCCGGTGCCATGAAGACGCACTTCGAGAGTTTCAGTCTGAGTTCCACTTTGTCCAGATGATGTAGAATCTCTTCCAGGTTGTTCAGATGTTCAGCGGAGTCATGACCTGTGACCATTATGTCATCTTGGGACACGTCGGTCTGGGGACAAACTTCAGTAGAATCTCCATGTTCCTCTGAAACATGGCTGCAGCCGAGCGAATTCCAAAAGGGCACCTGTTGTAGCTAAACAGTCCTTAATGAGTGTTGATGCACGTAAGTTTCTTCGACGTGCCGAGCAGCTCCTGTGTCATGTAGTCTGACGTCAGATCCAGTTTTGTGAACGACTTCCCCCCGGCTAGCGTTGCAAACAGGTCATCAGGTATTGATCCTGTTTCGAAACTCAGTTGATCGTAACCTTGTAGTCTCCACAAATCCTGACAGTGCCATCATTTTTCAACATGGGAACAATGGGGCTGGCCCATTCATTAAATCGACCTGTGATATAATCCCTTCATGCTGGAGTCTGTCCAGTTCGATCTTCTCCCTCATCATGTACAGAACTGCTCGAGCTTTATGATGGACGGTCTTGCATCCAAGTCCACGTGAATCTGCACCTTGGCTCCCGTGAAATTGCCAATGCCTGGTTCAAACAACGAGGGGAACTTGCTCAGCACTTGAGCACATGGAGTATCCTCCGACGACAACAACACTTTGATCTCGTTCCAGTTCCATTTGATTTTTTCGAACCAGTTCAGTAGCTTACGCAGGATCACCTCGTGGTTGATGCTGATTACAAAGAAGTCCTGTAGCATTTCTGCCAACGCAGTTTCGAACTTACACGGTCCAGCTAGACGTCTTAGGTCGGCAACGAATTCCAATACATCCTGGCCCTCAGAATGAACGTGCGTATAGAATCGATATCTTGAGATGACGATGCCTTCATCTGGTTTGAGATGGTCACGTACCAGAGCACACAATGTTTCATAGTCCTTATCTGTTGGACTTAAGGGCGAGAGGAGATTCTTTTTGATTTTCGGACCGCAAACCGTGAGGAGGGCTGCCCGACGCCAAACTGCATCTGCCTCTTTCTCCATTTTGTTGGCCACGAAGTATTGATTCAAGCAGGCTACAAAGTCTGCCCAATCTTCTCCCTCATGAATCGCTCCAGAATGCCAATTGTGCTAATTTTTGCATGTGAAGATTCTTGTTACCTCGTCGCCAAATGTTGTGTATGCAATAACTCGATAGACTGAATACTGTAAACTCTGAACAGGTACAAACCTGGCTCTACTTTATTAGTGCCCAAAGTGATTACATTACAAGATGGCTGGCCTTTTATACCTGGGCCGCACACACGTGCGCACAGCCCAATGACCTCCGACAGTGGTGCCATCTGGTGGCGAGTAAACCCAAACATACATACATAACAGGAACGTACCTTGGCTGCCCCAGTGATGCCCAAATCCTGCATAATGCAATTTTTAGGTGGGCCTGTAAATGGGTTGGCACTTCCTGTTTGCAGCGGGAGGCTGCTTAAATATGGAAATTGGAGTCCTATGCTGCTTGTGGGACCCATTTTGCAATTTCAAAATAAAAATGGATGGAGCATCTGCCATGCCTGCTGTGCCTATTTATACCAGGCGAGGAGTGGTCAAACCAACGGTCCTTAAAATGGCTCAAAAAATGTTTGCGGGGGAGCCAGGAGAAGCAGGAGTGCTTCTAAAATCAAAATACCTGGGGGGGGAGAAATTTGTGTCATTTGCACCATCGCGTTAGCTACTTCCTGCCTGGCGTGTGAGCCCGCTACCGCTTCCCGTGAAATTCCGGGCGTTAGCGGAGGCACAAAGCGATAACGCCTCGCTCCTGCCGGTAGAGCCCCGGGCAGCTGCGTTGGCGATGGTAATAACATCACTGTGCGCAGCAACCGTTTCCGACCCGGAGCAAAAATTCAGTCGCGCCATGTGAGGCCGCCCCGGGCTATTTATACCAGGTGTGGAATGGTCGAACCAGCCAGCCGCACGGGGCGCGAACCGGGCCTCACTCTGCTTGTGGGGAGAAAATTAAAGGGGAGGTGTGGCGCGCACTTTCTTTAAAATGGCCCAGTTTCCTGTCCTCAACAATCAGGGCACTGCAATGGAGCTGCCCGTTTGGTGTCCGTAGCTTGACAGCAGCATAAACGAGGCCTCACGCCAAAGGTGGCTCAGGCCTCACAACACCAGCTTTGGACGGGCAGCACGACCACTCTGTAACTTTGCACCTGTTTCGGGCAGAAATATGAAATGGTCCCCACTGTATCTGTGCAACATAGCCAAAAACAAACTCAAGAATTCGCACTGTACTGTCCAAAAATACATCACATGAGTGAAATGTATTTCGTTATATCCTGTACAATGGCCTAGCAATTGGACTTGGAAATGTGTTACTGTAACCCACATAAATTTTCCCTGGATTTAGATTGATCAATGTTAACAACAGAATACTTTGAGACAAGTTTTAGTTCTTGCCTTGCATTGCATGTTAGAAGTAGATATGTGCAATATGGTCCAGTAATAAAGATACACTTATCAAGAGTGACAGTTACATTGCACCTTTTCTAAATCTATTGAAATTGCTGATTTTGATTTAAATCTATCGGATTTGTTTCACTTAAATGTAATTCTATTCAATATATTGAACCGGGGTTTATGTACCTTTATTAAATAATGAACCTTTATTTTCTTTGCAATGACAGTTAATGGATACAATTAGAACTTACACTTTGAAGGGAGTAATACTTTAGATGATATTAACACTAGTTTACAAGGATTATATTTATCTGCTCAAAACTTTCACCTGCTTCAGACCTTCGCTGTCATGAGGCGAGACCCATGAGAATTGCAGCTGCTGGCTTATTAATACTGATGACTTCCATAAATATCACAACCGTAAGACCAGATTTTCCGACAAATACTGCCTCATTTTTGGGTGGGATTTGGTCAGGTGGGAGCAGGTAATGTGCCAAAGAGCCGTTATGTCAGATCACTACTGCTTTTAGCGGGAACACATTTTTTCAGGCTCCTATCAGGCGGCCAGCATGAACCTTTTTTTTTTCATATAGAAAAGATGGGAGACCAAGCAGGGAAATCAAACCTTGGTCTCCCCCTACCACGCAGGACAGAGGGAGCCCCACCATCTCCTGCTCCAAAAATTATAGGCAGCCAGCATGAAATGCTCACTCCACAGATGTGCAGGTGCACTTAAACGAGGCTATGGTGACATCATGGTGTCACGTGTTCTATTTTATATCAAAGCTGGCTGATTTATGCTCTGTGCCAATCACACCATGTCAAACAATCAATCCTCTGATTTACTGGGTGCAACGCCACAGGAGATCAGATAGTAGTGTTTTAAAAATGGTAGGTTAGGGTTAGCGTTAGTGTTGCTGCACAATACAGAAAAGGTGACAGCAGATTTAAAATTCCCAGCAGGTATTTTACAGGCAGCTCACAGAAAGCTTATTTCTCACATTTATTTTGGCTCTTTTTATGATTTTGCTGCTGACAGCTGCTTGAAAAACAACCTTTATGCCTGTTGGGATCCGATTTCCACCTCCTCTCATTTCTAAGAGGGCATAATAGATTTCCCATTACGAATCCCCCTGTGTCATTGTGTTGGAGGAGCAAGAGGGAGACCAGGCCAGCACAGGAAACAATTGCTGGCACGCCTCTATCCACCATATAGACTAAGGTGCACCTACCTTTAGTTGACCTGTGAGAAGTGCTTGTGGAGGCTGCACTTCATAGAATAGACAAGTTATGCTACATTCTTCAACCCACACTACGGTCCATCGCCACCACAGAAAAAGACTAGTATTTGAATAGCACCTTTCACGACCTCAGGCCATCCCAAAGCACATCACAGCCAATGAAGTGCATTCGAAGTGTAGTCACTGCTGTAATGTAGGCAACATGGCAGCTAATTTGTGCACAGCATGGTCCCACAAACAGCAATCTGATAATGACCAGATAATCTGTTTGCGTGGTGTTGGTTGAGGGCTAAATATTGGCCAGGACATCAGGAGAACGCCCTGTGCTCTTCGTTGAAATAATGGGGCCTTGGCTTAACGTCTCTCCCGAAAGTCCCCAGGCACTGCACTGCCAGTAGCCATACTATTATGCATCAGTGTTATATCAGGCTGCCATTAGGAACATCAATAACATAAACTAATCTTCTGTGCATCAACACGTAAAACAAGTCACAGGAGCATTGTTCGGTGGAGAAAGTAGTTCATCAAATGGCAGCAGCATGATAGGGCATTTTAATTTTGTCAAAGGTACATGAAGTCATAGATTTTCCTCACGTGGGCCTATTTGCGCCCATCATCAGTGTTGTCCTGCATGTCAACAATAGTCGAGTCTGGCCGTAACAAAAGCATGGCTGAGGGTTTCAGCAGCAGATGGGCTGATGTGGGATGGGGACGGGCTATATTACAATGTTGGAAGTAGGCAGTCTAGGAGATGGAGAGGATACTGGACTAGTAATCCAGAGGTCTGCAGTAATCCAGAGGCCTGCAGTAATCCGGAGAACTTGAATTCAAATCTCACCAAGTCAGTTTGAGAATTTGAATTCAGTTTACAAATCTGGAAATAAAAAGCTTGTATCAGTGAAAGTGACCATGAAGATGTCAGAGAAGGAAATCTGCCATCCTTCTTCGGTCTAGCCTAACTGTGATTCCAATCCCACACCAACTGCCATCATGGCAAGCCACTCAGCCTCACAGCTACAGCGGTTGAAGAGAATTATAGAATCATAGAATGGTTATAGCACAGAAGGAGGCCTTTCGTCCTATCAAGCCTGTGCCAACTCTCTGCAGGAGCACTTCAGCTAGTCCCATTCCCCCGCCCTTTCCACATAACCCTGCAACTTTGTTTCCTTCAGGTGCTTATCCAATTCCCTTTTGAAAGTCATGATTGAATCTACCTCCAACATCCTCTCAGGCAGTGCATTCCAGATCCTAACCACTTGCTGTGTAAAAAAGTTTTTCCTCATATAGCCTTTGGTTCTTCTGCCAATCACCTTAAATCTGTGTCCTCTGATTCTCAACCCTTCCACCAATGGGAACTGTTTTTCTCTAGCTGCTCTGTCAGACCTTTTATGATTTTGAACACCTCTATCAAATCTCCTTTCAAACTTCTCTGCTCTAAGGAGTTCAAGCCCAGCTTCTCCAGTCTATCCATGTAACTGAAGTCCCTCATCCCTGGAACCATTCTTGTAAATCTTTTCTGCACCCTCTCTAAGGCCTTCATATCCTTCCTAAAGTGCGGTGCCCAGAATTGGACATAATAATCCAGTTGAGGTTGGACCAGAGTTCAGAAGTTTGAGAGGTGATCTCATTGAAACATACAAAATTCTTACAGGGCTAGAGGAAGGATTACTTACATTGGAGGCAGTTCAGAGAAGGTTCACTAGGTTGATTCAGGAGATGAGGGGGTTGACTAATGAAGATAGGTTGAGTAGGTTGGGCCTGTACTCATTGGAGTTCAGAAGGATGAGAGGTGATCTTATCGAAACATAAAAGATAATAAGGGGGCTCGACAAGTTGGATATAGAGAGGATGTTTCCACTCATAGGGGAAACTAAAACTAGGGGACATCATCTCAGAATAAGGGGCCACCCATTTAAAACTGAGATGAAGAGGAATTTCTTCTCTCAGAGGGTTGTAAATCTATGGAATTCTCTGCCCCAGGGAGCTGTGGTGGCTGGGTTATTGAATATATTTAAGATGGAGATAGACAGATTTTTGGGCAAAAGGGAAAAACGGGTTATGGGGAGCGGGCAGGGAAGTGGAGCTGAGTCCATGATCAAGTCAGCCATGATATTAAATGGTGGAGCAGCTCAAGGGGCCAAATGGCCTATTCTTGCTCCTATTTCTTATGTTCTTATGTTCTTATCTAGACAGGGTATATGCAGGGAGGATGTTTCTTCCAGCTAGGGAGTCTAGAACTAGGGGTCACAGCCTCAGAATAAGGGAAACTTCTTCACTCAGATGGTGGTGAATCTTTGGAATTTTTGGAATTCTCTACACCAGAGGACTGTGGAGGCTCAGTCTTTGAGTATATTCAAGACAGAGATCAATAGATTTTTGAATATTAAGGGTATCAAGGGATATGGAGACAGAGCAGGAAAATGGAGTTGAGGTGGAAGATTAGCCATGATCTTATTGAATGACAGAGCAGGCTTGAGGGGCCGAATGGCCTACTCTTGCTCCTAATTATCTTCTTATGTTGTAAGCCCACTAACAACTTCTCAGGGAAACAATGGATGGGCAATAACAATGCCGGCCTTACTAGTGATGTTCAAATCTCTCGAATGAATAACAAAACAAACAATAATAGCTCGCTCACACAGAGGCCTTAGCAAGACAGAGGTTGGTTGGGAGTAGGGTAGAGAGTGGTCTCAGGCCTGAAGAAATGGCTGAAGGTATCTGGGCAGGGAGCATGGCCCAGACACTGTAGTCGCAGAGAGGCTGAAGCAGGGCAGGGGGAAGAGAATTGGGCCAGGCATGACAAAATGACACAGGGGCTATTAGGTGAATAGGGCAGAGAATAGGGCAGAATGTGGGTGGGAGCCAGGAGGCTTTTTGGGAGCAGAAATGTATTTTCATTGAAGAGGTATGGAGAGTGGGCTAGAGATATATTTTTGGGAAGCAAGGCTGGCAATGTGGAGCTACGAGGTACAGGGCTGAGAGAGAAAAAAATGAAAGCAGAACAGAAGTAAAGATATTTAAATTGAAAAGTGAAAAGAGAGTTAAAAATTGTTTACACTGACATTTTGTTGGCAGTGAGCGGTTACGCTATGTAAGTTGTTGGTGAGGAATGGGGACATAAGGCCTGAGCCTATATTTTGCAGGAAGAGGGACAGAAATAGTGACCAGAGAAATGTAGCAGAACAGCTAGAGTGTTATTTTGATTTAACAAAGCCAGGTGGATTATTCCTGACCAGAGATATAGGCAAAAATTCTTGACCAGAAGTAATTCCATAGCTATATTTATGCATAAGATAAATTATGACAATAGTAAGATATATAGTGCAAAATGACAACATTAGTCATTGTGTAAGTGATTGCTAAAGTACCCAATTATTAACAATGATGATGGAGCTGCAGTCCATATGTTTAAGCTGAGGCACACTCTCATGCCACAGTATGTTGAATTTCTTTGAAGATAATTCATCCATGGCTCCCCTGAGTGAACCAAGATTGTAGTCACAGGAAAAGAAACAGGATGGCAGCAGACGGGCAGACATTTGATATAATAGTGTTGGTGAGGAGAGGAGCCAGCTAAAGTGGGAAAGCTAGAAGATTTTCTGGGTATCAGAGAGCAGAGCTGGATATATAGTTAGGCCAACAGATATTGGCAATGTATAAAAACAGCACTACTAGTGTGTTGGCAATGAGCAGGATCAACTGGGTGAAAGCAGCAGGTATCGGCGGCAGGGCTGAGGTTTAATAGTTTGACAGGGAGAAGAAGGTTAAATATTTAAGTTGCATATGGAACGTAGTAAAGATTACAGCCAGAGAAAACAGCGCAATTTTTTTTAACATTGTAGTTATCAGATTATACATTTACAGTTTATGGTCTGAGTCCAGAGGATTGGGTCGGCTAGCATAGGTGGATAATGTGGGTGTCACAAATCAGTAACTGCAACCATCCTGCTTATTAGCCTGAGGTCTGCAAATATACATCAGAAGAAGCGAGACAGCCAAATGCAGAAATAGGATGTTCCCATTATAAATTGTCATATGATATTCCTATTATGCTGACATAAAAGTGTTACTCAAAAATTGTGATACATGCTATTTACAATATACATTAATGATTTAAATAAAGGAATTGAATGTAATATCTCCAAGTTTGCAGATGACACTAAGCTGGATGGCAGTGTGAGCTGTGAGGAGAATGCTAAGAGGCTGCAGGGTGACTTGGACATGTTAGGTGAATGGGCAAATGCATGGCAGATGCAGTATAATGTAAATAAATGTGAGGTTATCCTCTTTGGTGGCAAAAACAGGAAGGCAGAATATTATCTGAATGGTGACAAATTAGGAAAAAGGGAGGTGCAACGAGACTTGGGTGTCATGGTACATCAGTCATTGAAGGTTGGCATGCAGGTACAGCAGGCGGTGAAGGCGGCAAATGACGTGTTGACCTTCATAGTGAGAGGATTTGAGTATAGGAGCAGGGAGGTCTTACTGCAGTTGTACAGGGCCTTGGTGAGGCCACACTTTGAATATTGTGTACAGTTTTGGACTCCTAAGCTGAGGAAGGACTTTCTTGCTATTGAGGGAGTGCAACGAAGGTTCACCAGACTGATTCTCGGGATGGCAGGACCGACATATGAAGAAAGACTGGATCGACTAGGCTTATATTCACTGGAATTTAGAAAAATGAGAGGGGCTCTCATAGAAACATATAAAATTCTGACGGGATTGAACAGGTTAGATGCAGGAAGAATGTTCCCAATGTTGGGGAAGTCCAGAACCAGGGATCACAGTCTAAGGATAAGGGGTAAGCAATCTAGGACCAAGATGAGGAGAAATTTCTTCACTCAGAGAATTGTGAATCTGTGGAATTCTCTTCCACAGAAAGTTGTTGAGACCAGTTTGTTGCATATATTCAAAAGTGAGTTAGATGTGGCCCTTATGGCTAAAGGGATCAAGGGGTATGGGGAGAAAGCAGCAATGGGGTACTGAAGTTGCATGATCAGCCATGATCATATTGAATGGTGGTGCAGGCTCGAAGGGCCGAATGGCCTATTCCTGCACTAATTTTCTATGTTTCTATGCTCCTATGTTTCTATGAAGTGCAGATTAATGTGTACAGTAAATGCATGCTATATGCAAGATATTTGATTGTATTATTAGCAGATTTTCCATGGCATTGAAACATTGAGTTGGAGGATACATGATACACTGTTTTTCTGTCCCCATTAACCGATATATGGTACTCCCATAGCATTCGAACACCAGCATGAAAGATCACTTTTTCCAACCTTACAACAGTAAATACACTTCAAAAAGTGCTTCATTGTCAAGTGTTTCGGGACGCCCTGAGGTCATGGAACATGCCATGTAAATGCAAGTTCTTTCTTTCAATTTCCTCCTATGATATCTACTCCCCTCTTCAAGCACTGCCTGATGCTGGAGTATGTTTCAATGGATCTTTGCAGTCAATAGTATCTCGCTTATGTGATTATTCCTCACCTGCTATTCTCGTCAGTGAATATCATCAACCTGTTTGGCCATGAATGGATCGATCACCGTTGAGCCCTGTCATGTCCATGCCTGACATCTACATACATGTGAGGGCCTTGGATACATTTTCTCTTAGTCTGGGCTCTCACCATTCCCTGGCAATTAATTTAGGAGACAAGAGGGAGGAAATTGAGCTCCATTGAGCCTCCCGTTAGTGCCTGCTGGGGGTGAGGGGGCGGTGTGCTGGTGATTACGGGGCGCAAATGGGTTTGCGACCGAGCATGGCAAAGAAAAGAAACCATACTGTTCATTTTAAAATGTTAGAAACATCGGATTCAGCACAACATCACTTATTTCTCATAACTGAGGTAAGTTTTCAAGACAATTATTTCTACCTGTAATGGAAAATTGCAGCCATCCATTATAAACAGAGAGCAGAGATGGGCACAAGCAGCACAACTGTTCTTGTAGGACTCAAGCAAAAAATTTCTGGACTGAGCTAAGCAAGGGCATCACACTCCATCATCTAGTCAAGAATGTCAAGTCAGCGCCTCCCGCTAAATTCAGTTGGAGTTTTGTGGCGGCGGTAAGACGTTGTGTCCCGATCTCCTGCGCCCGGAGATTGTGGTGTCATTGCCAGTAGCCAGTAGCGCCACGTATGAAAATTTTCCCTCTCGTCCCCTGCTTGTGCGCCTGCTGTTTGGTGGGTGAGTGGTGGGAGTGTAGTGCTTTGCATAGTGTTCACAGACTGAGGCTCACATGCTGGTAGTAGGACCTGCTGAAGCATGTACTCACCTTGACCACCCGATTGAGGTTGTTGAATTTCTTCTGGCCCTGTGCCAGGCTGCGTTGCTCCACACTACTGGACGGGATGTCCTGTCCCTCCACATTGCCCTGAAGCCCTGGGCAATGGCCTCCTTCCAGTGGCCGGGAACAGCACTGTCCTCCTTCGCTCCACTCCAACCACTAATGCCTCCAATGCCACGTCTGTGAAATGGTGAGCTCTCTCCCTGGTAGTGGGATCAGCCATTGCCATCAGGGGATTCAGTTGCTCGCAGCTCACCTTCAGAGCCAGCAATGCAGAAAATGAGGATCTTCACAATGATACAACCTCCCCTTTAATAGCTGGAAGGAGCCAGTGTGAAGGATCATTGCTGATTGCATTATAACCTGAAATTCATTACCTTTCTGCTAGTAGCGCCCCTGTAACGCCCTACTGAGGTCATTAGCACTGGATTTAGCACTCCACTTCCTTCCTGGGGCACTAACACCCAATTTAGTCGAAGTTCAGAATCATTAGCACCTGGCGCTAAATTTTCAAAATTTCAAAAGCTAGCGCCCCAAACGGGCACTACCGAATTCTCCCCCAAGATCTGAAGTTGTGTTCTACCTGGTCAGTTGCCTCAGTAGTATACCAGCCACTGAACTATCAGGGAAGCTTCTCTTCTGCTCCTGTTATAATTGTATCATTTATTTTGATGAGTGTCACCAAAACCTTCTGTTCAATTGCCTAGTCTTTTCTCTCCTGATTGAGCATTTGTGATTTTCTTTTCAAGCTATTATTTCAACTTTGTTTTGAGAACCCTATTTAATCTCGGGGAGAAGAGATCTCCTTAATCAACTGAAATGCAGGACTATTATCTCGAAATGATTTTGCAACTGTTGTTAAAAATGCTGCTCTCAAAAAGGTTTGGCTTCTAGGTCACTGCTTCATGATGCAGGTTTATTTATAATCTTTAAGCAGAGTTAGTTTGCATTTTAAAAACAAAACCCAGGAGAATAAGGGTGACATGATCATTTATTTTTCTTTATGAAAGATGTCTAATGAATTCTTCACAATCGGACTTGTAAACACATTTCATATTAATCAAACACTGAAATTAAAAATTAGATCATATCATTATAAAATTAAAATAATATGCATCTGTAGAAAAATATAAAAGGAGTAAGCAGCCAATTTTAGTTACATTCATTTCTCTCACAGTTGTATCAGTGCCACATCAGGGAACATTCAATTATTTTAATTCGCAAACAACGGTTAAAATGGGCTGCAGCACTCTGATATTTTTTTGGCAATGAAAGAATCGACTACCAATCTGTCGCCATGTTCTACCTAAGTCCAGACCTACTATGTTCTGCTGCTTACAATACAGGCAAAGTTAACATGAGGAGAGAGCTCGGCTTGAGAGGGCACAAATCATTCAATATATACAAAAATATACAATATTCTAAATCGGTGCCAAAGATACATATTGCTAAAAAGTTTAGAGTACTCTTACTAGCTGGCTCATTTAACCATTTATACAAAACGGAGCTTTTTGAAAACCATGGAAAGTTACCACAAAAACCACACCTACTGGCAGCAGAAGTCCTAAGTAAAGGCATTCCCTGCACCCAATCATCCAACCATCATTTTAATGAGCAGGAAATCATGGGTAGTGTGTCCCTGAATTTCCAGTTTGTGCAGCCGATGGGCAAGGTTCCCTGCTTCCGGAGCGAATTACCCCATATATACCGAAAGTTGACCTGATCTACTTAACCATATGGACTAGAGTATTTCTGGGTATTCAACCATTCAAATCTCAGAGAGGCTATCGGGCTAATTTTACCCCCCAGTGGGAAGTTAGTGGGAGCAGGCGCCAATTTTAACTGTTCCCTCGCTCCTCTCCCGCTGATCCAGGAGAGTTAAAATTGCCCATATGGAATACATGACCTCCACCGAATCCCAAATCTGCTGTGGTGTGCGGTGGATGCCTCCGACCGCAAAAGTTTCTACGAAAGTACCTTTTGTTCCCGGGGTTTCGGAGACTTCTGGTCCTGGGCCTCTATGCGAAGGCTTGCATAGAGGCCCACATATCCCAGCAGCATAAGCACTTCGTATGCATCACTGGGATCATGTAGACTGGCCCAACCTATCAGAGTAGGGGTATTCCCATTCGTACTTATTCCATCAACATAAGTATGAATGGGAATAACTCCAAAAACACACAAGCACTTAAGATAAATTTTTAAAAACATCACATATTTAAAATTAATTAAAATGGATTTAATTAATTATTCAAAACAAAAATTTAATTTTGAAAAATAAATTTACATATTTTAAAGGATCTAAAAATAAACTTACCTTACCTTAATAGGATTTTAAATGATTACATTATTGAAAAAAATTATTTTTCTGTGCTTTAAAAGTCTTACACTGATAAAAGCAATACTTACATCTTTTATTGGTCATAAGAATTTGCAGAACATTTGCTAGGCAGGAGTTCTGCAAATACGCCCGCTGAAGCCCTTTAGTTTTGGAGGCGTATAATTGACATATCGCAAGTTCCAGGTTTAGGTGCAAACGCTTCACATATCAAAGCTCGGATCTTGCGGGGCACCTACGGTCGAGTGCGCACCTTGTACGTGCCCATGGGTAAGAGTGCAAATTCAGGCTCATTATTTTTTTTTAGAATCGTACAATGATAAAAATAGAAGAACCCGAGACCATGGGTCAAATCTTCCTTTTTCCCATTTGTTTAAAATGAATATAAATGTAAACAATATCTGTTGCCGTGAAATTATGCTGTATGATATCAGTATCATTGCTGTGAAATTTTTGTTTTTACTGATATAACAAAGGCATTAACCCATTTTATTAATTATTAATAATTATAAAATATCATCTGCTACTGTGAGAATGAAGTTTTGACTCATGTGAAAAAAAAGAGATGACAAATGCCAGAGGCCTGAGTCAAAGATTATGAAAATCAAGCATGGTCAAATTCTCCCTCTTATTAAATTAAAATGAGCACTGTATTTCTAAACTCTAGTTTCAATAGTTATAATGCCAATTAGATTTTTTGGGGCTGTAATTTGCTGCAGCAAATATTAGAGTTGGCCTTTTCACATTTAGGTTTTTTATCTTTTTGTGTGGTATGTTGCTGAAAGTGCGCACTGATAATGCCTCAGTGAGGGAAACAGAACATCTGAGAACTGAGTGAGCAGGGCAAGAAACTGTGTTTCTCCAATCAGATTGAAGGATTGTGAAATGAACAGTGCAAGGACTGAGAAGGAAGTGTAAATTCCAGAGGGTAAATTCAATGTCAAATCAGGTATAGAAAGATAAAGAAAGGGAAAGAAAGATTGGATTAAAAGAGAAACAATAAAGCAACAGAAAAGAAAATTAAAAACATAATGCAAAAATTTAAATTTTACATTTGTAAAATCACCAACAACAATTAAAACCTGAAAGAATGAAACTCCAAACTTGTAATAGTTAATTTTCAGTGCGAGAGAGGTTAATTGACAGCAATTAATGCTTCTCACATCGTTAAAAAAGGTATTAAGACTTGAAATGACTTGACTTAACTTACTGTGGCGAGTTTAGCTTGTATCTACCGTGCAAATGCAACCTCTTAATGTCATTCAATGCCTTTCAATGATGAGGCAGACAGCATAGAAACATAGAAACAAAGAAAATAGGTGCAGGAGTTGGCCATTCGGCCCTTCGAGACGACATCACCATTCAATAAGATCATGGCTGAACATTCACCTCAGTACCTCTTTCCTGCTTTTTCTCCATACTCCTTGATCCCTTTAGCTGTAAGGGCCATATCTAACTCCCTCTTGAATATATCCAATGAACTGGCATCAACAACTCTCTGTGGTAGGGAATTCCACAGGTAAACAACTCTCTGAGTGAAGAAGTTTCTCCTCATCTCAGTCCTAAATAGCTTATCTTTTACACTTAGACTGTGTTTCCTGGTTCTGGACATGCCCAACATTGGAAACATTCTACCTGCATCTAACCTGTCTAGTCCCATCAGAATTGTATATGTTCCTATGAGATCCCCTCTCATCCTTCTAAGCTCCAGTGAATACAGCCCAGTCGATCCAGCCTCTCCTCATATGTCAGTCCAGCCAACCCAGGATTCAGTCTGGTGAACCTTTACTGCACTCCCTCAATAGCAAGAACGTCCTTCCTCAGATTAAGAGACCAAAACTGAACACAATATTCCAGGTGAGTCCTCACTAAGGCCCTGTACAACTGCAGTAAGAACTCCCTGCTCCTATACTCAAATCTCCTAGCTATGAAGGCCAACATATCATTTGCCTTCTTCACCGCCTGCTGTACCTGTATGCCAAATTTCAATGCTGATGTACCATGATACCCAGGTCTCGTTGCACCTCCCCTTTTCCTAATCTTCCGCCATTCAGAAAATATTCTGCCTTCATGTTTTTGCCACCAAAGTGGATAACCTCACATTTATTTACATTATACTGCATTTGCCATGCATTTGCCCACTCACCTAACCTGTTCAAGTCACCCTGCAGCCTCTTAGCGTCCTCCTCACAGCTCACATCGCCACCCAGTTTAGTGTCATCCACAAACTTGGAGATATTACACTCAATTTCTTCATCCAAATCATTAATGTATATTGTAAAGAGCTGGGGTCCCAGCACTGAGTCCTGCGGTGCTCCCCTACTCACTGCCTGCCATTCTGAAAAGGACCCGTTTATCCCGACTCTCTGCTTCCTGTCTGCCAACCAGTTCTCTATCCACATCAGTACATTACCCACAATAGCATGCGCTTTGATTTTGCACACCAATCTCTTGTGCGGGACCTTGTCAAAAGCCCTTTGAATGTCCAAATACACCACATCCATTGGTTCTCCCTTGCTAGTTACATCCTCAAAAAATTCCAGAAGATTCGTCAAGCATGATTTCCATTTCATTAATCCGTGCTGACTTGGTCTGATCCTGTCACTGCTTTTCAAATGCATTGCTATTTCATCCTTAATGATTGATTCCAACATTTTCCCCACTACTGATGTCAGGCTAACCAGTCTCTAATTATCTATTTTCTCTCTCCCTCCTTTTTTAAAAAGTGGTGTTACATTAGCTACCCTCCAGTCCATAGGAACTGATCCAGAGTCGATAGACTTTTGGAAAATGATCACCAATGCATCCACTATTTCTAGGGCCACTTCTTTAACTATGCAGACTATCAGGCTCCCGGGATTTATCGGCCTTTAATCCCATCAATTTCCCGAACACAATTTCCCGCCTAATAAGGATATCCTTCAGTTCCTCCTTCTCACGATACCCACTGTCCCCTAGTACATTCGGAAGGTTATTTATGTTTTCCTTCGTGAAGACAGAACTGAAGTATTGCTTCAATTGGTCTGCCACTTCTTTGTTCCCCATTATAAATTCACCTAAATCCAACTGCAAGGGACCTACATTTGTTTTCACTAATCTTTTTCTCTTCACATATTTGTAGAAGCTTTTGCAGTCAGTTTTTATGTTCCCTACAAGCTTCCTCTCGTACTCTATTTTCTCCCTCTTAATTAAACCCTTAGACCTCCTCTGCTGAATTCTAAATTTCTCCCAGTCCTTAGGTTTGTTGCTTTTTCAAGCCAATTTATATGCCTCTTCCTTGGATTTAACACTATCCTTAATTTCCCTTGTTTGCCATGGTTGAGCCACCTTCCACGTTTTATTTTTACTCCAGACAGGGATGTACAATTGCTGAAGTTCATCCATGTGATCTTTAAATGTTTGCCATTGCTTATCCACCGTCAACCCTTTAAGTATCCTTTGCCAATCTATTCTAGCCACTTCACGTCTCATACCGTCGAAGTTACCTTTCCTTAAGTTTAGGACCCTAGTTTCTGAATTAACTTTGTCACTCTCCATCTTAATAAAGAATTCTACCATATTATGGTCACTCTTCCCCAAGGGGCCTCTTACAACAAGATTGCTAATTAATCCCTTCTCATTACACATCACCCAGTCTGGGATGGCCAGCTCTCTGGTTGGTTCCTCGACATATTGGACAAGAAAACCATCCCTAATACAATCCAGGAAGTCCTCCTCCACCGCATTGCTACCAGTTAGCTTAGCCCAATCAATATGTAGATTAAAGTCGCCCATGATAACTGCTGTACCTTTATTGCACACATCCCTTATTTCTTGTTTGATGCTGTCCCCAACCTCACTACTACTATTTGGTGGCCTGTACACAACTCCCACTAGCGTTTTCTGCCCTTTGGTATTCCGTAGCTCCACCCATACCGATTCCACATCATCCAAGCTAATGTCCTTCCTTACAATTGCATTAATTTCCTCTTTAACCAGCAATGCCACCCCGCATCCTTTTCCTTTCTGTCTATCATTCCTAAATGCTGAATACCCTTAGATGTTGAGTTTCCAGCCTTGGTCACCCTGAAGCCATGTCTCCATGATGCCAATCACACCATATCCATTAACTGCTATCTGCGCAGTTAATTCATCCTCCTTATTCTGAATACACCTCGCATTGAGGCACAGGACCTTCAGTCTTGTCTTTTTAACACACTTTGCCACTTTAGAATTTTGCTGTAATGTGGCCCTTTTTGTTTTTTGCCTTGGGTTTCTCTTCCCTCCAAATTTACTATTCTCCTTTCTATCCTTTGCTTCTGACTCCATTTTATTTCCCCCTGTCTCCCTGCAAATGTCCCCATCCCATTGCCATATTAGTTTAACTCCTCCCCAACAGCACTAGCAAACACTCCCCCTAGGATATTTGTTCCGGTCCTACCCAGGTGCAGACCGTCCGGTTTGTACAGGTCCCACCTCCCCCAGAACCGGTTCCAATGCCCCAGGAATTTGAATCCCTCCTTTCTGCACCACTGCTCAAGCCACGTATTCATCTGAACTATCCTGCGGTTCCTAATCTGAGTAGCATGTGGCACTCGTAGCAATCCTGAGATTACTACTTTTGAGATCCTACTTTATAATTTAACTCCTAGCTCCCTAAATTCGTCTCGTAGGACCTCATCCCGTTTTTTACCGATATCATTGGTACCTATATGCATCACGACAACTGGCTGTTCACCCTCCATTTTTAGAATGTCCTGCACCCGCTCTGAGACATCCTTGACCCTTGCACCAGGGGCGCAACATACCATCCTGGAGTCTCGGTTGCGGCCGCAGAAACGCCTATCTATTCCCTTTACAATTGAATCCCCTATTACAATCGCTCTCCCGCACTTTTTCCTCCCCTCCTGTGCAGCAGGGCCAGCCACGGTGCCATGTACTTGGCTGCTGCTACCCTCCCCTGATGAGTCATCCTCCTCAACAGTACTCAAAGCAGTGTATCTGTTTTGCAGGGGGATGACCGCAGGGGACCCCTGCACTATCTTCCTTGCACTGCTCTTCCTGTTGGTCTTCCATTCACTATCTGGCTGTGTACCCTTTGCCTGCGGTAAGACCAACTCACTAAACATGCTATTCACGTCATTCTCAGCATCGTGGATGCTCCAGAGTGAATCCACCCGCAGCTCCATTTCTGCAATGCAGTCCGTCAGGATCTGCAGGCGGATACACTTCCCGCACACGTAGTCGTCAGGGACACCAGAAGCATCCCTGAGTTCCCACATAGTACAGGAGGAGCACAACACGTGTCCAAGTTGTCCTGCCATGACTTAACCCTTAGATTAACCTAATTGGACAACAACAATGTTACAAGGTTACTTACTGATAAAGAAAAAGAAAAACTACTCACCAATCACCAGCAAATCACTTACCCCCTTGGCTGTGACATCACCTTTCAATTTTTTTCTACTTCTTTTTTGCCTCCCTGCTGCAGCTGAACAGTCCGGCCTTTATAGGCCTGCCTCAGCGATCTCCCGCCTCTCGCCGACCATGAATTTTAAGTATCATTTGCCAGTCTATTCTAGCCAATTCATGTCTCATACCATCGAAGTTACCTTTCCTTAAGTTCAGGACCCGAGTCTCTGAATTAACTGTGTCACTCTCCATCTTAATAAAGAATTCTACCATATTATGGTCACTCTTCCCCAAGGGGTCTCGCACAACAAGCTTGCTAATTAGTCCTTTCTCATTACACATCACCCAGTCTAGAATGGCCAGCACCTTTAGTTGGTTCCTCGACATATTGGTCTGGAAAATCATCCCGAATATACTCCAGGAAATCCTCCTCCACCGTAATGCTATCAGTTTGGTTAGCCCAATCAATATGTCAATTAAAGTTGCCCATGATAACTGCTGTATCTTTATTGCATGCATCCCTAATTTCTTGTTTGATGCTGTCCCCAACCTCACTACTACTGTTTGATGGTCTGTACACAACTCCCACTAGCATTTTCTGCCCTTTGGTATTCTGCAGCTCCACCCATACAGATTCCACATCATCCAAGCTAATGTCCTTCCTTACTATTGCGTTAATTTCTTCTTTAACCAGCAACGCTACCCTACCTCCTTTTCCTTTCTGTCTATCCTTCCTGAATGTTAAACACCCCTGGATGTTGAGTTCCAAGCCTTGGTCACCCTGGAGCCATGTCTCCGTGATGCCTGTGCAGTTAATTCCTCCACCTTATTACCAATACTCCTCGCATTGAGGCACAGAGCCTTCAGGCTTGTCTTTTTAACGCAATTTGCCCCCAATAGAATTTTGCTGTCATGTGGCCCTTTTTGATTTTTGCCTTGGGTTTCTCTGCCCTCCACTTTTACTTTTCTTCTTTCTATCTTTTGCTTCGGTCCCCATTTTTCTTCCCTCTGTCTCCCTTCATCATATCCCATCCCTCTGCCATATTAGTTTAACCTCTCCCAAACAGCACTAGCAAACACTCCCCCTAGGACATTGGTTCCGGTCCTGCCCAGGTGCAGACCAACCAGTTTGTACTGGTCCCACCTCCTCCAGAATCAGTTCCAATGTCCCAGGAATTTGAATCCCTCCCCTCTGCATCATTCCTCAAGCTACATATTCATCTGAGCTATCCTACGATTCCTACTCTGACTAGCACATGGCACTACCTTTGAGGTCCTAATTTTTAATTAAACTCCAACTCCATAAATTCAGCTTGTAGGACCTCATCCCATTTTTTACCTATATCATTGGTACCTATATGCACCACGACAATTGGCTGTTCACCCTCCCCCTCCAAAATGTCATGCAACCGCTCCGAGACATCCTTGACCCTTGCACCATGGAGGCAACATACCATCCTGGAGTCTCGATTGCAGCCGCAGAAACATCTATCTATTCCCCTTACAATAGAATCCCCTACCACTATCGCTCTCCCACTCTTTATCCTGCCCTCCTGTGCAGCAGAGCGACCACTGTGCCATGGATTTGGCTGCTGCTGCCCTCCCCTGAAGAATCATCCCCCCAGCAGTACCCAAAATGTTGTATCGGTTTTGGAGGGGGATGACTGCAGGGGACTTTTGCACTACCTTCCTTCCACTGCTCTTCCTGTTGGTCACCCATTCCCTATCTTTCTGTGTAACCTTTACCTGCGGTATGACCAACTCACTAAACATGCTATTCATGGCATCCTCAGCATCGCGGATGCGCCAGAGTGAATCCATCTGCAGCTCCAGTGCTGCAATGCAGTCTGTCAGGAGCTGCAGGATACACTTCCCGCACATGTAGTTGTCAGGGACACTGGAAGCATCCCTGAGTTCCCACATAGCACAGGAGGAGCATGACACATGTCCAAGCTCTCCTGCCATGACTTAACCCCTAGATTAACTTAATTTGGCAACAACAATGATAAAGGTTACCTACTGATAAAGGAAAAGAAAAAGAAAAACTACTCACCAATCACCAGCCAATCACTTACCTCCTTGGCTGTGACATCACTTTTCGATTTCTTTCTACTTCTTTGTTTACCTTCTGCCCCTGAACCTGCACCAGCTGGCCTCCTTGACACTGCGCAAACTCCTGAACTCGCGGGCCTTTTATAGGCGTCCGCATCCCCGGACTCCCGCCTCCTCGACGCTGCCCGAACTCCTGAACTCGCGGGCCTTTTATAGGCCTCCGACTCCCCGGACTCCCGCCTCCTCGACGCTGCCCGAACAGCAAGATGCCGTTTTCGCGATTTTAATGGAGGAGCGGTGTAACCCGGAGTTTAACCGCACACCTGCCCCTCGCCTGAAGTTGCAATAACAATTGCGCTTAAATAACTGTCAGCACCATTAGCTTCACTGTTATTTTGACAGTAAAATCTGGCCCATGATCTTTTTTTAATGTAATTACCGTCATTCTAACTATACTAAGTTATTTTGCGATTTGATCAGCAAACATCTTCCAATCTTTGTCAGTGACAATCTAGTTTGTCTTTCTCTAATTTAGCAATAGATCACTGGTCACTGTTCCTCTGAAACTTCCTGTTTTGCTCCTCTTAAGCCTTAAACGCTCAAGATAACATGCTCTTCTCCTCTCTGCATCCTGTCTCCTTCTCTAACTCTTTTTTTTGCCAGGACCTCAAAACAGTCATCAAGATCCACGGCATGGCCCTGGTCACCGTGGACCACTTCCCATATCTCAAGAGCCTCCTATCAACAAGAGCAGGCATCGACGACGAGATCCAACACCGCCTCCAGTGCAGCCTTCGGCCGCCTGAGGAAAAGAAGGTTTGAAGACCAGGCCCTCAAAACTGCCACCAAGCTCATGGTCTACAGGGTTGTAGTAATATCTGCCCTCCTGTATGGCTTAGAGACATGGAGCATGTACAGTGGACTCCTCAAGTCGCTGGAGAAATATCACCAATGATGTCTCCGCAAGACCCTACAAATCCCCTGGTACCAACATCGTCCAGGCTAACATTCCCAGCATTGAAGCACTGACCACACTCAATCAGCTCCACTGGGCAGGCCATATAGTTCGCATGCCAGACACGAGACTCCCAAAGCAAGTGGTCTACGTGGAGCTCCTTTGTAAGAGATATAAATTGTAGCAGGCAGAAAGGTGGTCAGAACACAATGCTGAAGGTAGTGAACTAATCAGTATTAGGACTGAGAAATTGCATATGTATGCAACACTTGCTTATGTAGGTATAGCACACTTATAATACCTTAAAACTGTATCCTCAATCTTAATAACACATACAAGTCAGCAGTTACAATTTTGATTAGAAGTCTCTGAGGAAGAGATAAGACAGCCAATATTTTGAGAACAGTTACTTTAGGCGACATGCAGACTGTGGCAGAGGGCAAATAATGGAACAACACGATGATGGGAGATAGACAGTTGCATATACCACTCAGAGCCAGTCTGATAAGAGTCGACAAATCAATGTAACTCCACTGATAGCAATAGACCTATCGATGATTTTGTTGGAGGGTAGCTCCTCTCCAAAGCCTGTATAAATTATACTCAAAACCTCATGTATTTTGAAGGTTTTACGACTGAACCTTCCCTTGCATTGCTCAAAATAAAGCTTGTTAAACCTGAGGTTTTGTTTGTTTACTTCTGTGTTTGTTTTACAGAGACAAAGGGCGAGGTGTCGATTATCTATATCAGGTAGTCCGCCCCGAGGGAGAGAAGCCTTCCTTTTACCCCTACAATTGGCGCTGCGAGCAGGGTACAGACCAACCAACCTGGATGATATGACAGCTAGCAATGGCAGTGAGTATGATTTTGTACCAGCTGCAGCTGTAGCATTGACTGGGAATGAGGTCATCTGTATAAAGAACTAGAAGGGGGTAATCTGTAGAACAAAATTATAGCAAACCACGGAAGGACGAAAACCAAGGTTGGGGATAGGTGTATTGCCTGAAAAAGAAGGAATACATCCTAAAAAGGGTGGTGGGTCCCCAGGATGTTTTGGAAAACTGGCCAGTGGGATAAAATGAAGACCAAGGGGGTCTCTGAGATATGGACCAAAAGGGTCCCGGGTATAAGTGCTAACAGGGAAAAGACGAAAAATAAAACTGACACTTCCAGTTGGAGTAACCAAATTAGGGAGGCAAGCAGTATTGTTAGTCTGGTCGGACCTTAGAGCGGTCCAAAGGCTTGGAAACAGTACACGGAATCTGGTAGAGGGGTAAATGTACCCAGACGAAAAAGTGTTTGCGATTAAATTGCTGACAAAACATACAATAAGCTGTATTTGATGTGAATGTCTGTCTTTAAGTGAAAGTGTTCGTGTGGAAGCTTGACTGTTGAATTCACAAAAGACAGCTTGTTTTTATCAAAAAATAAACACGCAACCTCGAAACTAGACAGTTAAAAGGAAAACAAATTGAACGGCTAATTGGGAAAGAGATACTAGTTGATATTGGCTGTGAAAAAGATATTGGTTTGATTGGAGGGTAATTAACCAATGAAAGCCGAATTTCCATAATGGCAACAGTGAGATTTCAGCTTTGTTTCAAAATGTGAAAATAATAAAAACTTACGAGTTAAACCCGACACAGAAACTGCAGCTTTGTTCCGAGAAAGAGAAAAAAAGATGTTTAACTATGGACTGGAGGAATGCCATCAAAATATTATTAAGTTCAGATTCAAAAGGGGGAAATTATCTAAGCTATGCGAACTCAGCAAAGGAAGGAAAAAAGAATTAGAAAATTCTTAAAAAAGATAGAACCGGCACAGAAGTTTAGATTTTGTGCCGAGAGAAATAAAACACAAGATTTGCTCAGTGACCAGGACCTTAAAAATCAAAATGCTGGAATGTATATAACTTGTGTGAAAATGTAAAAAGTGTGGTAGTTTCCTTGATTATTGTGACTGATTTACACAGCTAAGAAAAATAAGCCACAGTTGCCGGTACTTATTCTAAATTGGATTTCAGTAAACAAAATAGCTATTAAAAATGTGTGGTCTCGTTTTAAATCAATTTAAAAAAACCTTTGGCAAGTATTTAAATTGGAAGGTTAGAAACAATTGGAGTTTAATCTAAAATGCTGTCTTTCCCGATGATAGCTTTACTAATGATTTCTAAGCAAGTTTTGAAGGCACAAAGACTGGAAAAATTATGCGAAGTCACGAAATGACGTTGGGCCTTCTTACAAACCCTTTCCATTTGGGTTTCTTAATAAAAGAAATGAAAAAGCGAGGATGGCAGCCAGAAAACTCACCTGACTGACAGAGGAAATGGTGGGATAGTCAGAATAAAAATAAAACAGAACCAGCCTGTGTAATAATACTCGCCTGCTACAGATGACAGATAAAAGAAATAGATACTCAAACAAAACAAATTCAAGAGTTAGAAGCTAAGATAAATAAGCTGGAAGAGATCAAAGACGGGACCAGACGGATAGTGCAGTGCGCAGACATAGCACCATCACCTATGGTAATAGAACTGATGTACCCCACGGTGGGAAAGTGTAGTCCACAAACCCAATCTAACAGTAAACCAGACTGGGATAATGAATGCGGAGTAGAGTGGCCCCCGGCACATGAGAATGGCTATCTCTCAGCGGTGCCGATACGCACTACTACAATTCCCACCAACGGACGTAGAGCAGCCCACATTACCATACAGGAGGTACCCCTCAGCTCACAGGAGAGACAAATTCTATTGAATGAGTTATCAACCCCTAAGGCAAATAGTAGGAATACAGAATTCTGGCAAAAGGTGGAAGAAATGCTGGACACCCATAACCTAACTTTAGCAGACATTCACATTCTGGTAAATGCCAAAACGGGTCCAATAAATTGGCACAAAGCGACACCAGAGGTACAAAATGGGGAATGGCAGAATAAGGGAAGAGCGGATCTCGCAAAAATGCAAAGATTGGAACTCCTCAAGTACGGGATGTTTAAAGATGAGCTAGGAGAAGCCCATCAAAAGATAATCAACTTGGGATTTAAAGTGGGGCATGATTAGGATGAAACTTTGGAGTGGACAGAACATGTAGAGGAGTTAAAGTCAAAACAAAGGGAGAAGATAATAAAAATAGCAGCAGAGACGAAGGAGGAGGAGACACACCCCCGCGCAGCTCCCCTGATATGTTTTAGCTACAATAAGGGAGGAGGCACAGGAAGGCAAGGCCCCCAACAGGCAAAGAAGGGAACAACCTTTTGCAGTATGTGGATGATATCCTTATTGCCTCCAGCACAGAACAACAACACGAACTAGCTTTATTTAACTACAATGCTAGGAGCTCGAGAGAGTGTAGGATTAAAAATAAATCCTAGGAAGGTGCAGGTGAGAAGGAGCGAAGAAACATATCTCGGATACATAATATCACAAGGGAAGAGCCAGATGCTTAAGGACAGAAAGGAATCAATTCGATCAATGCCCAGGCCAGGAACCGTGAAAGGGGCCAGGCAGATACTAGGGCTATTCAACTACTGCAGAAATGCTGAGATCAGGAAATTGTGGTTGCGAGATTAAAACAAGCTCTCACAAGTGCTCCAGTCCTGGGATTACCCGACCAGGATAGGCCCATCCACATCTATACCCACCACAGTAAAGATCATTACATGGGGACAGGCAAAGTAATCGTGGCATAGTAATGTTGGGACACATTATTCTACATACCCAGCATACCTTAGTAGAATTGCTTAACACAGGAAGGCTAAAAACGGTATCCGACGTGTGAAGGGCTAGGTGGGAAGCAATGCTCTTACGCCCCGCCCCCCCGCCCCCCAGGATTGTAACAATAAAAGACAACTGTAACAACCCTGAAGGATGGATCATTACTCAGGGAAAGGAGCATCAGTGTAGCCCGACAGAAGAGGACGAGGGAAGTAGTCAGGCTTGACGAGGCAGACATGGATCTATACGTAAATGGGTCTCGGCGCTATATCAATGGGACACCACGGACGAGATGGGCAGTGGTAGAGAGCAGCAGACAGGTTAGATGGGAAGGACGACTAGAAGGGGCTGATCAGCTTGAGTGGCTGAATTGATGGCTCTCACCGAGGCTCTGAGGATGGCTAAGGGAAAAAGAGTAAACATCTATACAGACAGTTGGTATGTTTTTGGATTACCGATCAACATCCACAGGGGTCCAACAAGGGATATAGAGGAAAGATGGGAATGTGGTGGCCCTGGAATTCATCCAGGGAAGCCTAATACATTTATACCACAGGTATGTCCATACAGGTCGAACCAACATGATAAGCTCGATGTCCAGATGCCGGTGGTGGAAGGGAATGGGTAGAGATATAGAGGACCACTGCAGAAGGTGCGTGACATGCACAAAATACAACCCAGGGGGGAAAGTAAAGGTCAGAATAAGACATATCAGCCCCAACCGAAAGGACCCTGGGAAAACTTGCAGATAGATTTTACTGGGCCGTTACCCAGCAACAAGGAGAAGACATACTGCCTAGTGATAATAGACCAGTTTACGAAGTGGATAGAAGCTTTCGCCACTAGAAATTGTTCAGCAGAAACCGTGGTCAGAATCCTAGCAGAAGAAATAATGCCCCGATGGGAAATGCATATGTATGCAACACTTGCTTATGTAGGTATAGCACACTTATAATGCATTAAAACGGTATCCTTAACCTTAATAACACATACAGGTCAGCAGTTACAATTTTGATTAGAAGTCTCTGAGGAAGAGATAAGACAGCCAGTATTTTCTGAACAGTTACTTTTAGGCGACATGCAGACTGGCAGAGGGCAAATAATGGAACAACACAATGATGGGAGATGGACAGTTGCATAGACCACTCAGAGCCAGTCTGATAAGAGTCGACAAATCAATGTAACTCCGCTGATAGCAATAGACCTATCGATGATTTTGTAGGAGGGTAGCTCCTCTCCAAAGCCTGTATAAATTATATTCAAAACCTTTTGTATTTTGAAAGTTTCACGGCTGAACCTTCCCTTGCATTGCTTGAAATAAAGCTGGTTTAACCCGAGGTTTCGTTTGTTTACTTCCATGGTCATTATACAAAGGTATTGATTATCTATATCAGGTAGTCCGCCCCAAGGAAGAGAAGCCTTCCTTTTACCTTCATGGCAAACGAGCCAAAGGTGGGCAGCGGAAACGTTACAAGGACACCCTCAAAGCCTCCCTGATAAAATGCGACATCACCACTGACACCTGGGAGCCCCTGGCCAAAGACCGCCCTAAGTGGACAAAGTGCATCCGGGAGAGGACTGAGCACCTCGAGTCTCAACACCAAGAGCATGCCGAAATCAAGCACAGGCAACAGAAAGAGTGTGCGGCAAACCAGTCCCACCCACCCCTTCCCTCAACGACTATCTGTCCCACCTGTGACAGAGTCTGTGGCTCTCGTATTGGACTGTTCAGCCACCAAATAACTCACTTCAGGAGTGGAAGAAAGTCTTCCTCGATTCCGAGGGATGGCCTATGATGATGATGATGATAATGACACCTACCATTGTTGTGCTTAATGAACAAAACATTTCGGCAAAACAGTCATGAAAGTGTGATTTTCTACCTCACAGCATGCATGCAGTGGTCATTGCCAGATTTCTCTTAGCCAATAAAGAGGAGATGATGGCCAGGAGCAATGAGGCATGGGGTGCTCATACATGACCCAGAATCTACCCGGACAGCAGTATATAATACCACATTTAGCTAACTGAACATGACGGAGGCCGAGGTTCAGCAGTGAAATTGTTACAGGGATGTGCCATCTTTCCAATTAGCCATCTACTCCACACCTACAGTGACAGGTATGTCAGAACTCCTAAGGGACTTTTCACTCACCACAGGGGTCATCACAGGTGTCAGACAGTTTGCTGAGTACCATTTTCTTCAGGACGTCACTGAAGCTCTGTTTCACCATTCACCCACTTACACGCATTGCAAGTGACCAGTAGCAGTAGTAACTGGAGAGAGAGCAATGTTTTTAAATTGCTGGCCTTGTCAAAGAACAGAGCATCACTGACTGGCTATAAGCATACAATCATTCATGCACTCACCTTTAAACTCTATGGTATATCTAAGTAGGAAGAGCTAATATTCCATAAACCTGTGAATGGTATGCAACCACTGCCCGAAAATAGTTGGCCACAATACAAGATTTGTGCATGGATACAAACATTTCTTTCATTTTGAGGAAATCAAACTCTTTGTAAGAGTGCCACGAATGGTAAAGTGGTTCGTCAGAAATATGGGGCATATGCCACGATCACTTGCGCACCATCTTTGTAACTCATCAGAAAATGGTTTGCAATGATGCACATGAGGAAACCAGAGTGTCCTTCCAGTTGTTTCATCCATTGGTCACTGTTCCAACATATCTTCCCCAGCTAGCTCCTGCTGAGCAGCGTGGGGCCATCGCCCGGTACCACCCAGAGTGGTAACTTGTGCACCGCTCCATTATAGGAAATCTTTACGGTAGCACTGCTGATTATGGGAATCAGTTCCTTTGTATAAGTTCTCAGTTTAGTACGAATGGGAGTCAGGACTGGCCTTAAGGCCTTGCTGCACTACAATTTATCAAAAGTCTTTTTGCTCATAATCGATTGGCTCGTACCCGTGTCCAGCTCCATTGACACCGGGAGACCATTTCATTCAACCTTCAACGTTATCGGGGGACACTTTGTGTTAAATGTGTGCACCCAATATACCTCCGCCTCCTCAGTCTGAGGCTCTGGTTCATCGTGATCTGCCGTGGATCTGTCCTCCTCTGCAACATGGTGGTTTGCAGGATTAGCAGGGTTTGCAGCTGGCCTGCACATACGTTGAGGTGTCTTATTGTTCCACAGCCCTTGCAAACATATCCTTTGAATGGAAATGAATGGCATGAATGGAAACTATGATTACCCCCGCAGTGCCAATAAGGTGTTAATGGTCTAGCATTCATCACCCTTGATGGTGGACTCTGAGACATCTGCGGATGTGCAGCTGCAGGCATGTGAGGCCTGCCCTGTACGTTACGAGTCGAAAACAACATTACTTTGTTCACAGTACTTGTAGCAGCACGCGTGTGCTGAGAGATTTGCTTGGTATTGTCACTGGTGGCGATGAACGCCTGGGTTATCGCTATGGCTTTACTCAAGATTGGGGTTTCTACAGTCAGGTGTTTGCGAAGTATTACTTCTTGGCCAATGCCAATTACAAAGAAGTCTCTGAGCATGTGCTCCGAATGTCCTTCAAATTCACAATGTCCTGCAAGACATCTTAGCTTGATGACATAGCTCGCCACTCCCTGGCCTTCAGACCTCTTGCACGTGTAGAACCGGTACCTCACCATCAGAATGCTTTTCTTCAGGTTAAGATGCTCCCGGACCAGTGTGCACAAATTATCATATGATTTCTCTGTGGGTTTCGCTGAGGTAAGCAGATTTTTCATGAGGCCATACGTTGGTGCCCTTCAAACGGTGAGGAGAATCGCCCTTCGTTTGACAGCGTTCGCTTCTCCTTCCAGCTCGTTGGCCACGAAGAATCGCTCCACGAAGGTTTCCCAATCATCTCCCTCTGAAAATTTCTCCAGGATGCCCACTGTTCTCTGCATCATTGCAGTGGGGTTCGTCATCTGTATCGCGTTGCCAGTTGTCGTGTATGAATAAAGAGTCTGACCAGATACTGTGAGCTCAAAGTAAAGTGTGACCTTAGTCTTTTGTTGCAGGTCTCCAGAGTGCCTCCCCAGCCTGTGAGGCCTCCTTAAGTACAGGTGCTCCCAAGGGATTGTGGGATCTCTTGGGACTCCAGGGGATGAGTACTCTGGTGGTTAAACAAGATATTTACAAGTTTACATATATAACATGGACAACTGGTGCTTTTTCTACACAATTAAAAAAAAGCAGTCTTCAAGATACAATTAAAGTGAATTAAGTTATTGCTCCTTATGTGTTTTGCATGTGAATTTTTCCCTTATATATGTTGTTTCCTTTGGTGCTCTGCTTTATCTGCTCCCCCAGTTGAGGGAGTATCATTGGTGGTTGGGCGCTGAGGGAGCTGGTGAGCTGCATTGAATACAGTCGACCCATTTCCCAAATCTGCACCTAAACCTGATGGGCCTGCATCAGTTCCATGAGTCTCCTTGGCTGGGGTTTGCTTTTAGAGGTAGAACCAGTCACTTGTGCTGGGCTAGGTGATGGCTTGGAAGTAGTTGCTGCAGGACTTCTCTACCTTTATACTCTATCCCCCTTGCAATAAAGGCCAACATTCCATTTGCTTTCCTAATTACTTGCTGTACCTGCATACTAACTTTTGCTGTTTCATGTACAAGGACCCCCAGATCCCTCTGTACCAACAGCATTTTGTAATCTCTCCCAATTTAAAGAATAATGAACTGTTTTATTTTTCCTACCAAAGTGGATAACCTCACATTTTCCCACACTATACTCCATCTGCCAAATTTTTGCCCACTCACTTAGCCTATCTATATCCCTTTGCATATTTTTTGCATCCTCCTCACAACTTGCTTTCCCACCTATCTTTATATCATCAGCAAATTTGCCGACATTACACTCAGTCCCTTCATCTACTTTTCACTAGCAATTTGTGATTAGTAAAGAATAAAAGCAGGACTCTCATTTTTTTTTAAAATCAAAATAGGAATTCCAGCCCCCTGTCGCTAAATGCCCAGTTTCAAGCTGTTTGAGGACCTGCATTACAATAACCATCATCATCATCATCAGAGGCAGTCCCTCAGAATCGAGGAAGACTTGCTTCCACTCCTGAAGTGAGTTCTTCGGTGGCTGAACAGTCCAATACGAGAACCACAGACTCTGTCACAGGTGGGACAGATAGTCGTTGAGGGAAGGAGTGGCTGGGACTGGTTTGCCGCACGCTCTTTCCGCTGTCTGCGGTTGATTTCTGCATGCTCTTGAGTTGAGCCTCGAGGTGCTCAGCGCCCTCTCGGATGCACTTCCTCCACTTAGGGCGGTCTTGGGCCAGGGACTCCCAGGTGTCAGTGGGGATGTTGCACTTTATCAGGGAGGCTTTGAGGGTGTCCTTGTAGCATTTCCGCTGCCCACCTTTGGCTCGTTTTCCATGAAGGAGCTCTGAGTAGAGCGCTTGCTTTGGGAGTCTCGTGTCTGACATGCGGACTATGTGGTCTGCCCAGCGGAGCTGATCAAGTGTGGTCAGTGCTTCAATGCTGGGGATGTTAGGCTGAATGAGGACGCTGATGTTGATGTGCCTGTCCTCCCAGGGGATTTGTAGGATCTTGCAGAGACATCATTGATGGTATTTCTCCAGCAACTTGAGATGCCTACTGTACATGGTCCATGTCTCTGACCCATACAGGAGGGCAGGTATTACTACAGCCCTGTAGACCATGAGCTTGATGGCAGTTTTGAGGGCCTGGTCTTCAAACACTCTTTTCCTCAGGCGGCCGAAGACTGCACTGGTGCACTGGAGGTGGTGTTGGATCTCGTCGTCGATGCCTGCTTTTGTTGATAGGAGACGCCCGAGATATGGGAAGTGGTCCATTATGTCCAGGGCCGCGCCGTGGATCTTAATGACTGGGGGGCAGTGCTGTGCGGTGAGGACAGGCTGGTGGAGGACCTTTGTCTTACGGATGTTTAGTGTAAGGCCCATGCTTTCGTACGCCTCAGTAAATACGTTGATTATGTACTGGAGTGCAGCCTCTGTATGTGCGCAGACGCAGGCGTCGTCTGCGTACTGTACTCGACGACAGAGGTTGGGTTGGTCTTGGATCTGGCCTGGTGACGGCACAGGTTGAACAGGTTCCCACTGGTTCTGTAGTTTAGTTCCACTCCAGCGGGGAGCTTGTTGACTGTGAGGTGGAGCATGGCAGCAAGAAAGATTGAGAAGAGGGTTGGGGCGATGACGCAGCCCTGTTTGACCCCGGTCCGGACATGGATTGGGTCTGTACATTGCAGCACTGATTATCAAACTACACAAACTGGTCCATACCAATTCAGGTTGATCCTAGATACAGGCTGCATGGTGTCTGGACACTGGATCCAGAATAACTGGAACACCGAAGGCTGTACTTTGGTTACAGATGAATGTAAAAGCTCAGTTAGTTCGGAGTTCAAATTTTTCTTTCGGGAAAAAAGGTATTTATCAAATGATTCTGCTGTTGCCATTTGGAGCTCCTCTTGACCCATTTTTTTCTTTATTTATCCCATTACCAATCCCATTTGCCTTGCATCATCGTCCCATTTGTCATTAAATCACTTCTGCCTTCCACGCTTCCACCCTTTTGTTATGACTTTCCCTCCCCACCCTTTTCCTGCCTCTGTACTTGTAAAAACCTGTTACACCTGTAATATTTTTCTGTTCTGAAATGTTACCTCAGGTCACCAACCTGAAATGTTACCTCTGTTTCTCTCGCCACAGATGCTGCCTGGCCTGTTGAGTATTTCCAGCAGTTTCTGTTTATATTTCAGATTTTCAGCACTCGTTGTATTTTGCCTTTGGACTTACCAAATTTACAGGCTCAATGCAAGTTTCAGAAGTTCCAAAGACTAGGAAAAGCTGATTAAGTATTGACATTTCAAAATACAAAAAAGGCATTCTTAATGAACAAAATGCCTTTCAATACTAATCCTGAATTAAGTTGCAAATGCAGCGAGGGCTAATGATAACGATGAATCCACTGATCTCATGCTCCCAGTTGGGAATGGTGCTTGAAGAGAAGCCAGGTTGGAGATAGAGCTAAACACTGTCACAGGATCGGGGAATTTATCCTAGAACTTTTAACCAGGCTATAGTAAGTATTCAATGCACTAGAACAGGGGACGTATAACTGGCAAGGTGATAGCTGACAGCTTTAATCAGCTGAAACCCCCATTTCAAAGTGGAGCACACACCGTCATACATCATTGCTATTAACAGATGGCTTAGGGTGAACTATTTTTATATGTGTTTTTAGTGAACATATTTCTTTAACTTTTTGACTTTGTGCTCAGAATATTTCTTGTTTTTTTATTTTCTTAACTTTGACATGTGAGAATTATGCATGTGGTCTTTGACTTTGCGTACTTTCAAAAAATAGTGATAGCTTATGAACTAGTCAAAACTATAGGTTTCAATGTGTTAAATAATAATGCGGCTATAGCATATGAGCTACGATTGAGTAAAGTCATTCAGTGTTTGGTTGGGTTTGATAAGAACTCATCCCAGCCAGTGGAGTAGCAGTTGATAAACCACATCCATGGAATATGAGTTGTTTCCCATCATCTACCACACAGTTAGTTCCCAACTCATCCAAGACAGCTGATAATGCTTCTCCAAAGGTAAGAAATATTACATTCAACCCAGACTATTCACTCTCACCTCTGGGACATGAGGTGAAGAATTGCATTGTCAAAGTCAGAGGGACTGGCTCACTATCTCAGAGAGTACTGCCATGATATGTGAAGATGGAGCAAATGATCAATAACATAAAAAGAAATGGCCCTTCAGTCCATTACAAATAGGAAGCCATGTGTGATATGCTTATATTTTATCAGAGTTAATGGGACAAGTGATTCTTTGCTGCAATTTTCCTACAGAATTAAGTATATAATATCTTTGGGCTGCAAAAATCCATGATAGTTCCAGCAAACTCCTGGTATAACTCACTTCTAGAGTGGAAGCAATCTTCCTCAATTTTGAGGGGCTACCTATGATGATGGCGATGGGTATAACATAGGAGTCTGCTGGAATGACCGGAATCTAAGCCGGACCCCAGTGTCCCCAAGTCACACGGAGTTTCCTCATTGGTTATGTTGAGGGATGAGTCTCCACCCGCCCCAGATATGTCTATCATCATAAAGGGCACAAAGATGGGGATTCTGAATGAAAGAGGTCCCGGGCAATAGTCCTTCAATGGCACTTGGTGTATGGTCAACCATGGTAGTCCCATGCATGCCCAACAATAGAGGTGGAAGTGGGGTCAACCCTGGGAGTCCAGGCTTGGATTCCTGAAGAGAAGTCTAGTGTTTAAAATTAATTTTCCAATGTAGTGCCCTTGCTAAGGATTTCAGCAGAAAGCGGGCTGAGGTAGATGCAGAGCTAGAGGATGTTATTGAGGTGGAATTAGGCAATCTATATGTTGGAGACGTTACATGATTGGAGGTTCAGCTCGGTGTTGAATAGGATATCAAGATTGCAAACAGTCTGGTTCAACCTGAGGCAGTGGCTAATAAGTTAGAGGGGGTGGGGGGTGAGGGTGCGGAGTTTGTGACGGGGATTAAAGACATTGGCTTCAGTCTTCCCAATGTTTAGCTGTTCATCATTTAATTTGGTTCAGCTTAATTGAACTTCCACGGTAAATTGGCACGGATGAGGAAAAGTGTTCAGACTTGCGACTTTAATGAATCTAAATGTATTTTTGAACCCAAAGTTCATGAAGTGCAAGTGAGAAGGATAATAGAGATGAATGTACCTCCAGAGAGCCAGATACACACTGTAGTAACATATGAGGGCCTTTTGCTTGAACACCACCACTATCAAATGATGCTGTGGGATATTAGTATATGAATACTTAACCCAATCATCTGAAATCCTTTTTCTGGTAATTTAGTGGAGGCATTAACCTATTAATTTTAAACATTCTAAAGCTTTCATCAAAATAGCAGACATGAATTTTAGATGAACGTGTTAAGGTTTGGGGGCATACTCCTTCCAGATCACCATAGATCAGACAGATAACTTCCTCATTCTATACACCTAGGGATCAGATACATGTTTCTCTGCCATTCTGTCAAGAGCTAGCTGTGTATCCATCACTGTGTTCATCACTGCATCACCAGTTACATACACGCCTGGTAGACTGCTAAGGGAACCATGTATATGCATTAAACCATCATGAAAAATGCATCTAGCAACTGCCAGAACAGAAATATACTGCTCATACTGTACAACAGTTGACAGTGATACCTGCATCATAAATGTATTATATGGGAGCTACAGGTTTGCTGTTTGTTGGAGACTAAGGTGAAATCAAAAATAATGTTGAAAATATGATCCCACCATTACTGCTGTCATTCACAACTTCTGACACCCACCATCAGAATCAAGCTCTTGATGCAACATTCATGGCAGAAGGACACTTTATAAAACAGAAATGGCAGAATTTATTTCCAATTCGGATGAGTATATATGAGCTGGTATTCATTTGTCTAGCACCAGTGATAGCTCCAGCTATCAAGTGGATGGTAAGTATCTCACACATAAACACTGCACTTGTAGTTGACTACATTTGCCAGAGTCATTGCACACTATGGCCAAAATCTTACCAGACCTGCGAGTGCAGGTTTGGAGGCAGCCCCGCTGTCAAAATGGCCGTGATTGACAGTGGGGCTGAAGTCTGCTCTGAACCCACCTGCTTGTAAGTTTCCAAAGTGTTGGGTCTGGCTGTGGTTCACAGACCCGACACCAAGCAGCGAACCAGCCAATTAACATTATTAAGAGGTAATTTAAAGGTATTTAAAAATAATTTTTACCAGGCACTTATCATTTTTCCAAGTTTTTTACGAGGTTCACGTCCCTCGGAGACCACGTGAGGTAAGTGTGTCAGCTTCTCAGTGACTCTCCATTACTTTGACTAGGTGACAGCTGTAGAAGTGGTACAAAAGCTACCCTTTCACAGCTGTTCATATTCCTGAAGCCTTCAGGATTTGGAAGACACTTTTGAGTTATATGCAGGCCAGAAGTGTTTGCAGTGAATTCTCGATCAGCTGCCACCTCCTTGGAACAATTTTTTTCATCATTGACTGATTGCTTCAGTCATCTCAACTTCAGCTGCCATCTATTGTGATCCCTGGCTCGGATGATGACATAGTCAAGCAGGTGCCAGTGTTCGGAGCGAGGGTGTTGCCACGATGCCTTGTATTTGTCCATCTAGCAGAACAGGGTGTTGGTGATGAGGAGTTCATGTTCAGGAGTAGGGTACCACTGGAGATGACTTTCCCTACCCCTCTCTGCCAATCAAGCCTCCCGGGACAGAAGCGGCCGGCACAGGGTCCCTTTGGCAACTGCAAGGTAACGTTTATTTCTTGTCCAGCTGGGGCTGCTCAGGGCCAGCTGCGTGCTGTCCTGCTGGGCTGCTGAGGGCCCGCTGTATGTTATCCCACTGGGGCTGCTCAGGGCCTGCTGTGTGTAAAAGACTAAGGTCACATTTTACTTTGAGCTCACAGTGTTCAGTCTGACTCTTTCTCTCTTCGCAACAACTGGTGATGAGATACAGATAGCGAACCCAAAGATGCAGAGAACAGCGGGCATTCTGGAGAAATTATTGGAGGGAGATGATTGGGTAACTTTTGTGCAGCGTCTCGACCAAGACTTCATGACCAACGAGCTAGATGGGGAAGAGAACGCTGCCAAACGAAGGGCGATCCTCCTCAGCGCCTGTGGGGCACCAACGTATGGCCTCATGAAGAATCTGCTCACTCCAGTGAAACCCACGGAGAAATCATATGACGATTTGTGCACACTGGTCCGAGAGCATTTGAACCCGAAGAAAAGTGTTCTGATGTCGAGGTACCGGTTCTACACCTACAAAAGGTCTGAAGGCCAGGAGGTTGCGAGTTATGTCGCCGAGCTAAGATGCCTTGCAGGACATTGTGAACTTGAAGGATACTTGGAGCACATGCTCAGAGACTTTTTCATACTTGGCATTGGCCACGAAACCATACTTTGCAAACTTTTGACTTCAGAGACCCCAACCTTGAGTAAGGCCAAAGCAATAGCCCAGGCGTTCATTGCCACCAGTGACAATACGAAGCAAATCTCTCAGCACACAAGTGCTGCTACAAGTACTGTGAACAAAGTGATGTTGTTTTCAAATCGTAACATACAGGGCAGGTCACACATACCTGCAGCTACTCGTCCGCAGATATCTTAGAGTCCACCATCAAGGATGATGAATGCAAGGCCATTAACACCTTGTTGGCGCTGCGGGGGTGATCATCATTTCCATTCAACCCGATTCACAGTACTTTTGCAAGGGCTGTGGAACAATGGGACACCTCCAAAGAGTGTGCAGGCGAGCTGCAAAGCCTGTTAAACCTGCAAACCTGCATGCTGCAGAGGAGGACAGATCCACGGAGGATCACGACGAACCAGAGCTTCAGATTGAGGAGGCAAAGGTACATGGGGTGCACACATTCACCACGAATTTCCCCCGATAATGCTAAATGTTGAACTAAATGGACTCCCGGTGTCAATAGAGCTGGACACGGGCGCGAGCCAGTCCATCATGGGCAAAAAGACTTTCGAAAGGTTGTGGTGCAACAAGGCCTCAAGTCCAGTCTTAATTCCAGTTTGCACGAAACTAAGAACTTACACGAAAGAACTGATTCCTGTAATCAGCAGTGCTACCATAAAGGTCTCCTATGGTGGAGTGGTGCACAAGTTAGCACTATGGGTGGTACCAGGCGATGGTCCCATGCTGCTTGGCAGGAGCTGGCTGGGAAAGATACGCTGGAACTGGGACGACGTCCGAGCGCTTTCGCCCACTGACGACACTTCGTGTGCCCAGGTCTTAAACAGAATTCCTTTGCTGTTCGAACCAGGCATCGGTAAATTCCAAGGAGCAAAAGTGTAGATTCATCTAATTCCAGGGGCGTGACCCATCCATCACAAGGCGAGAGCAGTACCGTACATCATGAGAGAAAGGGTAGAGGTCGAGCTAGACCGGCTGCAAAGAGAGGGCATCATTTCCCCGATCGAGTTCAATGAGTGGACCAGTTTTATCGTCCCAGTCCTCAAGGGAGATGGCACCGTCAGAATCTGTGACGATTACAAAGTAACTATCAATCGTTTCTCCCTACAGGACCAATACCCACTACCAAAAGCCGGTAACCTCTTTGTAATGCTGGCAGGAGGAAAGACGTTCACGAAGCTGGATCTGACTTCAGCCTAAATGAGGCAGGAATTGGAGGAACCATCGAAGGCCCTCACCTGCATCAACAGGCACAAAGGTCTTTTTGTTTATAACAGATACTCATCTGGAATCCGATCGGCAGCGGCGATATTCTGGAAAAACATGGAAGGCTTACTAAAGTCGGTCTCGCACACCGTGGTCTTCCAGGACGACATCTTGGGCACATGTCGGAACACAGTCGAGCATCTGCAGCACCTGGAGGAGGTTCTCAGTCGACTCAACCGCATGGGGCTCGGGTTAAAACGCTCGAAGTGCGTTTTCCTGGCACCTGAAGTGGAGTTCCTGGGAAGGAGGATTGCGACGAACGGCATCAGGCCTACCAATGCGAAGATGGAGGCACCGAGGCCACAGAACGTGATGGAGCTGCGGTCGTTTCTGGGACTCCTGAACTACTTCTTACCGGGTCTCCGCACACTGTTAGAACCACTGCATGTCTTACTATGAAAAGGGGACAAATGGGTTTGGGGCAAAAGCCAAGAAAATGCCTTTGTAAAAGCGAGAAAATTGTTGTGCTCAAACAAATTGCTTGTGTTGTATGATCCATGTAAGCATTTGGTACTAGCATGTGATATGTCATCATATCGCGTCGGGTCTGTATTGCAACAAGCTAATGATTTTGGGAAACTGCAACCGGTTGCTTATGCAGCCAGGAGTCTGTCTAAGGCTGAGAGAGCCTACAGCATGATTGAGAAAGAAGCATTAGCGTTTGTCTATGGGGTAAAGAAAATGCATCAATACCTGTTTGGGCTAAAATTCGAATTGGAAACTTACAATAAGCTGCTTATATCCCTGTTTTCTGAGAGTAAAGGGAGAAATACTAATGCATCGGCCCACATCCAGAGATGGGCGCTCATGTTGTCCTCATACAATTATGCTATCCGCCACAGGCCAAGCTTAGAAAACTGCACCGATGCTCTCAGTAGGCTACCATTGCCCACCACGGGGGTGAAATGGCGCAGCCCACAGATCTAGCCATGGTTATGGAAGCATTTGAGAGTGAGCAATCACCCGTCATGCCTGGCAGATCAAAACCTGGACAAGTCAGGACCCCTTATTATCTCTAGTCAAAAGGTGTGTGCTTCACAGGAGCTGGTCCAGTGTCCCAGTGGAAATGCAAGAAGAGATAAAGCCATTCTAGTGGTGCAAAGATGAAATGTCTAGAAATGAAAAGATCCCACGTGTGGTGGTCCGGTATCGATGCGGACTTAGAGTCCTGCATTCACAGATGTAATACATGCTCACAGTTAAGCAACGTACCCAGGAAGGCGCTGCTACGTTTATGGTCTTGGTCCTCCAAACTGTGGTCTAGGGTACACTTTGACTATGCAGGCCTGTTCGTGGGTAAAATGTTTCTTGTGGTTGTAGACTCGTACCCCAAGTGGATTGAATGTGAGATAATGTCGGCTAGCATGTCCGCTGCCACTACTGAAAGTCTGCGGGCCATGTTTGCCACACACGGCCTACCCGATGTCCTGGTGAGCGACAACAGGCCATGTTTTACCAGTGCTGAGTTCAAAGAATTCATGACCCTTAATGGGATCAAACATGTTACTTCTGCCCTATTTAAACCAGCGTCCAATGGTCAGGCAGGTCCCAAGTGGCTTCCCGGCACTGTCGTGGCCAAAGAGGGGAGCAGGGTGTTTTGGGTGAAACTTTCAAATGGACTCATTCACCGGAACCACTTGGACCAAATCAAACTTAGATTCGCGGACTATCTTGAGCAACCCACCTTGTACCCTACCTTTTTTGATCCGCCAACATACACACCAGTGGCAACCGACACCACGGTTGACCACGAAGCAGAACCCATCATCCACAGCAGCCCAGCAGGGTCCAACACACCAGGCAGCCCAGCAAGGCCAGCTGCACAGCAGCCCAGCGAGGGCCCAACAAATGATTCAACAACACCAGCTTTCCCACCGAGACGATCAACCAGGGCAAGAAGGGCCCCAGATCGACTCGCATTGTAAATAATTACAATATTGACTTTGGGGGGGGGGAGTGTTGTTATATATGTATACTTGTATTTACTCTGTACAGCCACCAGAGGGCTCATTCCCTGGAGTCTGAAGGGATCCCACAATCCCTTGGGAGCACAAGTATTTAAAGAGGCTTCACAGGTTGGAGAGGCACTCTGGGGACCTGCAATAAAAGACTAAGGTCACACTTTACTTTGAGCTCACAGTGTTCAGTCTAACTCTTTCTCCATACACAACAACACCAACATCACTAAACGCACCAGCATCACCAGCAACAACACCAACCTTCTCCGCAATCACCTGATGCTGCACAGGACACAGGACAGCAGTACCCAACTACATTGCTGCGCGGTAGGCCAGGGATAGCATCACCATGGCCATATTTACTTTACTTGATGTTGTACACCCTGGCTGACGCATGATGTGCCAGGTTGGCACTACCTCAAACCAGCACCATAAAGCATCTCTACAATGCCCAAGCCATTCCTTTCACAGTCATCACCATTGAGGGGTACTCTTATGTCTGACCATTCACTACAACTCACTAAGCCATGCCCAAAGATGTACACAAATCTATCCAAGAATGCAAAGTGTTCAAAATAAAGATTTAATTGTTTACAACACATTAGCAGAAACTCTACATGAACATTGGCTAAAAGACCCAAGTGCCTACCCTTGTGTGTTGTTAATTGTTATCATTGGACAAGGACGAGGGTGAGTGTGTTGTGTAGTTTGTGAGATGAAGATGTGATAATGCAGAGGAGAGACAGGGATGGGTGGAGGTGCAAGGTAAGTTGGTGTGAGTAAGGATGTGCAGGAGTAAGGTAGGGAAGTTAGAATGATGGGGATGTGATGAGTAGCACAGTAGGATGAAGTTGAGTGTGGCTATGCAGTAACGTATCGTGATCTCCTGAGATCATTGAAAGTTTTGCGCCACTGCAGCCAGATCCTGCTGACGACATCCCTGTATGTGCCCTCCTGTGTAATGTGGAACCAGGCTGTGTTAGTCTCCTGCAGTTCCCTCTCTCAATCTTCCCTTCCTTCTCCTGTGGTTTAAACCCATGTTTGTGCAGATTAGCACTCCCTCTTGATTTGAGTCACCTTTTCTCTTACTCTTTCGCTTTTGGTGGTGTCTTGCACTATGGGCTTTGGCCCTTCACCGTGCCTTCTCAATAATAAATGGGAAAACTCAATAAAGGCAGAAACACATACTGATCTCTTCATAGCTTTCTGAGATGATAGCTCAAACTGGAAATTTCATTACGTTGTGCAATTACTCCATATAATTGAGCATAAAAATAATCTGCACTTTCCTTTAAAAGAGGGAATGACAAGAACTGAACTTTGAAGCAGGCTTTTTTTTTTACAGATTTTGCACCTGAGGTGTGATTGGGAGCTGAATTGGTGACAGCTCGCTGTCCTTTTACTATGGGATTTTGAGGATATGGAATCCTGCTCTTCCCGGCTCCACATTCAGGTAAGTATATTTTAAAATCTTACCTTGCTGATTGCAGCCTAACAGATGGTCCCTTTAAGAATTGCATGTTAGGCCCCCTGTAGAAATGTTTTCCCTGAGCACAGCCAGCGGCAGCTGCCTCAGGGCAAACAAATCTTGTAGTGGGGGCCTCATACAGGCGTTAGGCTCCTTATATGCTGAGCGCTAAGCATAGGTCTTTCACAGCTGACAGAAAACCGAGTGTAAATTTATTCAATTTGCCAAGATCAAGTTAAAAAATGTTGTGCTCCTGCATGACAAGCTCAGTGAGCCCACCAGCTTTATACTGGGGTTGCCGTCAGCTGCCTGAAACTATACTTGTGAAGTGAGCAGTTCAAACACTCCACTAATGCAGTATAACCGTAGCCTCTCTCTCTCTCTCTCTCGTGCCCTTGCTATTTCTCTTACTCTGCTGTAAATGACCACATTCTTTACCTTATCTATATACAGGTAAGCATTTTTCTTAAAGTGCAAACATTTCATCCATATTTGAGCACAGGCCTGGTGGAATGAGGCTGCAGGATCATTATGCTTACCAGGTTTGATTCTCATTTGAATTCAGCTTGTGCTCCATGGGAAAGCTTCACCGTTTCTCTTGGGACTGTTGTAGAACTGTACTCCCATCTTGGGGAGCAGGGAGGAGATGAAACATTGTCTGAGAAAGCTGTGCTGATTGATGAAGTACACCTTCCATCAGATGATCAGGACTGAAACTGTCAGCAGTTGACTGAGGATAGCTTGGAGGGACAAATACCAGCAAAACGGAAACGGGGGGAAATTATTTATTTTCTTTTTAGATGTAAACTGATTTCTGCAATGTTGCTGCATTTATGTATTTATTTTTCTGTATTACTAGAAGAAACATCTGGTGTAACCATTCCTCTTAAAACATCAATTATGTCCCTTTTGTTCCCTAATATTTATCCCTCAATCAACATAACAAAAACAGATTATCTGGTCATTATCACATTGCTGTTTGTGGGAGCTTGCTGTGCGCACATTGGCTGCCGTGCTTCCCACATTACCACAGTGACTACACTCCAAGAATACTTCATTGGCTGTAAAGTGCGTTAAGACATTTGGTGGTCGTGAAAGGCGCTATATAAATGCAAGTCTTTCTTTAATCAATTCCATGTTACTTTTAGATGGTGCATACTGCAGCCACGGTACGCCAGAGGGAATGAATGTTTAAGTGGTGGATGGGGTGCCAATCAAGTGGGCTGCTTTGTCCCAGATGGTGTTGAGCTTCTTAAGTGTTGTTGGAGCTTCATTCATACAGGCAAGTGGAGAGTATTCCATCACACTCCTGACTTGTGCCTTGTAGATGGTGGAAAGGCTTTGGGGAGTTGGGAGGTGAGACACTCGCTGCAGAATACCGAGCCTCTGACTTGCTCTTGTAGCCACAGTATTTATGTGGCTGGTCCAGTTAAGTTTCTGGTCAATGGTGACCCCCCAGGATGTTGATGGTGGGGGATTCGGCGATGTTAATCCCGTTGAATGTCAAGGAATGGTGGCTAGACTCTCGCTTGTTGGAGACAGTCATTGCCTGGCACTTGTGTGGTGCGAATGTTACTTGCCACTTATCAGTCCAAGGTCGTTCAGGTGTTGCTGCAGGTGGGCATGGACTGCTTCATTATCTGAGGAGTTGCAAATGAAACTAAACACTGCAGACATCAGTGAAAATCTTCACTTCTGACCTTATGATGGAGGGAAGGTCATTGAGGAAGCAGCTGATGATGGTTGGGCTGAGGACACTGCCCTGAGGAACTCTTGTGATGTCCTGGGGCTGTGATGATTGACCTCCAACAATCACAACCATTTTCCTTTGTGCTAGGTATGACTCCAGCCAGTGGAGAGTTTTCCCCCTGATTTCCATTGACTTCAATTTTACTCGGCTCCTTGATGTCACACTCGGTCAAATGCTGCCTTGATGTCGAGGGCAGTCACTCTCATCTCACCTCTGGAATTCAGCTCTTTTGTCCATGTTTGGACCAAGGCTGTAATGAGGTCTGGAGTTGAGTGATCCTGGCAGAACCTAACTGAGCATCGGTAAGCAGATTATTGGTGAGTAAGTGTTGCTTGATAGCACTGTTGACACATTCCATCACTTTGCTGCAGAACTTTCCTGAATTGCTAATTACACCTGGCCTTGGAAAATGTGATGGGTTTCCAGTCGTGCCACCTGGGTGACGGAAGTTCTGCCGCACCACATTTCTGGTGTGGGTGGAGGGACATACACCCCATGAAATTAATCATTCCTTTGATCTGTGTAGCCATATTGTCCATGAAGATTTCCTCTTCTGTATCTTGAGCAAAATTGTAAACATGTCCCAAATGCAGCCAAGATGTATTGAGGAGGGACTCAGTGCAGACTGGGTCCTTTTTCACAGGGAGGAGGGGACATGAACCCTCCTGCAATCTCCTCGCAGCCGGTAATGGAACGTTCGCCATCAAGACCAAATCATTTCCCCGCCCATCCTGGGGAATTCGAGGAGAGGAAGATTAGAAGATAATAAATAAGTTGATGAGAAAATTCTGCTTGTTGAATTGAAGACAAAATGTGTATTCATGTGTCTGCAGTCATTTATATTGGAAATTATATTAAACACAGAAAATGAGTGTGAAGAGTCATAAGGTGTCCAAAATATATAAGAGCAGTGCATTCTTCAAAATGAAAACCTTACTGTTTCAGTGTATAATTGAACTATGTGGACAGGCACTGAACCACATAGACCAGGAAGGTCCCAGATTTGATCCCTTGTCTGTCCCAGGATACGGCAAAGGTGCCAAAATTGCAGGAAAAAAAGAGGGAACGCTTGAATATTGTTAACGCGGTGGCAAATTTATTACATTACCTTCCTAACCGACCCCATTTTTTGAGGGATTTAATCGAAATCCCAGATGACAATGCACCTTTAGGCTCTATTATCACATCTGTTACTGTATGCGGCAAATAATCCACTCCCATCACAATCCTCCCTGGGGCCTTCAGTTTTAGCCTGGGCTCTGTATTAATTCAGTTCCCTCGCACTGCTGGCTGAGGAATTCCTCCAAGCTATTGCTCACTGTTAAAAAAAAGTCTGAAAGGAACAGAAAAAGATATGAAGTGATGCCAGCTCAAACTGTTGCTAATTCTGTATAACTAGTTGATTTTTTTTAAGGGGAGAAGAATTAAAATTAAGAACAAAGACATTGGGGTCATTTTTTGTCAGTACCATTTGGACTTAAACTTTGCCTGAACAGAGCGCAGACAGGAAAATCAGGTGGGAGGATCACAGGTCTGTAAAAAAGCCTGCCTAATTTATCCTCCATTCACTTACATGATTGGAAAATCACATCCGAATTTCCTCCCTGCTACTGTGCTCAGCAGGTACTTTATTCCTAGGCGGTAGAGACAAACATCGAACCCATTCAGGTGTCAGCCTTAACTCAGTGGTCGCACTCTTGACTCTGAGTCAGAAGGTTGTGGGTTCAAGTTCCACTATAGATTTGAACACAAAATCTAGATTGACACGTCAATGCGGTACTGAGGGAGTGTTCCATTGTCAGAGGTGCCATCCTTCAGATGAAACATTAAACTGAGGTCCTGTCTGCCCTTTCAGGTGGATGCAATCGGTCCCATGGCACTATTTCAAAGAAGAGCAGAGGAGTTCTCGACAGTGTCCCAGCCAATATTTATCCCTCAAGTACGATATGCTTCTTGCTTGTGCACAGAACCAGGCCATCTTTTGGGAGTAAAACAAGGGGTAGGGAAATGCAAGACTGGGCACAGGATGTAAGCTTTTGCTCTAACTCTGGTTGCCGTGGCACCATTATGTCAATTGTGATCTGAGGCCCTGGAATTCTGCAGGGATTCTACTGATCTCTCATCGTAACTCTAGTGGGAGACAGGCAGAAGCCAAAGAGAAATGGCACAAGATGCTGTTTCCATCATTTTGCTTTCTGTTCCTCTAGTATCCTGACGCAGTTATGACGGGAGACTGAAAGATTCCTCCTGGAATTTCAAAGCTGAAGTGTTTTTCTCTTTTTTTATGTGCAATTAATATATTTTAGATCCTTGATTGTCTTAAACTACTGTTTATAAATTTAAAAAAATGAACAAACATCTACATCTGCGACTCTTCTGACACCCTCTGCCACAATAACAGTTTCCAGTTTCCAGGTTCCTACCATCTCTTTTTCACCATGGACGTCCAGTCCCTCTACACCTCCATCCCTCCCCAGGATGGCCTGAGGGCGCTCCGTTTCATCTTTGAACAGAGGCCCAACCAGTCCCCATTCACCACAACCCTCCTCTGCCTGGTTGAACGTGTTCTCACATTGAACAACTTTTATTTTGACCCCACTCACTTCCTCCAAATAAAAGGTGTTGCTATGGGAACCTGCATGGGTCTTAACTATGTCTGCCTTTTCATGGGACATGTGGAACATTCTTTGTTCCATTCCTACTCAGGTCCCCTCCCTCACTTCTTTTTCCAGTACATGGTTACTGTATCGGTGCCATTTCCTGCTCTCGCCCTAATCTCAGAAATTTAGTTCACTTTGCTTCCAATTTCCACCCTTTCCTCACCTTCATTTAGAGAATTAGGGATGGGCAATAAATGCTGGCCTTGCCAGCAATGCCCACATCCAAGGAACTAATATTTTTAAAAACCACAGAGAGCAGTGATGCAGTATAACCATAGCTTAATATTCATTGATAAATATGTGACATTAATTTTCATGTACACACTGCCAACCTTTGGTGTGAATAATACTTATTTACACAAAAATGTCAGCTGCTAATATCTTTGATGTTTTGAATGTTTAAACTTTTTGTAATGCTGTTTGATATAGAACATGCATGCAGGTGCAGCAGGCAGTGAAGAAGGCAAATGGCATGTTGGCCTTCATAGTGAGGGGATTTGAGTATAGGAGCAGGGAGGTCTTACTGCAGTTGTACAGGGCCTTGGTGAGGCCTCACCTGGAATATTGTGTTCAGTTTTGGTCTCCTCATCTGAGGAAGAACGTTCTTGCTATTGAGGGAGTGCAGCGAAGGTTGACCAGACTGATTCCTGGGATGGCAGGACTGACATATGAGGAGAGACTGGATCGACTGGGCCTGTATTCACTGGAGTTTAGAAAAATGAGAGAGGATCTCATAGAAACATATAAAATTCTGACGGGATTGGACAGGTTAGATGCAGGAAGAATGTTCCCGATGTTGTGGAAGTCCAGAACCAGTCTAAGGATAAGGGGTAAGCCATTTAGGACCGAGATGAGGAGAAAGGTCTTCGCGCAGAGAGTTGTTAACCTGTTGAATTCTCTTCCACAGAGCATTGTTGATGCCAGTTCGTTAGATATATTCAAGAGGGAGTTGAATATGGCCTTTACGGCTAAAGGGATCAAGGGGTATGGAGAGAAAGCAGGAAAAGGGTATTGAGATGAATAATCAGCCATGATCTTATTGAATGATGGTGCAGGCTCGAAGGGCCGAATGGCCTACTCCTGCATCTATTTTCTATGTTTCTATGTAACTTCACAGAAAATAGAATTTTGTGCACTGTTACCAGGGAACTAATTCTCATGTCAGTGTATAAATTGAAAAGCTATAATAAATAGCACTGTGTGCTATTTTGGGACTGAAGAACAACTCACAAAAGCATTGCATGTGACCTTAGTCTAGTAATTTATTCATACAGAGCAGGTTAAGAGGGGAGGAGTCTCTTTAATGTCAATGGCAAATGACTGAGTACTGGTAAAATTCACAGGCCAGTACTTAAGAAGTGTTAACACGAGACAAGGACAGGTGCTTCAGCTTTACAAGTAAGTTTAATTGGAGCTTTTTATTAAAAAACACTGGGGCAGCATTTTTCACAGGGCACTTCTATTTGTAACTGACTGTCTTTAGATTGTCAGGATGTAACGAATGTGTTGTAGATTAGAATCACTGATTAGCATTTCAGGATTTCCCGGGAAGGTAATGTGAGGAATATTCAAGCCACAAAGGACCTCAGCATGATACTCTTCTGAAGATGAAAGTGATTGGCTGTTGGCTTGTGAAATTTGTGTAACTGAATTGATCATGTTGGTCTGTTAAGATTCTGTGTAATCCTATAAGACTTAATGATATTCCTACATGACTGAAAGTTTGTGTTTAAATTCTACAATAAGACAACATCATTCATAAATGACAAGACAGTTCGGATAAAACTCATAAGGGGTAAAATTGCGGTCAGAGGCTTCCTTCGTACGAATGCCTCCGACCCGATAAAAATCTACGAAAGTACCTGGTGGTCTCGGAGGAACGTAGGATCCCGGTCGGAGGCCTGGATTCACTGTGCAGCGCACGGGACGATGCCTTTCACATTCGTACGTACATGCTGGAGTTCACGTGGGCCTGGACCACCAATCACTATGCAGTATCCTCATTGATAAAAATGGGAGCTATTTTTACGGGCTCCCATTAATATCAATGAGAAAAACCCCTAAAACACCGAAACACAGAATAATAAATAAAACACCTCACATATTTAAAATGATTTGAAATTAAATGTAATTAAATGTTTTAGAAAAAATATATATTTTTTGGTATTATTTTTTTAATGTGTTTTAATAGGGTTAAAAATAAACTTACCTTAATGGACAGGGCTTTTAATATAAAAATGAGTGCTTACATTAAATTTTTATATGTTTTAAAGTGTTACGCTGGTAAAAGTAAGCTATGTGTCTGCTTTTACCAGGCGTAAAAGTTTGAAGGACATTCGCTGTGCATGAGTTGGGCAAATAGCCCAATTTCTCCTGTGCGGATTTCCTTCCCGCAGGGATGCATAAGATCTGTCAAAAGAAATTTTGACAGTTTGGATAACCTTGTTTTAGGTGCATGCACATCGTGCCCCAAAAAATGGCTTTTGCGAGGAATCACCGGGTCTGTGCACACTTTGTACACACCCGGCAAGGCCGCAATTTTTGGCTCATAGAAATTATGGTGCAGAAGCAGGCCATTCAGCTCATCATGCCTGTGCTGGTATTAATTCTTCAACTGGAGCTATCGAATATAATCCCATCTCCCTTCCCTTTCCCCATACTCTTCGTAAAAATATTTTTCTTTTTCAATACTGACCAATTCCATTTTAATTATATAATAAGGATAGCGGTTCTCCTGATCAACTTCTGTACCATGTAGAAACTGGATAAACTGGATCTACAACAGCTTCTGCTGTTGGAGGACTCCTACAGAAATTCCAAGTGATAGTCTCTGCTTGAATAGTCACTTATGGCAAATTATTCAATTTTCTAGATACCCTCTGTGTGAAAACATTCTTCTACCCTGTATTATATGCACCTGTGAGTATGCTCACAGGTTTGTAGTTGCCGAGCCACCTTGTGCAGAGGGGAGCGGGCAGGTCAGAAGGCCTCCTGGACTGCTCCTGGGCATGGCCAAGGTAGCCATGGACCCTGTCCAGGCAGTGGACGGTCGAGTGGGTCGTTCAGCCTGACTGCCTGCCTCTCTTCCGCACCTACATCCGGGCCAGGGTGTCCTTAGAGATGGAGCACGCGGTGTCCACCGGTACGCTCGCAGCCTTCCGCGAGAGGTGGCCGCCGGAGGGACTGGAGTGCATCATCACACCCGGCAACCAAATTTTAATTTGATTTTATGTTTTAAAGTTCAATTTGTTTTAATTGCTGGGTTTTAGTGTCCCCCTCCCCTTTTATAGGGGGCACTTGTAAATTATATGATTTTAATGCCCCAAATAAATCACAAAAAAACCCACAAAAAAACCCAAAAAACAAATAAAAAAAGAGGGCAGTTAAAAGTATCTGGAGTGTCCCCCAGATCGGGGGGCACTCGATCGATCTAATGTTTAATTTGTCTCCCCCAAAAAGAGTTGTAGTTGCCGAGCCACCCTGTGCAGAGGGGAGCGGGCAGGTCAGAAGGCCTCCTCGTAGGACTGCTCCTGGGCATCGCCAAGGTAGCCATGGACTCTGTCCAGGCAGTGGGCGGTCGAGTGGGTCGTTCAGCCTGACTGCCTGCCTCTCTTCCGTGCTTATATCCGAGCCAGGGTGTCCTTAGAGATGGAGCACGCGGTGTCCACCGGTACACTCGCGGACTTCCGTGAGAGGTGAGCGCCGGAGGGACTGGAGTGCATCGTTACCCCTGGCAACTAAATTTTAATTTGATTTTATATGTTTTAAAGTTTAATTTGTTTTAATTGCCGCTTTTAGCGTCCCCTCCCCTTTTATAGGGGGCACTTGTAAAAATTATGAGTTTAGTGCCCAAAAAAAACAAAAAAATAAACTACAAAATTTTTTTTAAAAAGCCCAAAAAAAGGGCGTGGAAAAATGTTTATTTTGTCTCCTAAAAGAGTTGTAGTTGTCGAGCCACCCTGTGCAGAGGGGAGCGGGCAGGTCAGAAGGCCCCCTCGTAGGACTGCTTCTGGGCATGGCCAAGGTAGCCATGGACCCTGTCCAGGCAGCGGGCGGTCGAGTGGGTCGTTCAGCCTGACTGCCTGCCTCTCTTCCACGGTTACATCCGAGCCAGGGTGCCCCTGGAGATGGAGCGCGCGGTGCCCACCGGTACGCTCGCGGCCTTCCGCGAGAGGTAGGCGCCGGAGGGACTGGTGTGCATCATCACCCCCGGCAACCAAATTTAAATTTGATTTAAGTTTACCATCCGAAGTTCAATTGGTTTATTTCTCCTGTCTAGAGTGGCAGCTGTCCTTCGAGAGCTGCTGCTCAGGAATCCGTACCTGCATGACCGCGGTTTTAGGTGGCAGGCGGACGAGAGGGCTGTGTCTGGCAAGGTGACCAGGGTCAGGGACCTGCTCGATGGCGGAGGAGTGAGCTGGATGGTGCCAGATGTGCTGGCATGGGGCCGAAACTGGACCGACATCCAGCATGCAGCCAATGCCATCGAGTCGCTAAAGACAGCGCTGGGCCCTGACTCCGTTAGGTGTGTTGAAGAGGGTCAAGCACGTGGGGCGATCCCGTCCGAACTGACCGCCATCCGGACAGAATTCCTCATCGGTGCCAAGCCCCGAAACCTCCCCCGGGAGCCGGCACCTCACAACTTGAGCCGCCTCGGGGAAATCCCCTCCGTGCCTTTCAGTTCTGCGCAGAGGGGTTTGCTGTACGGGCTGCTCCTGCACACTCTCCACCTTGCCATCCTCGTCTGCCGTCTGGACGCACCATGCACACCATCTTGCCGTCCGGAGGAGGTGGGGGTCCCCGATGCAGTGCACTCTATGCGGGAGTCCTCCCACTATTTATTGGGGACTTGGCCTGAAGGGTGGTGCACGGAGCAGTCCCGTGCAATAAATCTTTAAGTCGGTTCACAGGCTCCCAGGCCATCTGTATTTCTGCGGTCTGGAGGAGTCCGTGCTCCATGTTTTTATGGAATGCGCGAGGTTGCAGCCCCTATTCCATTACTAAAAGAGGCAGCTCCTCAAATTCTGGTTGCACTTCAGTCCCACACTCCTGATCTTTGGGCACTCTTTGCGGAGGGGAGCGGGTAGGTCTGAGGGCCTCCTCGTAGGACTGCTCCTGGGCACGGCCAAGGGCGCCGTCAGCCGGTCCAGGCAGCGGGTGGTCGAGGGGATCGTTCGGCCCGACTGCCTGCCTCTCTTCCGTGCTTACATCTGAGCCAGGGTGTCCTTGGAGATTGTTGCACGCGGTGTCCACCGGTACGCTCGCGGCCTTCCGCGAGAGGTGGACGCCGGAGGGACTGGAGTGCATCATCAACCCCGGCAACCAAATTTTAATTTGATTTAAGTTTACAGTCCAAAGTTCAATTGGTTTATTTCCCCTATCTGGAGTGGCGGCTGTCTTTCGGGAGCCACTGCTCAGGAATCCGTACCTCCACGACCGCAGTTTTAAATGGCAGGCGGACGCGAGGGCTATGTCTGGCAAGGTGACCAGGGTCAGGGACCTGCTCGATGGCGGAGGAGTGGGCTGGATGGCACCAGACGTGCTGGCATGGCCCTATCCTGGGCCGACATCCGGCGCGTGGCCAATGCCATCGAGTCGCTAAAAACAGCGCTGGGCCCTGACTCAGTTAGGTGTGTCGAGGAGGCTCAAGCCCGTGGGGCAATCCTGTCTGAACAGACCCCCGTCCGGTCGGAATTGCTCATCTGCGCCAAGCCCCGAAACCTCCCTCGGGAGCCGGCGTCTCACAACTTGAGCCTCCTCCGGGAAATCCCCTCCGTGCCTTTCAGTTCTGCGCGGAGGGGATTCCTGTACGGGCTGCTCCTGCACACTCTCCACCTTGCCATCCTCGTCTGCCGTCCGGACACGCCATGGTGCAACATCTTGCCATCCGGAGGAGACGGGGGTCCCCAATGGAGTGCTCTCTATGCGGGAGTCCTCCCACTATTTATCGGGGACTTGGCCTGGAGGGTATTGTTTGGAGTCGTCCCGTGCAATAAGTATTTAAATCCGTTCACGGGCTCCCAGGCCACCTGTAATTACTGAGGTCTAGAGGAGTCTCTCTTCCATGTGAATGTTGGAGGGTGCGAAGTTGCAGCCCTCTTCCAATATCTGAAGAGGCTGCTGCTCAAATTCTGGTTGCACTTCAGTCCCACACTCCTGATCTTTGGGCACTCTGTGCAGAGGGGAGCGGGCAGGTCAGAAGGCCTCCTCGTTGGACTGCTCCTGGGCACGGCCGGTCCAGGCAGTGGGTGGTCGAGGGGGTCCTTCAGCCCAACTGGCTGCCTCTCTTCTGCGGTTAAATCCGAGCCAGGGGGTCCCTGGAGATGGAGCACGCGGTTTCCACTGGTATGCTCGCGGCCTTCCGCGAGAGGTGGGCGCTGGAGGGACTGGAGTGCTTCATCACCCCCAGCAACCAAATATTAATTTAACCATTTAAAGTTTAATTAGTTTAAATTGTCACTTTTAGTGCCCCTTTTAATAAGGAGGCATTTGATTTACAATTGTTTTAAAGATACAACAAAAATAGTGGTAGTTGTAGAGCTGTTGCACTGTCAGTGGCTTAGCCAGTCACGTGATGTTCACAAAACTCAATAAAACCCCAGTCAGTTGGGTTTGGTCATCTACGTTGAGGTATGCAGTTGTGAGCCGAGTGGATGACCTCGTAATGTATAGTGTGATTCTTAAACATTTGTTAACAAACCAACTAGTTCTTAATAGCAATGTGTGCTATGAATTCTTAAGCAAAGAACTCATGAAGCAAATACCTTAGATAAGAACATAAGAAATAGAAAAAGGAGTAGGCCATACGACCCCTCGAGCCTGCTCCGCCATTGAATCAGATCATGGCTGATCTGATCATAGACTCAGCTCCACTTCCCCGCCCGCTCCCCATAACCCCTTATCCCCTTATTATTTAAGAAACTGTCTATTTCTGTCTTAAATTTATTCAATGTCCCAGCTTCCACAGCTCTCTGAGGCAGAGAATTCCACAGATTTACAACCCTCTGAGAGAAGAAATTCCTCCTCATCTCTGTTTTAAATGGACGGCCCCTTTTTCTAAGATCATGCCTTCTAGTTCTAGTCTCCCCCATCAGTGGAAACATCCTCTCTGCATCCACCTTGTCAAGCTCCCTCATAATCTTATATGTTTCAATAAGATCACCTCTTATTCTTCTGAATTCCAATGAGTAGAGGCCCAACCTACTCAACCTTTCCTCATAAGTCAACCCCCACCTCTGCGGAATCAACCGAGTGAACTTTCTCTGAACAGTCTCCAAAGCAAGTATATCCTTTCGTAAATATGGAAACCAAAACTGCCTCATCGATACCTTATATAGCTATAGCAAGACTGCCCTGCTTTTATACTCCATCCCCTTTGCAATAAAGGCCAAGATTCCATTGGCCTTCCTGATCACTTGCTGTACCTGCATACTATCCTTTTGTGTTTCATGCACAAGTACCCCCAGCTCCCGCTGTACTGCGGAACTTTGCAATCTTCCTCCATTTAAATAATAACTTGCTCTTTGATTTTTTTTCTGCCAAAGTGCATAACCTCACACTTTCCAACATTATACTCCATCTGCCAAATCTTCCCCCCTCTGCCTATGTCCTTTTGCATATTTTTTGTGTGCTCCTCACACATTGCTTTTCCTCCCATCTTTGTATTGTCAGCAAACTTGGCTACGTTACACTCAGTCCTTTCTTCCAAGTCGTTAATATAGATTATAAATATTTGGGGTCCCAGCACTGATCCCTGCGGCAGCCCACTAGTTACTGGTTGCCAACCAGAGAATGAACCATTTATCCTGACTCTCTGTTTTCTGTTAGTTAGCCAATCCTCTATCCATGCTAATATATTATCCCCAACCCTGTGAACTTTTATCTTGTGCAGTAAGCTTTTATGTGGCACCTTGTCAAATGCCTTCTGGAAGTCCAAATACACCACATCCACTCGTTCCCCTTTATCCAGCCTGTTCGTTACATCCTCAAAGAATTCCAGTAAATTTGTCAAACATGACTTCTCCTTCATAAATCCATACCGACTCTGCCTGACCGAATTTTGCTTTTCCAAATGTCCTGCTACTGCTTCCAACATTTTCCCAACCACAGATGTTAGGCTAACTGATCTATAGTTTCCTGCTTTTTGTCTGCCTCCTTTTTTAAATAGGGGCGTTACATTTGCAGTTTTCCAATCTGCTGGGACCTCCCTAGAATCCAGGGAATTTTGGTATATTACAACCAATGCATCCACAATCCCTGCCGCTACTTCTCTTAAGACCCTAGGATGCAAGCCATCAGGTCCAGGGGATTTATCCGCCTTTAGTCCCATTATCTTACTGAGTACCACCTCCTTAGTGAGTGTGATTGTGTTAAGTTCCTCCCCCCCTTTAGCCCCTTTACTATCCACTGTTGGAATATTGTTTGTGTCCTCTCCCATAAAGCCTGATACAAAATATTTGTTCAGAGTTTCTGCCATCTCCATGTTCCCCATTACTAATTCCCCGGTCTTGTCCTCTAAGGGACCAACATTTACTTTAGCCACTCTTTTCCTTTGTATATATCTGCAGAAACTCTTGCTATCTGTTTTTATATTTTGTGATAGTTTACTTTCATAGTCTATCTTCCCTTTCTAAATCATTGTTTTAGTCATTCTTTGCTGGCTTTTAAAAGCTTCCCAGTCTTCTGTCCTCCCACTAGTTTTGGCCACTTTGTATGCCCTTGTTTTTAATTGGATACCATCTTTTATTTCTTTAGTTAGCCACGGAAGGCTATCTTTTCTCTTACACCCATTCCTCCTCACTGGAATATATTTTTCTTGAGAGTTGTGAAATATCTCCTTAAATGTACATCACTGTTCATCAACCGTCCTCCACTTTAATCTATTTTCCCAGTCCACTTTAGCCAACTCAGCCCTCATACCTTCATAGTCTCCTTTATTTAAGCTTAGTACGCTGGTTAGAGATCCAACTTTCTCACCCTCCATCTGAATTTGAAATTCAATCATGCTCTGATCACTCATTCCGAGGAGATCCTTTACTAGGAGATTGTTTATTAATCCTGTCTCGTTACACAGGACCAAATCTAAGTTAGTCTGCCCCCTGGTTGGTTCTGTTACATACTGCTCAAGGAACCTGTCCCTTATGCACTTTATGAACTCCTCCTCAAGGCTACCCTGATCAATTTGATTTGTCCAATCAATATGGAGGTTAATATCACCCATGGTTATTGCTGTTCCCTTTTTACAAGCCCCCACTATTTCCTGGTTTATGCTCCAACCAACAGAGTTGCTACTGTTACGGGGCCTTTAGACTATGCCCACCAGTGACTTTTCCCCCTTATTATTCCTTACCTCCACCTAAACTACATACCCCTTCATTGTTGGAGCAGTAATCCTGAGTTTGCAGGATCTTGATCTTTCACTATTTACCTTCTTAAAACTAGCATAATTTTAAAAATCAACATTAAATCCCCCTTACCCTTTTCTGTTCCAGGAAAAAAAAATGTTTTTCAAGTCATTCTTCATAACTATAACTTCACACTGCTCATGTCATTCTACTGAGTCTTCAATATACCCTTTCCATTACTTTAGTACAGTTACAGGAATTCTCTTCCTGGTCCCACTAAAATAATCTGTGCCACTGCTGCCCCTGGCTTCCACCCTGCATGATCGGACTCCCCCATCCCACCACCCCCCCCACCCCACCCCACCACCACAGCACAACTTTGCTGCTGGCTGGGCAGCTTTTGTGATGCCCGATATTGCACTGGCCAGAATCTGGCGATCCGGGGATATCTGTTTAAGATTGGCAGCTCGCCAGTTCTATCCGAAAGAGGCGCAGTCTGTGAAATAGTCCAGGCAGCTCCTGGGCAGGCTGCCCGCTCATGCCACCGGCTGTCTGTCCAAATGATAAAATGTCCCCTCATGTATCTGCACTCCTGCATGTTTCTTTCTTACATGGATCTAGCTCCTGTCACTTTATGTCTCTATGTTGAACTACACCTGCCACTGATCTGTATACTCTGCTAATATGTCTTTGTCATTCTGCATTCGTCAGCATTCTTCCTCACACATTACAGCAGTGACTACACTCCAACAGCACTAAGTTGGCTGTAAAGTTATTTGAGACATCCGGTGGTCATGAAAGGCGCTATATAAATGCAAGGCTTCCTTTTTTTTCCCCACAGTTTCCCATACACCCCAGTTTGCTATCATAAGCAAACTTGAATATCATTCCTCTTGTGCCCAATTGTAAATCATTTATATAAATGGAAAAAAATAAAGATGCCAGCACATATCCCACTGGACACACAATTAACAACATTTTGCCAATCTGAAAAATCTCCATTAACCCCTTCTCTTTGCTTTCTATCCGTAACCATCTATCAATCCATGCTGTTCCATTCCCTTTAATCACATGGAGCAGATGTTCCTTTTCCTGCCAATGGGCATATTGGATCACCGGGGCAGAGTGCACAGAGGAAAACTGGACAGTTTGAATTGCACACCTCATTTTCTGTCCATGCCCTATATATCTTAATTTTCACAACAGATCTTTTATATGGTACCTTAGTAAAAACATTTTGAAAATCTGTATATACAGCATTCACTGCATTTCTTTTATCTACACTATATCTATGGAAGCACATTGGGACGTTTTACTACATTGAAGGTGCTATATAAATGCAAGTTGCTGTTGTTGTACATGCTTGTGGAAAAAATTAAGTTCAATTAGTGAAATATAATGTGACTTATATAATCCACACGATCACTTTTTGGCCGATGCCATCCTTAGTGCTCACTAATGTCATCCTACATTATTGACTCTCGAGGGTGAATTTTTCTATTTACCACATCGAGTATCTCGGCCCAGAGCATGGGTTATGCAATCAGGCCTGAAGATTAGTGCACCTGCTTCACAGCGAACCGTGATTTGCGTTGAACAAATGTTCATGTTTTGTGGAGGCAGTACTGGCAAGCCTCATATAAGCTATGTTTCTTGTGCAAACTGGTCCCTTGCTGCCAACTAGCTAGAACTATTATTAAGCCACCAACTATATTTGCAGACATACCTACCTGTCCATGACTGAGAACAACAGCCTCTGCTTGTTTCAGGCCAGCAGGTCTACTTGCCACCAAATTGTGACATAAGAATAGCATTCCTGGTCGTAGGCAAGGTCACAGCTACTGATAACTGTTAAGCTTTCAACATCGATCTGCATACCAGCACTTTCCCACTGAGTATTTTGACACCAGGGCTCAATGTCACTGCACTGCTGCATTTTCCAAAGCTTTGGAACTCATTCTTGGCAGCCATGTAGTCACCCAGACACTAGGCTGCTGCTTTTTATCTGGGACTATCATTTGCTTCTCCTCATCGGTGCAACATGCACTAACCAGTGCTCCTTCTTCAAGCTCACTAACTGTCCTCCAGGAAAGTGGATAGTTGTGTTGATGCTTGCAAACTTTGTTAAAAGGGATGTAGGATGCTGTGTGGTGCCAATAGACTACTCTTTCAGACCGATTATGACAGAAAAGAACCAAATGTTAGAACACTGGCTCCAAGACATACATTTAAACAGAATTTGCATTGCAAGATGCTAAGGCCAATTTCAATTGTTCCCACCAGGCAGGAAATGGGAGGCAGTAGCTCAGTTGTGTTAGATAGAGTTGATGTGTGAAGCTCCTGGAAGATGTGATTATAGTAAAGATATCAATTTTATATTGTATCATCAGCGTGTACCTTGCTGAAGTATGGGTATGCATGAGATGCAAGATTGTAAGATTGTATGAAACCCTGTATTGGATAAGTCGTAAATTTTGACAGGCAACAATTTTAATGCAATTTTTTACCTTTAACCTGGTTTATCATACTTTTTGGTAGTCATTCCTTGCTACATTCAATAAAATATGCCACCTTCCTTCACATCTGTTCTGAGGTCCTGTAGGTACATGCACAGACCATTGAACCTGACTATCAGCTCTTGATCAACATGGCACATTTCTGGTTCTGGGGAGGGTGGCATGGAGTGTCAAACAGGGCAATGCTCATTGTACCCACTAAATGCCCATTTAGTTAGCCAAACAGGTGTCAGGTGTTATGCCACTCCATCAATTGCCCACAGACTCCATTTTGTGCTGACATGCTGGATTTCCCTTCACTTCAATTTTTGTCTGGCATTTCTCCACTACTCTCTCCACATCCTCCAACAGCCTTGGCAAATGCTAACGAATAATTAAAATACCCTTTGAGCCTCTTCGCCACATACATCCATTTATTTTTAAGTGGTCACATCCCTTTAAATGTGAGCTGTTGGCCAGATTTTCCACATCCCCATTACACAGCTTCCCAATGAAATGCCAAAGCTATGCTAGGAGCTCAAACTAAAGGGTTGCCTTTAACCCCCACCCTTCTCACCAATGAGAACCAGGGGTACAAAGTAGTTAAAATAGAGGCAGCATCCAGCCCTCTAGTTTGACACTGAACTCATGCTGGCCCCAACTCCCTGGTTTCAGAACGCCTGTGAGGCCATGGCCACAGGCAGGTAAGGGCCTCATTTCAATGCAAATGCCCTGATCTATTGGCATAAGTCAGACCCCAATGGCATTTTAACACACAATCACACACATAGGAACCAGCCGGCCTTGCCAGGAAGACCAGTCACCAAGCAGCCCCAGAAAAGGATCGAGAAGGTCAGAGAATGTTGTTTGTTACTGTTTATTTGTCAGCCAAGAGAAGCAGGAGTGCTCCTCCAGATCCCACAAAGGAACCTGGGGCATCTCCTGCCCGGGACTCACCTGACAGTCATTGAGTCCCACCCCTGCTCTCCTGATTCACCTACCTAAGTGCTGGGGGAACTTTCCTATGAGTCCCTGGCAGTGACCTTCTGCCATGCTTATCCCCCTCCCATGAAACTGCCTTACGTCATTCCTGCTGAGTTCCGTTGGTAGTCAGGCCTGGAATATGTTAAGGAGGCCCAGGTTTTAAAATTGTCCAGGCCACATACCAGATTTTCGAGGCAAACCTCCCGGCCACACGCTCGCCTCGCGTCCCAGATTAAAATCGCGACTTTATTGTTGCAACTGAGTTGGTCCTAAAATATTCTGGCCAGTCCACTCAGTGTGGTTTTGGCTAGCTTTGCGCTTGCAGATAGCCTTTCCCAGTGCCATTTCACTGGGACTGCAAAATCTGCCCTTAGAGGTAAGATACAATTTCCTGAACGATCCCCTTCCCCTTTCTTGACAAGGAGTGTAACATTTGCTTCTATCCATTCTTTTGGGAATAAATTCCATTTCAAAATTATGGTTAGTGGCTTTGCTCTCTCTTCCCCAAACCCCGTCAGCATTTTGGGATGCATAACATCTGGACCTAATAAGGGTGAAATTGGACATTGGGCGGACGTCAAACTGGTGGTATTGCATTGGTCGCTTGTTTTACGCCCCGCCCAATATTCAGTTTCATTGAGTTCAATAGAGCTGTGTGGGCGTGTGGTTTGCCTCCCCACCAATGCCCAATTTCACCCCCATTGAATTTTCTACTTTTAGTCCTATAAACTTTTTTAAAAATGCAGGTTCCTTTTCAATATTTATCTCCAGAAATGGTTCTTCCACAACCTGCACATGAGGCTAAATAGTTATTAAACATCATTGCTTTCCCTTCACTCTCAGGTACAAGATGGCTCCTTTCATCTTGAAATTTATTTATCCCTTTTCAATGACGTGCTTCTACCATCTTAGCCTTCCTTTTCGCATCCTTCTATACTTTTTACTTCTTATAGTTTTCTTCTGTATTATCCCCTTAGAATTATCATTAGCTTCTCTTTTTAATATCTCAGTTTGGTCCAACCACGCCATCCATAGTAACTCCAGCTTTTCATGCTCCCCCTTTATAGTCAGGCTGCATTTAAATTGTACCTTCTTTTGTATTTAAATTCATCCCACTACTGGTCTGCTGTTTGACCCCTGAGCTGATTTTCCATCGATTCAGATGGGATACTCTGTTTCAGAAATGCTAAAGATGAAACTTAACCTCATATTCAAAATATTAAATGCACGTCTAACCTTAACACTATTTTAACTTTGTCGCTTTTGATGTATATAATCAGGCTTCATCATAGAAATTAATAAATTTGGACACCCATTCTGTCATCCACGCATGTTGTTAGGTTTTATGGAATTGCATAGATCGCTAACAGACAACTTTCATTCGGTCTATATTGCAAAGAATAAAATTTGACAATGAGTAATATAAGGCAGCAACTGAATCCTGGGGTTTTAATGGCATTATAAACGCCTTAAGCTTCATGAGTATGGTATTGATATTGGAAAGTCTCAATTCAATAACTATCTTTATCTCACTGCTGGTCATTTATTAACCCATAGGGTGGGAGAAAAACATTGCAGATACCATCCATCTTCAGGGCCGAAGTCTTGGCCAGTTCTACTATATCCTTAATATTCTTCCTCTGACGTGCTGCAACTTCTGTGTCCAATGTCACGGTCACATTACATTACACGACTGAGAGTTAAAAATGTAGGCAATTAAAAAAGAATAACCATTGTCAGGCAGTAAATCAAAGAACCTCACATGTTGACTAAATTTTCTCCCGCCCACCTCACTAAATCAAACTAGTTTTTTTCAAATTTGGTTCTGAAATCAATTGTTTTAATGTCAATTGTGCCCTGCCCTCAGGAAGTTAACCATTATTTTGTGATCTCAAACCAACAAATATAAGCATTTTTAACTGCCTGTTGAAAGTTTTTGGTGAATAGTTTACTTATATCTGAACTGCTGCCTCGATTGAACCCCAGCCTCCAATTCAGCTGACAACCTGTTGATTGATGCTCTGTTTCAGCTTAGCTCCATTCTAAATGCCGCTGCAATTAAATTTACATTTGCAAACCATTCTAACAACTTTGGTTGTGATTACAAACAGAAAGAGGTTCTAACAGAACAAGTTTTCTTATCCTTCGGTCATATGCCAAGGTAAACTGTACTTTCAGCTGCAGCATGCCATAGGTTCAGTACACCACCTCGCTGCTATCGCACATTGTGTCGTGAAGTTTTAATTTAGCTTACAATTAGCTGCCAACCTCTGCTTTCTTATCGCTAACACCTACAGAGAGTGAATTTCCTCTTGTCAAAACAAGAAATCCTACTTTAAACTCATGCTGATTTTATTGGCTATTATGTCCCTCCAAAGTGCATTATATTGAAATTAATATAAATCTAAGTCTGCGATGAACTACTTGGGGATATCACACGTGTTTTATTGTGACTTCATTCCCACGGAAGATGTGACATTTAGTTCTATATTTCTGAGACCTTAGCAATGTTCTAAAAAAGAATTTGCCTTTATACAGCACCTTATCACATCCTTACAATGTACCAAAACACTTTGGGCCCAAGTTTGAACTGGTCATTAGAACAGTGCACCTCCGAGCCTTGCGCCTATTATTTAGAATTAAAAGTGCACCTAAAAAGTACCTTGCTATTCTGAAGTATCTGCAGGCCTCCATTCCAGTCGACTCAGTGCAGCTTGAGCTGGGGGGGGGGGGGGAGGGGGCGGAGCTATCGACGTGCTGTGTCTACACAGCCGGCACGGGGGCTGGGCTAGGGTCCAGCATGTCTGTGAGTGCCGGCAGCATTGCACATGTGCGTTGGAGCGTGCGTGCATGCGCAATGGCACAGAAACATTGGCTGGGTTAGTGCTTTCCCGCCCCTAGCCCCTGGCCGAATGGCCAAAGATATGCTGTTGCTTCCTTTAGTGAGCTTTGCTGCTGGGTGATCGATTTCCCGCCCCTAGCCCCTGGCCGAACGGCTGAAGATATGCTGCTGCGTACTTTAGTAAGCTTTGCTGCTGGGTGAACGTTTTACCGCCCCAGCCCCTGGCCAAACGGCCGAAGATGTGCTGCTGCGTGATTTGCTTTGATGCTGATGACGATTTCCAGCCTCTGGCTGAATGGATAGACGCTGCGTGCTGCAGTAGTTGAGGTAGGCACTTTTATTTTTTTATTTATTGATTTATTGGTGGATATTTTATTTTTTTAATTTTTAATTTTTTAATTTTAATTTTTTTATTTATTGATTGATTGATTGATTGATTTATCATTTATTATTGATGATGGTTTTTTATTTTTAAAAGTGAAGGTGTTTAGTGCTCTCTCTTCCCTTCCATGCCCCCCCCACCCATCTCTGGCTAGCTGCGCTGATTTATTAACTCTACACAAGGTTTTTTTCCTGGCATACAAAAATGGACACTTATTCCGTTCTAATTTAGTTTGGAGTAACTTTTCACGGTTTAAACTTGCAAAACAGGCATAAGTGGCTGGACACGCCCCCTTTTGAAAAAAAAACTGAACGAAAACAAAACTGAACAAACTCACTAGAACCGGAGCAAACTAAATGTGGAGAATTGTAATTTCTAGGATACACCAAAAAAAAACTAGTTGCTCCAAAAAAATAGGAAACTTGGGCCCTTTAAAACCAATGGAATACGTTTGAAGTGCAGCCACTGTTGTTATGTAAGCAATCCTAGTAGCCAAGTTGTTTATAGCAAGGTCCCACAAGAAGTATATGAATGAATAGCCTTTTTTGATGATGTTGGTTGTGGGAGAAATGTTGATCAGGACCCTGGGAGAACTCTGCCCTTCCTCAAATAGTAGCATAGGATCTTTTACATCCACCTGAGTGGCAGCCAGAACCTCAGGTTAACATCTCATCTGAAAGATGGTACCTCCAACAATGCAGCACTCCCTCAGTACTGCACTGAAGTGTCAGCTTACATTCCATGCTCAAATCCATAGCAGAACTCAAGCCCACAACTTCAGATGATGATATAAATAGATTATGAGCAGGAAAGTTGAGTACCACTGGCGACTAAATTGGGATTACCACCCCCGAGAGTGGAGTGCACAATCTCGTGCTCCACTCCTTCTCGGGGGCGGGTCAATGTGAATTTTTCAGGGAGGCGCATAGCACTGGCGGGGTCACAAGCCCCTCCCCTTCTATTACATTTATTGATGCTTTGATGTTACTCAAAATGTAGTGCTTAAAATTGCACCATGGAATATTAGAGTAAGAATACTAATGGAGTCCTCTCTGAGATTTCCACATTTCTATGACCCTTTGTGTGAAAAAACACTTCCTGATTTCACTTCTGAATGGCCCAGTTTTTAAGATTGTTCTGGATTCTCTCACCACAGAAAATCACCTTTCTATATCTACCTTATTGAATCCATTTATCATTTTAAATACCTCAAATAGATTAAAAGAAAGAAAGACTTGGATTTATATAGCGCCTTTCACGACTACTGGACGTCTCAAATCACTTTACAGCCAATTAAGTACTTTTGGAATGTAGTGACTGTTGCAATGTGGGCGAATGAGTAGGATGAGAAGGTTTGAAGGAAAATTAGAGGGAAAAATGAAAGAAAATCAATAGTCATTTATATGGAAATGGTCATTTATATTGAAATCTAATAGCGACCACGGAAGTGTCAGTCACAGTTTAGCAACAGTAGACTAATTATAAACCTCCTGAAAGAGTCAGAGCAATAAGAGCATGGTACAGTGAGCTAGCCCTCTGTACACTCACCTCTCAAATTAGTATATTTCCAGATAGAAAGAAATACTTGCATTTATATAGCTCCTTTCATGACCACCAGACGTCTCAAAGTCCTTTGCAGCCAATTAAATATTTTTGGAGTGTAACCACTTTTGTAATGTTGGAAACACGGCAGCCAATTCATGCACAACAAGCTTCCACAAACAGCAATGCGATAATGACAAGAATCATAGAAGTTTACAGCATGGAAGGAGACCATTTTGGTCCATCGTATCCATGCCGGCCAACAAGAGGCTATCCAGCCGAATCCCACTTTCCAGCTCGAGGTCCGTAACCCTGCAGGTTACAACACTTCATGTGCACATCCAAGTACTTTTTAAATGCGGTGAGGGTTTCTGCCTCTCGCACCCCCAAAGCAGTGAGTTCCAGACCCTCACAACCCTCATGGGGGAAACTTCCCCTCAAATCCCCTCTAAACCTTCTACCAATTACTTTAAATGTATGCCCCCTGGTTGTTGATCTCTCTGCTAAGGGAAATAGGCCCTTTCTATCCGCTATCTCGGCCCCTCATAATTTTATACACTTCATTGAGGTCTCCCCTCAGCCTTCTCTGTTCCAAGGAAAACAAATCCAGCCTATCCAATCTGTCCTCATAGCTAAGATTCTCCACTCCCGGCAACAACGTCATAAATCTCCTCTGTACCCTCTCCAGTGCAATCACGTCCTTCCTGTAATGCGGTGACCAGAACTGCACGCATTATTCCAGCTGTGGCCAAACCGGTGTTTTATACAGTTTAAGCATAAACTCCTGCTCTTGTATTCTATGCTTGGCTAATAAAGGTAAGCATTCCGTATGCCTTCTTAATCACCTTATCTACCTGGCCTGGTACTTTCAGGGATCTGTGGACATGCACTCCAAGTTCCCTTTGTTTCTCTACACTTCTCAGTGTCCTACCATTTAATGTGTATTTGCTTTCCTTGTTAGCCCTCCCCAAATGCATTACCTCATGCTTCTCTGCATTAAAATCTATTTGCCACTGTTCTGCCCACAGGACCAGTTGATTGATATATTCCTACAGTCCGCAGCTTTCTTCATTATCAACCAGACTGCCGATTTTAGTACCATCTGCAAACTTCTTAACCATACTCCCTGTATTCAAGTCTAGATCATTGATGTATATCACAAAAAGCAATAGACCTAATTATGAGCCCTGCGAAACCCCACTGGAAACATCCTTCCAGTCACAAAAACATTCATCAACCATTACCCTTTGCTTCCTGCCTCTGAGCAAATTTTGGATCCAACTTGCCACTTTGCCCTGGATCTCATGGGCTTTTACTTTCATGACCATTTTTTTATGTGGGACCTTATCAAAAACTTTGCTAAAATCCATATGCACTACATCACATGCACTGCCCTCATCGATTCTCCTGGTTACCTCCTCGAAAAATTCAATCAAGTTAGTTAGACACGACCTTCCCTTAACAAATCCACACTGACTGTCCTTGATTAATCCATGTCTTTCTAAGTGAAGTTTTATCCTGTCCTTCAGGATTTTTTCCAATAATTTTCCCACCACTGTGTTGAGGCTGATTGGCCTGTAATTACTTGGTCTATCCCTTTCTCCCTTCTTAAACAAAGGTACCACATGAGCAGTCCTCCAGTCCTCTGGCACCACATCTGAAGCCAAAGAGGATTGGAACATGATGGTCAAAGCCTCTGCTCTTTCCACTTTTGCTTCGCTTAACAGCCTGGGATATATTTCATCAGGGCCTGGGGGCTTATCCACTTTTAAAGCTGCTAAACGCCTTAATACCTCCTCTGATAATGTTTATTTCATCGAATATTTCACACTCCTCCTCAATAGTAGTGTCTGCATCGCCCCTCTCTTTTGTGAAAACAGACGCAAAATATTCATTAAGAACCATACCCACATCTTCCGCCTCCATACACAGATTACTCTCATGGTCTCGAATTGGCCATACCCTTTTTTTAGTTATCCTTTTGCTCTTAATATATTTATAAAACAACATCTTGGGGTTTTCCTTGATTTTACTTGCCAAGAATTTTTCACGCTCTCTCTTTGCTTTCCTAATATCCTTTTTAATTTCAGCCCTGGACTTTCTATACTCCTCGAGATATTCTGTAGTGTTTAGCCCTTCATATCTGACATAAGCCTCCCTTTTTTTCTTTATTCTATCCTGCATGTCCCTTGACATCCAGGGGGCTCTAGATTTGTTAGTCCCACCCTTTTTCTTTGAGGGCACAGATTTGGCCTGAACCCTGCGGATCTCCTCCTTGAATGCCTCCCACTGCTCTGACACTGATTTACCTTCAAGTAGCTGTTTCCAGTCCACTATGGCCAAATCACCATTCAGCTTAGCAAAGTTGGCTTTTCCCCAATTTAGAACTTTTATTCCTGGTCTTTCCTTGTCCTTTTCCATGACTACCTTAAATCTAACTGAACTATGGCCACTAGCACCTAAATGCGCTCCCATTGATACCCCTTCCACCTGCCTAGCTTCATTCCCTAAAACAAAATCCAGAACTGGCCCCTCCCGTGTTGAGCTTGTTACATACTGGCTAAAAAAATTCTCTTCAATGCATTTTAGGAATTCCAGACCCTCTATACTCTTCACACTAATTTTGTCCCAGTTAATATTAAGATAGTTGAAATCCCCTACTATTACTGCCCTATAGTTTTTGCACTTCTCAGAAATTTGCCTACATATTTGCTCTTCTATCTCCCTCTCACTGTTTGGGGGTCACTCTCAGCAGTGTGATCGCTCTTTTTTTGTTTTTCAGTTCGACCCATATGGCCTCGTTTGCTGATCCCTCTAACATATCATCCCTCCTCACAGCTGTAATACTTTCTTGCCCCCTTCAATTTGCAATTTGGGACCTAGAATATTACGTCCTTCATTGAAACACCTGTGAACTCATTGAATTCATCCCTTTTTGGCATGGAAGCAAGTCATCCTCGATTCGAAGGACCGCCTAAGAAAAAGAAGAAGAATAGTTTATTTAATCAATACCGCGACCCCCTCCCTTTTTATACCCTTCTCTATCCCATCTGAAGATCCTGTAATCAGGAATGTTGAGCTGCCACAACAGCCCCTCTTTTAGCCATGTCTCTGTAATAGCTATAATATCATACTCCCAAGAGTCTACCTGTGCTCTCAGCTCATCTGCCTTATTTGCTATACTCCTTGCATTGAAGTATATACCATTTAGTACAGTCAGACTTCCTTGTTGACTATTTTGATTCCTTGTTTCCTCTGTCCTTCAAATTCACTTTCTACATTTTTGCTTTCCACTTCCAGCTTTACTCCCCTCCCTACTGAATCTATTTTCAGGTTCCCATCCCCCTGCCAAGCTAATTTAAACATTCCCCAACAGCACTAACAACCCCGATATTGGTCCTGGCTCTGTTGAGGTGTAACCCGTCCGGCTTGTACAGGTCCCACCTCGCCCAGAAGTGGCCCTAATGCCTCAGGAATCTGAAGCCCTCCCTCCAGCACCATCACTCCAGCCATGCATTCATCTGCTCTATCCTCCTATTTCTGTACTCACTAGCTTGTGGCACTGGGAGTAATCTGGAGATTGCTACCTTTGAAGTCCTGCTTTTTAATCTCTCTCCTAGCTTCCTAAACTCTGCCTGCAGGACCTCATCCCTCTTTCTACCTATGTCATTGGTACCGATATGGACCGCAACCTCTGGCTGTTAATCCTCTCCCTCCAGAATGCCCTGCAGCTGCTTAGTGACATCCTTGACCCTGGCACCAGGGAGGCAACATACCATCCTGGAGTCCTTTCTGTGAGCAGAAAGTCCTGTCTGCTCCCCTGACTATTGAATCCTACTACTATAGCTCTTCCATTCTTTTTCCACACCCCCTGTGCAACTGAGCCACCCATGGTGCCATGGACTTGGCTCTGGCTGCACTCCCCAGAGGCACCATCGCCCACACTGGTACTCAGAAATAAATACCGATTGGAGAGCGAGATGGACTCAAGGGACTCCTGCACTACCTGCCGAGTCCTCTTCTTCTGTCTGCTGGTCACCCACTCCCTCTCTTGGCCACTCTTAAACTGCAGGGTGGCCACCTCTAGAGATGTGCTATCCACGTAGCTCTCAGTCTCGTGGGTGCACCGCAGTGATTTCAGCCGCCGCTCAATCTCCGAAACACGGAGCTCGAGTTGGTGCAGCTGAAGACACCTCCTGCACACATGGTCGTCCAGGCTGCGCGAAGCGTCCAGGACTTCACACATGCTACAGGATGTGCCGTCCACAGAACGAGCTGCCCTGCCATCCCTCTAGTTAGACTCAGAACTATCAAGCAAAAATAAACTCTAAACTTCAGCAAAACACACCCAGCAATCAGCTGATTTAATTAATTCGATTTTTTAGATTAGAAATATCACTTATCAGTTTAAATGTGGCTCCTTTATTTAAAGGACTGAGAACTAACCTTTATTTAAAGACTAAGTACTAATTTAACAGGAAAAAAAAAACACTCACCCACTACTCACCAATCAGCTACTTCCCTTGTGCCGACGTCACTTTTAAACTCTGACGTCCCTTTCGAATGTTGCCTGTCGAGCCTTGCTTTTAAGTGCTCCGCCTTGCCTCAGCTCCCGCTATTGCTCCCACGCAGCTCCACTGCCTCTTTTTTTGTGATGGTGATGGAGAGATAAATATTGGCCAGGACACCGGGGATAACTCCCATGCTCTTCTTCGAAATAGTGCAAAGGAATCTTTTATGTCCACTCAAGAGAGCAGATGCGGTCTCGGTTTAAAATCTTATCTGAAAATCACCCTCTCAGCACTGCACTGGAGTGTCAGCCTAGATTTTTGTGCTCAAGCCCTATTACCCTTCAACCTCCTAAACTCAAGGGAATGCAAGCCAAATTTATGCACTTTAATTCTTGGTATCATTTTGGTGAATCTGCCCTGTACTCCCTCCAAGGCTAATATATCTTTCCTGAAGGGTGGTGCCCAAAACTGAATGCCGTAGTCCAGATGGGGTCTGACCAAAGCTTTGTACGACTCAGGTACAACTTCATCCCCTTTGTATTCCAGTCCCTTGAGATAAAGGTAAAAGTCCATTAGCCTTTTTTGATTACTTTTTATACCTGTGTATTAGCTTTTAGTAATCGTTGTACATGGAAATCCAAATCCCTTTGCTCCTTCACAGTTCCTAATCTTTCACCATTAAGAAAGTATTCCACTTTGTTTTTATTGGATACAAAGTAGATGACACCACACTACCTCACATTGAACTCCATCTGCCACAGTTTTGTCCACTCAATTAATCTGTCTCTATCCTTTTGCAACATCCTGCTCCCATCTACACAATTTAACGTGATTCCTAACTTAGTGTCATATGCAAAGTTGGATATATTTCTCTCTATTCCTTGAACCAAGGCATTGATATATTCGGTGAAAAGTTAAGGCCCCGGTACAAATTGTTGGGGAAAATTACTTGTCACATCCCACCAATCAGAGTACATTTCCTTTATCCCCCTATTCTCTGTCTCCTACCTACCCACCAATTGCCAAGCCATGCCACAAGGTGACCTCCAATTCCATGTGCTCTCGCTCTTGCTAATAATCTCTTATGTGGAACCTATCAAAAGCATTCTGCAAGTCCATATAGACAACATCCATACACACTCCCCTGTCCACCGTGTTAATGGACTCCTCACAAAATTCAACTAGATTCATGAAACATGTCCCACCTTTCACAAATCCATGCTGACTCTCTCTGATCAGTTCGTACTTGTTCAAGTGCTCAGTCACTCTGCCTCTGACAATACTTTCCAGTAACATCCCAACAACTGGTGTTAACCTGACAGGTCTAACATTTCTTGGTTTCTCCCTCCATTTTTTCAACAACAAGTGGGCAGGGAAGTGGACCTGAGTCCATGATCGGATCAACCATGATCGTATTAAATGGCGGAGCCGCCGCGGGGGGTCGTATGGACTACTCCTGCTCCTATTTTTATGTTCTAACAACAACAACTTGTATTTATATAGTGCCTTTAACGTAGTGAAATGTCCCAAGGTGCTTCACGCGATAAAGATTTGGCACTTAGCCACATAAGTAGAAATTAGCGCAGGAAGAGGTATGTTTTAAGGAGTGTCTTGAAGGAAGAAAGAGAGGAAGAGAGGAGGAGAGGTTTATGCAGGGAGATCCAGAGCTTGGGGCCTAGACAACAGAAGGCATGACCACCAATGGTTGAGCTATTATAATCAGGGATGCTCAGGAAGGCAGATTTAGAGGAAATTACAGAGATAGGGAGGGTCGAGGCCATGGAGGCATTTGAAAATAAGGATGAGAATTTTGAAATCGAGGCGTTGCTTAACCGGAAGGTCAAATGAAGGTCAGTGAGCACAGGGGTGATGGGTGAGTGGGACTTGGTGTGAGTTAGCACGTGGGCAGCCAAGTTTTGGATCACCTCTAGTTTACGTAGGGTAGAATGTGGAAGGCCAGCCAGGGGTGCGTTGGAGTAGTCAAGTCCAGAGGTAACAAAGGCATGGATGAGGGTTTCAGCAGCGGATGAGCTGAGGCAAGGGCGGGGACAGGTGATGTTACGGAGGTGGAAATAGGCGGTCTTAGTTATGCTGCCAATATGTGGTCGAAAGCTCATTCCCAAATATGACACCAAGGGTGCGAACAGTCTGGTTCAGCCTCAGACAGAAGTTGGGGACAGGGACGGAATCAGTATCTAGGGAACGGAGTTTGTGACAGTAACCAAGAACAATGGCTTCTGTCTTCCCAATATTAAATTTGTGGAAAATTTCTGCTCATCCAGAACTGGATGTCGGACAAGCAGTCTGACAATTTAGAGACCGTGGAGGTGTCGAGAGAAGTGGTAGTGAGGTAGAGCTGGGTGTCATCAGAGTACATGTGGAAACTGACGCTGTGTTCCAGATGATGTCGCTAAGGGGCAACATGTAAACGAGAAATAGGAGGGGGCCTAGGAATGGATCCTTGGGGGACACCAGAGGTAACGATGCGAGGGTGAGAAGAGAAGCCATTGCAGGTGATTCTCAGGCTACGATTAGATAGATAAGAATAGAGCCAGGCGAGTGCAGTCCCACCAAGCTGGACGATGGTGGAGAGGCATTGGAGAAGGATGGAGTGGTCAACCGTTCTTAAGTCAACTTTCTTAAATAATGGAGTGACATTTGTAATTATTCAATCCAGAGGCACAATTCCAAAATCAAGAAAGCTTTGGAAAATTATGACTAATGCATCTGAAGTTTCCCCACCTGCTTCTTTAATCCCAGGGTAAAAACCATCAGGTCCTGGATATTTGTTTACCTTGAGTCCCATTATTTTCTCCATTATCATTTTCTTACTTTTTAAATCCAATAAGTTCCTTCCCTTGACTTATTTTTAGGTTCTCTTGTACCGCAGGTATTCTTTCCTTCCTTTACTGAGAAAATGGATACAAAGTTTTGATGACGTTGTCAAGGGGGGAGATGTAGATGACAAAAAGGAGGGGGTCCAAGGATAAAGTTTTGAATGAACTCAAGATTATGGAGGGTGGAAGATGGGAGGACCGACAGGAGAGCGTTAGAACAGTTGAGCCTGGAGGTAACAAAAGTGTGGGTGAGCATTTCAGCTGCAGAGGCAGGGAAGCAGGCAGGCAATTTTACAGGCACAAAGTAAGCAATCTTTGTGATAGAGAGGACATAAGGGTGAAAGTTAAGCCCAGGGTCAAGAAGGACGCAAAGGTTATGAACAGTCTGTTTCAACTAAAGATAGCAGTCGGAAAGGAGAATGAATCACTGGAGAAGGCACGGTGTTTGCAGTGAGGGATGAAAACAATACCTTCAGTCTTCCCAATGTTTAGTTGGATGTAATTGCATCTCATCCATGACTGAATGTCAGATAAGCAGACATACAACCTAGATGTAGTGGAGGGGTCAAGAGAGGTGGTGAGGTAGAGCTAGAAATAGTCAATGTACATGTGAAACCTGACATCATGTCGTCTGAAGGTGTCACCACGGGGCAGTATGCCGATGAGACATAGGAGGGGATCAAGGATGTGCACTTTGGAGACTCAAGAAGCTCAACACCATTCAGGAGAATTATGCCCGCTTGATTGGCACCCCAACCACCACCTTAAACATTCACTCCCTCCACCAACGGCACACCATGACTGCAGTATGTACCATCTACAAGATGTACTGCAGCAACTCACCAAGGCTTCTTCAGCAACACATCCCAAACCCATGACCTCTACCATGTAGAAGGACAATGCCAGCAGGCACATGGCGACACCATCACCCCCAAGTTCATCTCCAAGTTACACACCATCCTGACTTGGAAATATATCGGCGTTCCTTCATTGTCACTGGATCAAAATCCTGGAACTCCCTCCCTAACAGCACTGTGGGAGTACCTGCACCACACAAACTGCAGTGGTTTAAGAAGGCGGCTCATACCACGTTCTTAAGGATGGGCAATAAATGCAGGCCTTGCCAGCGACACCCACATCTTAATAAACAAATATTTCAAAAAAGTTGTTAAGTGTTCTGTTCGACAACTTCGAAACCCCTCAAGTTGTACAAAATAGAATCCCAAAATTAATGTTAAGTTTGAAGTCCAGTGCTTTCAGGAAAAAAGTAATGTGGTAATAGATGCTATCTAATGGACTGAAGCATGCAATGTAAATAACGGTACTGCATGTAGGGAAAGAGAGAGGTGAAAGGCTGGTTATGTGAAGTATAAAGTAACTCAAAAATTGATGAATGGTGCAGCTGCAAGATCTTTGTCAGAGTTTAAATGAGGCATTTTAGTAACATTGCAGCTAGTATTGATATAATGGGGGAGAAATTCAAATTAGGGCCACCACTTTTGCATGAGTGTTAAGCCTCCTGTAATGTATGCACCTGTGAGTATGCTCACAGGTTTGCAGAGCTGTTTACAAAAATACAAAAAAGACAAAAAAAAAACAGAAAAAAGAGGGCTGTTATAAGTGTCTGGAGTGTCCCCCATATCGGGGGGCACTCAATCTAATGTTTATTTGTACTTCCCAAAAAGAGTTGCAGAGCTGTTAGGTGGCTGGTAGACTCCCTGCCCGAGGAGTTCAGGCCTTTTGCCTGGAGCACGACCCATCTCCTCTATCTGGGAGTCTACCTTAGCCCTGATGAGGAAGCCTGGCCAGTGAACTGGCAGGAGCTGGAGGCAAAAGTTGCCGCTCGCCTAGGGCGCTGGACAGGACTGCTCCGAGTGCTGTCCTACAGGGGTCGAGCGCAAGTCATAAACCAGCTGGTGGATGCTATGCTGTGGTACCGGCTGGTCACTTTGACCTCCACCTTGTGTTTGTCGCCAAGGTACAGAAAAAGCTGGTGGGCTTCGTCTGGAACAATAGGAAGCACTGGGTCTCTGCAGTGGTCTTGAGTCTCCCGCTTCGGGAGGGCGGTCAGGCGTTGGCGTGCATCAGCACCCAGCATGCGACTTTCCGTCTTCAGACCCTGCAGAGATACCTTTACGTTGAGCCCCCTCCGAGGTGGCGTGCGCTGGCAACGTATTTCTTCTGTTAGCAGTACTGCCTCAATTACGACACGCAGCTCCTGTTTGTGAGCCTGGGGGGACGTCAGGACCGCCATGCGGGAGCTGCCTGTCTTTTACCAGGAACTCATCAGGGTCTGGAATAGAGTCGCCACCAAGTGCAGTTCTCCCCTGTCTGGAGTGGCGGCTGTCCTTCAGGAGCCGCTGCTCAGGAATCCGTACCTTCACGACTGCGGTTTTAGGTGGCAGGCGGACGAGATGGCTGTGTCTGGCAAGGTGACCAGGGTCAGGGACCTGCTCGGTGGCGGAGGAGTGGGCTGGATGGCGCCAGAAGAGCTGGCACGGCGCCTATCCTGGGCCGACATCCGGCGCCTGGCCAATGCCATTGAGTTGCTAAAAACAGCACTGGGCCCTGACTCTGTTAGGTGTGTCGAGGAGGCTCAAGCACGTGGGCAGAACCCGTCTGAACTGACCCCTGTCCGGACGGAATTTCGCATCAGTACCAAGCCCTGGAACCTCCCTCGGGAGCCGGCGCCTCACAACTTCAGCCTCCTCTGGGAAATCACCTCCGTGCCTTTCAGTTCTGTACGGAGGGGATTCCAGTACGGGCTGCTCTTGCATACTCTCCACGTTGCCATCCTCGTCTGCTGTCCAGACACGCCATGGCGCACCATCTTGCTGTCCGGAGGAGACGGGGGTCCCCAATGGAGTGCTCTCTACATGGGAGTCCTCCCCTTATTTACTGGGGACTTGACCTGGAGGCTGTTGCACGGAGCAGTCCCGAGCAATAAGTTTTTAAGTCAGTTCACGGGCTCCCAGGCCACCTGTAATTTGTGCAGTCTAGAGGAGTCCGTGTTCCACGTATATGTTGAGTGTGCGAGGATGCAGCCCCTCTTCCAATTTTGAAAGTGCTGCTCTTCAAATTCTGGTTGCACTTCAGTCCCGCACTCCTGATCTTTGGGCACCCTGTGCGGAGGGGTGCGGGCAGGTCGGAAGGCCTCCTCGTAGGACTGCTCCTGGGCAAGGCCTAGGCGGCCATCACCTGGTCCAGGCAGCGGGTCGAGGGAGTTATTCAGCCCGACTGCCTGCCTCTCTTCCCTGGTTACATCTAACCAGGGTGTCCCTGGAGATGGAGCATGCGATGTCCACCGGTACGCTCGCGGCGTTCCACGCGAGGTGGGCGGCAGAGGGACTGGAGTGCATCATCACCCCCGGCAACCAAATTTCAATTTGAACCATGTCAAAAGTTTAATTTGTTGAAGTTCGTCGGTTTTAGTGCCCCCCCCTTTTAGCTAGGGAGCACTTGTATAATTTGAGTTTTTGGTGCCCTCAAAAAAAAACAACAAAAAAAAGAAAAAGGGGACACTTGAAAAGTTTATGGAGTGTGCCCCCTCCCCCCTTTAATCGGGGGCACTTGATTGTTTCTACACAAAATAGTTGCAGAGCTGTTGAGTTGTGAGTGACTTCGCCAGTCATGTGATGTTCAAACGATTCAATAAAACCCCAACCAGTTGGATTTTGGGGGATCTATGATGAAGCATGTGGTTGTGGGCCTGGTGGATGAACTGGTGTGGAGTGTGATTGTTAAACCTTTGCTAATAAACCAACTAGTTCTTAATAGCAATGTGTTGCTATGAATACTTCAGCAAAGAACCCATGAAGTAAATGCATTACACCTTCAAATTTCGCATTGCAATCTGTTGTGCCTGTAGTGGGTGGTGTCAGTGGGGTCAGTTTGCTTTCCCTGACCCAGAGCGGTTGCGAGTCGCTCCCACTCCCTGGTTCTCAAGCCTGGATTTTTTAATCAGGGTGTGATAAAGTACAGCAGACAACTCTTTTGTATAAAGAAATGTATGGTTTTTATTCAAGAAGAATGAATACACCTTTTATTAAAACTGAGAAAACTTATCACTTTAGATGAGAGAAAGCTTACTACTTTAAATGAGAGAAAACGTATCACTCTAATGGGGAATCCTTTACTCAAACACCAGAGAATACGCAGCAGTACCACACCTCCCGCCTCCCAATTCCCCTATCTAACTAGGTTAGGCTCTGGGGCTTCAGGGACTATGCTCACCAATCCTTCCTTGACAGTCGGTAATGGGTCACGGTTTCGGGATGCATTGGATTTTGTCGATTCTGCTAGCCATACTCCGAACATAGGGGAGGACTTCTTGCTGCGTGATCCTCAGTTGGGTGGTATCTGCTGATGCGGTAGGGCGCGTATTGGATTTATGGGGTAAGTACCCACTTTCTTCCTTCAGCAGTAGGTTTTAAAGTTCTTTTAGGTAATGTTTTACCCGTTGATAGCTCAGGGATAGCTGGTAGAGTGGAAACAACTTGCGAATCTTCGGGTTTTCGTCGAGTTGACTTCGGTTTGGAAATCGTTGGTCGCGGTGGCTCAATATTACCAATGTGGTTGCTGGTAATATCTTGGTAGTTGCTTTGTGAGCCTCTTGCTGCCACAGCATGCTTGGTGTCCTGGTCATTTGCGATGCTGTCTTGGTTGATGTTCTGAAGAACCAGATTAATGAAGCTGGTTTGCTGATCTTGATGTCTGCCAGGTCTGAAGCATACGAAGCTGGTGTAGAATTAAGTGCAGTCCTGGCAGTAAAAACAGGCCTTAATTATACTTTGAGAGACTTCCTTATCTGTCCCCAAATCAACCTTGGTTCTTTGTTTAGGTTTTGCAGCCCAGCTAACTGAAACTTGATTAAGTTTTAATCTGGCATTGAGCGACTTTTCTGAGTTGATGAGCTCTTGTCCATTGTGAAAGCGCTGTTTTTTTGCTTCCGGAAGTCTGGCCTGAGCTAGAAATTTCTATGCCTGTTGAAACGGTGTTGGAATATGTATGTGACATTTAGGTCCTCTGGGTGGGGTGATAATGTTTCTTTCGTGGGCGATTGTTTAAATGCTAATGTTTTCTAGGGGCAGGTTTCAGTGGTAAACAGTTCCCAGACAATTTGATTAGCTCCAATGTCCAAACTGGCCTTTCAGAGATTGACCCCACCCCTTTTCTTGCAGATCCAACATTCACCTTTTAAAAATCCCGAACTTGGTTAAAACTCGTAGATTTCTTCCATAGCATTTTAGGATCCCAAACTTTCTGGTAGATAGTTCCAAATTAAATTTCCTTTCCAATGAGTCCAAACACTGAGGGGTTCTCCCATGAATTTTGTACTCTACAGTCCCCCCTGTGAAACTCTACATACTTGAGTGTCATGCTAGGTGAGCAAAATTCCTGACTCCCAAGAGTCAACCTTCCCCTGTAATTTACCCAGCTAAACCCAAACGTATATTCCCCTTTGAAATGTATTACTGTTTACAGGTAAATTCAGTCATAAGTTACATTACAGCATAGAGGGGGTCCAACACCCCTCCATTACTCCAGTTTCACAAAAAATACACAGTAAAACACACATAATCTTACACTACTTTAACTTATTCACTAAACATTCTTAAAGTCATATTGCTAAACATCCTTAAATTCATATGGCACTATATATATACATCTGCCACTCACCTCCGGGTGGCCAGGTTAATTCCTGCCTTCGCTCTTTCTTCTTCTCCCGCTGGGTGTCCAGCGAGGTAGGTAATAGGTCGGTCTGCACTGCCTAACCCTAAGTATCCTGACCGGATGTGGGTTTGAGTCCCACACTATCGGGGGAACATCCCTTCCGGTGCTGCAGCACACCGCTCTTTTGGGGGTGGCAGCCTGGTTCTTTTCTTCCCCTGGGGGTTCTGCCTGGTTGAGGGCTACGGGCTGGGGACTCTCACTTGGTGGCTGGTTTACCGCTATCTCTTCTAGGGATCCCTTGTTGCCCGAGGCTACCGGCTGGGTGTCCCTGCTCGCAGGCTGGTCTCTGACATTAGGTGTCCTTTTGCGGCTGGTCCCTTTCCAGGGGTTGAACCATTTAAATTGGAGCGCTGGTGACCACGGTGTCTTTGGCCGTGGTGTGCGGTGAGTCCTTCTTAAGGCTCCGGCTGCTGGAGATGCGCCCGAGTCCCAAATGATTGGGGGGACAGCTCCTCCGGTAACACAGTCCACCGCCCCTCTATGTGCTGTCTGTGGGTCTGCCACGTCCCCTGTGGGAATTCCACAGTCGGGGGTTGTTGGCTGGGGGTCCCTGTCTTTAGTACGGTTTGCAGTTTTTTGCTGTCCCTTAATTTTAGCTGCTTTCACTGGGTTGAAAAGTTTGCACTGATTTATGTGGAACCACTTTGTTTGGCGGGGCAATTTTATCGCATAGACCATGGGGCTTGCCTTGTCGACAATGTGGTACGGTCCGATGTACAGTGCCTCAAAGACGCCTACTCTAGCGTAGTTCCTTACCATAACCTGGTCCCCTATCTCCCACTCATGATGTTTGTGGGGTTCTAGCAGCAGTCGGTTGCTCCGATGCTGTTTTCCCATGTTGTTAGCAGCCTGCCAGTGAATCTGTTTAAGGTGTTCAAACAGATTCCTGACAAAGCTGTCCCAGTTCGCTTCCCTAAGCTGACCTTCCGTGATTACCGGGGCTAACACATGGGTGGGGGTTCGCATGGCTCTGTCGGTCAAGAGCTCGTATGGGGGGTACCTCATGCTCTTTGACTGGCTGGCCCGGATCCCCATGAGGCCCAGTGGTAGGACTTCTACCCACCCTTTGGGTGAGTCCCCTGTCTCTTTGCGCAGCCTTTCTTTGATAGTGCGGTTTAAACGCTGCACAGGCCCGGATGACTGCGGGTTGTGGGCGACATGCCATTTCCCTTTGATGCCACGTACCTTAAGGGTCTCCTGCATCACCTGCCCGGTGAAGTGACTCCCTTGGTCGGACTCCATGTATTGTGGTAGTCCCCAACGAGAGAACACTTCTCTGACCAGGATCCTGGCTGTTCCCAGGGCAGTGGCCGTTCAGCATGGAAAGGCTTCCAACCATTTGGTAAATACATCCACCAATACTAGGCAGTACTTGTAACCTCCCTGGGCAGTGGGTAGGGGCCCTATGTAATCGATTTGGATCGACTGCCAGGGTCCCTCTACCTCCTGATATGTCCCATAGACACCTTTCTTTTCTGGGGGTCGGTGTTGAAGGCCGCGCACACGAAACAGCTAGCACAGAACTCGCGGACATCTTCCGAGTCCTGTCCACCACCCTGCCTGTTCCATTCATTGCCAAGTGGTCTCAGGTCCGGGGTGTCCTGCTCCTGGACCCTTGTGGGCCAGCTGGAGGAATTCTCTCCGGTGTTGTTGCGGTACTAAACATTGCTCCCCGTTGAACAGCATGCCTTCTTTAATGGCAATTACTGCGGTGCCGTATGGGCCGTCTACCCTTTCCCCTTTTGCAAGCATGTTCAGGACAGTTTTGAGGACGGTGTCTTGGGTCTGGATCATTTTTAGGTCTGGGGGCAAAGCTATCCCTGCCTTCCCTGCAGTTCCTATCCTGCCCCTGACTGCTGCTATGGGTCCTGAGTTGTATGGATCCCAGAGCTGCCTGTGCGGGCCCCCTGCTTGACTAACTTGTCAGCCTGCTGGTTTCCCTCACTATGGGGTTCTGTGGTGGAATGTGCCTTCACCTTATGTATGTAGATATTCCCTTCCTCCCCTATGGCTTTCATGATCTTTTCCAGGAGGGGCTTAATTGCCAGGGGTCTCCCATCTGCGGATGTGTATCCGCGGCGGGACCAGATAGCCAGGTACTCCGTACACGAATTGCATGTGAACATACTGTCCGAGCAAATCGTGTATGGGGTAGGGAATTCTTCGGGGTGTGTGACTACGTACACCACCGCAGACAGTTCAGCATGCTGGGCGCTCATAGTACTGGGGAGTTTAATCGCCAGGGCAATGCCTGCCTCGGGGTCATAAACTCCACAGCCTGTGAGTCATTCACCTGCAGATACCGTGCTTGAACCGTCCACATAGATCTCTCAGCCCATGGGGTGTAACCCAGCCTGAAAGTCTATGTTAATTTCCCATACCCCTTCTATGGAACACCGGTGGGCTGTCCCTGGATAAATCATGTTGACTGCGTGTCTTGGCTCGCAGAGACTCTTTACCCGTAGGTCCATTTGAGAGAGGAGCAGGGTCCAGCGAGCAATGCGGGCACTGCTCACTGTCCCATCCTTGATTCTCCCATCCAGGGGCATTTGGGTGGGCATATGGTGGGTAAGGGCTTTGATAGGGGACCCCCTGTGAAGATCAGTGATCTTTTCACAGCCCAGTGAGTGTCGAGGAGGTGCCTCTCACAGTTGGAGTATCCATTTTCTACATCCGTGAGTATCCTGGAGGAGTAGATCACTGGTCTCAGCCAGCCATGCCGCTCTTGGAGCTCAGGCTGTCCCCACTGTCTGCTATCTCCAGGAAAAACTCTTCACCCCCATCGATTGCCCCTAGAGCCAGCGCGGTCTGCAGGTCTTTCTTGAGTTGGATAAATGCTGCCTCGCAACCTTTGTCCCATTCCCACTCCACTCCCTTGTATAGGAAGCGGAGCAGAGGGGCTGCGGTGGCTGCATAATCCTCAATGAAGTCTCTGCAGTATCTGGTTAGCCCTAGAAAAGATCTTACTCCTGTTACTGTGTTGGGGGCAGGTAGCTTCTGCACTGTTTCCCTTCTAGCTTTGTCAATGGCCCTTTCCCCAGTGTGCACAGCCAGTCCCAGGAATTTTACTTCCTTCAGGCCGATCTGTGCCTTCTTGGGGTTTACTTTAAATCCCTCTTCTTTCAGCAGCTCCAGCAGTTCAGTCAGCAGTGGGCCATGCTCCTCCCCCTCATCGGTGAACAGGAGCAGGTCATCTACATATTGTACCAGTTGCTGGGGTCTGCTCAAGCTCTTTAAACAGTTGGCTATACACTGATGGAAAATACTGGGGCTGTTGTGGAAGCCCTGAGGGAGACAGTTCCAAGTGTATTGCTATCCTTTAAAGGTAAAAGCAAACTTGTACTGATCTTCGCTTCTTAAAGGTATGGACCACAACCCGTTGGAAATATCCAGCACCATGAAGGTGGTCGTGGAGGCTGGGATACTTCCAATGAGGTCGGCGACAGCAGCAACGGTGGGTGCAGAGGTGGGGATGTTACGGTTAAGTACTCGATAATCCACCATGGCTCTCCAGGAGTTGTCCGGTTTATTAACCGGCCACAATGGAGAGTTCACATGGGTAGCTATTGGTCTCAATACCCCCTGATTAACCAGCGAACCCAAGGCTCTGCCTCCCTGGGGAAGTTGTACTGTTTCTGTGGTCGGTTCATGGGCTCCCCATCTATACTAACCTCGACCCCGTTTATTCTCCCACAGTCGGGTTTGTGAGTGGCTAAAGCTACAAGGTTTTTCCTCGCATACTCTTCATAGTCTACAGGGGTGTTACTGACCAGTAATTCAAGGTCGTAACCCTCCTTTGGTTTCATGGTGCACACCGTCCCTTTTCCCTGTTTTCCCGGGATAACCATCACCTCACTCTCCTGTCCCGTACAGACTGACCCCCAAAGACAATGGTTTCTTAAATCCACTAGGATCCCGTGGCATAGGATGAAGTCAGCCCCCAGGATCCCTCTTCCTTCCTGCTCCCACTTCATCAGGTCACAAGTCCACTTAGTGTGGAGTGTACCAAAATGAATGGAGAGCGGAACGGAGAATGAGCCAGTCTGTTCAGTGCCTGTGAAATCCACCAAGCTGTAGGGGACCCCGTTAGACAGAGGTGAGGTGGTGGGGTTAGCTGTAGAGACAAGGGTGCTTGAGGCACCGGTGTCCAGCAGGTAAGTCCCTTTCACCTTTTCCACTTCCATCTGTACCGTCGGTCTCCCCCACACATTATACTCGAGGGCACACAGGTGGACAGGCTGTGCCTGTCCTAGTCACGGTTTTGGTTGGGAGGGGCAGATGGAATTTCGGTACCGGTGGCGGTGGCTACTTTCCCAGGGCCATCTAACATGGCTCGGAGTGCAGTTAAAAAGGTATCAAACGAGTGGGGAGGGGCTGACTTATCTGTCTCGGTCTTTTGGGCAGGGGCTGGAGAATTCTTTTGTGTGCTATTCTTCCAAGAATTTTTACAATCCTTTCTCCAATGCCCACTCTTTCCACACCCAAAGCAGGTACGTTTTGTATCAGAGGGGTTGCCCCCCTCGTGGCGCCACACCCTCTTATCTTGGCTAGGTCAGATTTCGTGAACCCTTTCCTTTTGTGGGTGCTCTTCTGTCCCTCTGCCGTTTCTGTAAGCTAGGGTCAGCTGCCTAAGCACTCCATGTTCTGTGGCTTGGGGATGTCTGGGGTCGAACCAGGACTCAGCCTTGGTTCTTATTCTGGGTAACTGTTAGCTACTAGGCTTCGGAGCCAGTGTGCTAATTCTTCCGGGTTTAAGTGATCCCAGTCTATGTCCCCACTATAGGTGCTTTTGTACACTGGCCACAGTCGGTCTGCGAAAGCCTGTGGGGTTTCTCCTGTGAGCTGCACCGTTTTCTCTGCTCGAGAGAAGGGACTCCTGTCATTGCAGCCCATAGCTTCTAAAATGTCCTTTTGGACGGCAGCAAGTGTTTTCTGTCCTCTTTTGTTCTCAGTAGAGAGGGACTGGTACAATTTGCTGTCTAGGGAGAGGAGAAGCATCTTTGCCATCTTACATAGAAACATAGAAACATAGAAAATAGGTGCAGGAGCAGGCCATTCAGCCCTTCTAGCCTGCACCGCCATTCAATGAGTTCATGGCTGAACATGAAACTTCAGTACCCCCTTCCTGCTTTCTCGCCATAACCCTTGATCCCCTTGATCCATCGAGTAGTAAGGACTTCATCTAACTCCCTTTGCATCATCGCACCCGTTAAGGGTGGGCAGGCCAAACTTCTGTTGCCGGACTGGGCACATTGGCCCTGGTTCTGGCTCTCCCTGTTCTGGCTCGCCTCCCTCTCTTCCCTGCTGCCAAGCCGAGCTGAAACTCGGTGCTACAAGTGGTGGTGGTTCACTATCCCTGTCTGCCCTGCAACTGATTTTCCCCTCCTGCAGCTGAACCGGTGTAGTCACCGGTGCCACAGATAGTGGCCAGGTCATTTCTTCCTTCTCTTCCAGGTTTACCTGGGGCGTACCCGGGCTTATTAGGCATATCATGCCTTTTGCCTTGGACAGAGCAAGGTTTAAACTTTTAATTTGTTGCTGGCAGGGACCGTGGTCTCCCGATTCAAACCCATTAGTGCTAGCTACTTTATACGCTGCTTGCACATCTTTTAATCTTTCCTGGAGCTCTTTTACTTGTAGGGTGAGGCGAGTGCTTTCCTCCCTCAGTGACTTTTCATTACTTTTGGCCTTGGTAACCTGACATTGAAAAGAGTCCTGACTGTTTTTAAACCTTTCCATTATTTAGGTCCTTTCCTGATTTAGCTTACGGAGTTCTCCTGATAATCTTCCTTCTGACATAACCCTTTCCTGATAATTCTCTGCGCATTCCCATAACTCTGCCTGTAATGTTTCATTCATTCTATCTAGGAGTTGGACCTGTCACTGTAGACAGACCAACCAGATTGCCTTCTCTACTGCTTCTTTGTGATCTTTGCTTGCTGTCCACTGGGCTGCAGCATCAGTTGGACAGTCAGCGCACAATAGACTAAGCACCCATTCCTTAGTTACATTGACCTTCTTATACACATAGGAGGAAATCCTCTCTTCCATTTTGGTTCTTTGCCCCAAACCAGCACTCTCCACATCACACCCTTGTACCAGAGTCCTGCCACGGTCGCCATTTTGTAAGGGGGTGGTCTCTATGAGGGGGTCAGGTTCCCTTCTGACCAACTTGAGCGGTTTGAATCACTCCCACTCCTTTGGGTTCTGTACTCTGGATTTATTTGAGGGGTGTGACAAAAGTGCAATGGACACTGGTTTGATGCAAAGAATTTTGTTTTTATTACAGTCAAAGTAATACAGGCTTATTACTCTAGTAAGAAAATACAAGGCCAAACTTACAATCGCTCTAATAAAGGACAATACAAGGAAAGGTACAAGGTCAAACTTATAATCACTCTAATAAAGAACCATGCACTACACATTCAAAGGGGGTTGCAGTAAAATTATACCTCCCACCTCCCAATACCTAATTCTAGCTAGGTTAGACTCCAGGGCAGGCAGGGACTATGCTTACCAAACCTTTTGATAGTTAACGGTAGATCGCGGTAGTTTTTCCCTTGATACCACGTTGACTATGGTCGGTCGCTGCTGTGATGGTGATGTTCTTCCTTCCTTCAGGACTTCGAGGCTGGAGAAGTTAGTTTACAACTGTCGCGTTGGTTTCTCTCCTTGTCTTGATGATACAGCGTAGTGTAGTACTAGTTTGTCAGTCAAAGTGTCATCTGAGGTGGTAGCAGCCTTGTAGCTACCTAGCAACCACCTAACCTCTGTTGAAAACAGGTACCAGTTATGCAATTTCAGTGTTCTAATCTTAGCACCAAATCTCTTCAAAATCCTTTGTATAATTTTGGCGGGCTTGGTTCTTCGTTGTAACATTTTGTCGGGCTCATTAAAAGTTGATATGTCTTGGGTGGGTTGATGTTCGCAAACTGTTTCCTGATGGAAATATTAGTTTGGTAATTGCAATGTCCTTTTGTGCTTGGTCTTTCGCATACAGGCTGGATTGGGCCTTTTTGTGATGTCTATGCTGAAATGGTTGTCCAGACCCATGTTGATGGGTAGCTACCTCTGGGTAATTTTGTGGTATTAATGTCTCTTGTGGAGAAGGATTTTCAAATACTCAATATTCTAGACAGGTTAACTTAGTTCTCACACCCAGGTAGCTTCACTTAATTAGATTGTCTTTTGCTAGTTCCGTAGGTCCGCCCACAGCCTGAGTTTGTTTTTTAAAATCTAAAATTCTATTAAAGTTCGTAGTTTCTTCCATAAGCACTTTAGAGTTCCAAACTTTTCAGTAGATAGTCCCAAATTAAATTTTTTTTCGAATGAGCCCAAACACAGCGGGGGTTTCTTGTGAATTTTGCATTCCTTCATGCCTGAGCTGGACCCAAAAGGCCCTGGCTCAGGTCATTTTAGTTGCCCAGGGCACTTGCCTGAAACTGGTGTTAAACCACTTCATATCACAAATTGAGGTCCTACACAGTTTCAGAGTGTTTTCCTTTTGTCAGAATCCCTTATTTCCTTATATTTATTTAATTTATTCCAAAGCACTGTGTCATACCCTTATTTGTGTCATGGTGATAATTTTGATTAGCCATAATGAGGTTCATATTTGTAGTAAAGGTTACATTTGACAAGGTTTGTATTCTCAGGACACTGCGCTCTAGATCCATAAAGCTCGGACGGGAGTGCAATGTTGTAAAGATCTACACTAAAGAACTTCAAACCTCAACCTAGAACTATGGAGTATAAAAGCAGGGAAGTCTTGCTACAGCTACAGTTTTGGTGAGGCCACACCTGGACTACTGCGTGCAGTTTTGGTTTCCATATTTACGAAAGGACATACTTGCTTTAAAGGCAGTTCAGAGAAGGTTCACTAGGTTGATTCCAGGGATGAGGGGGTTGACTTATGAGGAAAGGTTGAATAGGTTGGGCCTCTACTTATTGGAGTTCAAAAGAATGAGAGGTGATCTTATCGAAACGTATGAGACTATGAGGGGGCTTGACAAGATGGATGCAGAGAGGATGTTTCCACTGATGGGGGAGATTAGCAATAGAGGGCATGATCTTAAAATAAGGGGCCGCCCATTTAAAACAGAAATTTCTTCTCTCAGAGGGTTGTAAATCTGTGGAATTTGCTGCCTCAGAGAGCTGTGGAAGCTGGGACATTGAATAAATTTAAGACAGAAATAGACAGTTTCTTAAACAATCAGGAGATAAGGGGTTATGGGGAGTGGGCGGGGAAGTGGAGCTGAGTCCATGATCAGATCAGCCATGATCATATTAAATGGCGGAGCAGGCTCGAGGGGCTGTATGGCCTACTCCCGTTCCTATTTCTTATGTTCTTATGTTCTTATTAAACATGTGAGCTGACACAAAATAATGTGTTGGTAGAACAATTTCTATTCAGCATCAGCAACAGGCACAAAACGTTGTTTGCATGATTGAACTCGTGCTTCCACATACATATCTTACTCACATTGGGCCTGTGTTCTCTGGTCTGGCTCTGTTTCAAACATTTTGACCCAGGGTCTGTCAATGGTATAATGATAATTAATTTTAAAAGTCCTCTGGCAGCTTGGAAAAGAAAAAAAAGTCTGTATAGTTCAGCAATAGAGGAAAAGTCATCATTATTATACTTCTTAAAATTAGAGTTCTTTTTTTACTTCAATTTTTTAAAGCCTCAGCCAACCAAAAAAAAATAGTTCATTCATTCTCCCTAATATTTAAGAACCTGCATAAAAACACTGCCCTTAGGGCTGACTTTTAACTGACATCTGTCTTATATGTCCGCTTGGCTGGTTTGTCTCAAGCGAAGCTGCTTTTGAAAATAACACAGAATGATTGAAATCTAAATGTCAGTCCAGGCATAAACGTGAGGTAATCTGCATCGCCACAGACAGATATCAGAGACATTTAGCAGCCGTCATGACTATTTCAGATGCTCATCAGTCACTGACCATGAACAGAACGCATTTTAAATAATGGTAAAAGCGGGGGTGCTGAAATCATGATCGTGAGCAGTTGAAATTGTGTCTAATGCTTCCTTTAAAGAGTAAGGCCTAAGCTTTATGGCCTCCCTTGATATGAGGTATTAAAGTAATGCCCTATTGTTACTTGTAATAGAAACAGAAAATGCTGGAAACAATCAGCAGGCCAGGTAGCAATAGATTTGATAGAGGTGTTCAAAATTATGAGGGGTCAAGTCAGAGCAGATAGACATAAACTGTTCCCATAGGAAGATGGGTCAAGAACCAGAGGAGACAGATTTAAGGTGATTGCCAGAAGATCCAAAGGCGACGTGAGGTAAAACATTTCTACACAGCGAGTGGCTAAGATCTGGAATGCACTACCTGAGAGGGTGGTGGAGTCAGATTCAACAGTGGCTTTCAAGAGGGAATTGGATAAGTACCTGAAGGAAACAAAATTGCAGGACTGCAGGGAAACGGTGGGGGTTGGGGGGGGGGCGGTGCGGGGGGCAGTGGTGGGACTAGATGAATTGCTCTTGCAGAGAGCCGGAATGGGATCGATGGGCCAAATAACCTCCTACTCTGCTGTAAACATTCTATGATTCAATGATCTGTGGAGTGAGAAATAGAGTTAACAGTCGGAATATTACCAGGGCTGAGAGGATGGGATCGGAAGCAGGATGGCAGTCAGTATTGAAGTGATTAACAGTAGGTCGGGAGCCCACTGTGAACCCACCTCCATGTTCGTCTCTCATGAGTCAGGTCTGTCAGCGCTGAACAGACCCGACACCAAGTGGCAGGGGAGACAATTTAGATTGTTAAGAGGTTGTTAAAAGGCAATTAAACATCATTTTGTGCTGGAGTTACCATTTTTCAAGTTTTTTGACCAGGTTCATGGCGCTGGGGGTGGAAGTGCGGGAAATGGGCCGCACAAGGACGAGGGTCCTGTTAACCGTGGTGAAGGGAATCCTTCAGAAAAAGGAAGACATTTTGAAAGAGCTGGTGTAGAAGGTAGAATCATCGAAAAATGTGTAATGGAGACAAAGAAACTGGGAGAATCGAATAGAGTCGTTAGAGGAAGCAGGGAGGGCAGAAGTACAATCAAGGTAGCTGTGGGAGTTGGTGGGTTTGTGTAGACTTTGGTGGACAGCCTATCCCCAGAAATGGAGATAGAGTAGTCAAACAATTTCTGTTTTTACTACAGATTATCAGTATCTGTACTATTTTGCTTTTACCCCTGTTGTTATTTGTTTACCTGTTTGGAATTGACAAAATAGATGGCAATAAATAGTCTGCTGTGACGGGCTTCACCATGATAACACGTACCATGGTAAGTGTACTGTAATATGGTCAGGCAGCATCTGTGGAGAGAGAAACAGAGTTAACGTTCAGGTCGATGATCTTTCATCAGAACTGGAAAAAAGTTAGAGATGTATCAGGTTTTAAGCAAATGCAGGGCCGGATGGTGCAGGGGGCGTTGAAGAAAGAACAAAATGGTAAGCCTGTGATAGGGTGGATGGCAGGAGAGATTAATTGGAGAGAAGGGATGATGGTGCAAGGCAAAAGCAGATGGTAATGGGGCAAGTAAGAGGCGGTGTAAATGGGAATAGCAGAATCATTACCAGCAGCTGCCGTCCAAAAAAATTGAAGCAGAGATTATGGTCTGAAATTGTTGAACTCAATGTTGAGTCCAGAAGACTGTAAAGTGCCTAATTGAATGATGAGGTGCTGTTCCTCGAGCTTCAGTGAAACAATGTACATAAGAACATAAGAAATAGGAACAGGAGTAGGCCATACGGCCCCTCGAGCCTGCTCTGCCATTCAATAAGTTCATGGCTGATCTGATCATGGACTCAGCTCCACTTCCCCGCCCGCTCCCCATACCTCTTATCCCCTTTTCATTTAAGAAACTGTCTCTTTCTGTTTTAAATTTATTCAATGTCTTAGCTTCCACAGTTCTCTGAGGCAGCGAATTCCACAGATTTACAACCCTCTGAGAGAAGATATTTCTCCTCATCTCTGTTTTAAATGGATGGCCCCTTATTCTAAGATCATGCCCTCTAGTTCTAGTCTCCCCCATCAGTGGAAACATCCTCTCTGCATCCACCTTGTCAAGCCCCCTCATAATCTTATCCGTTTCGATAAGATCACTTCTCATTCTTCTGAATTCCAATGAGTAGAGGCCCAACCTACTCAACCTTTCCTCATAAGTCAAACCCCTCATCCCCGGAATCAACTTAGTGAACCTTCTCTGAACTGCCTCCAAAGCAAGTATATCCTTTTGGAAATATGGAAACCAAAACTGCACACAGTATTCCAGATGTGGCCTCACCAATACCTTTTATAGCTGTTGTAAGACATCCCTGCTTTTATACTCCATCCACTTTGCAATAAAGGCCAAGATACCATTGGCCTTCCTGATCACTTGCTGTACCTGCATACTATCCCTTTGTGTTTCATGCACATGTACCCCCAGGTCTCGCTGTATTGCGGCAATTTGCAGTCTTTCTCCATTAAAATAATAAATTGATCTTTGATTTTTTTTCTGCCAAGTGCATGACCTCACACTTAAGACCCTAGAATGCAAGCCATCAGGTCCAGGCGATTTATCTGCCTTTAGTCCTATTATCTTACTGAGTACCATCTCCTTAGTGATTGTGATTGTGTTAAATTCCTCCCCTCCCATGGCCCCTTAACTATCCACCGTTGGAATATTGTTAGTATCCTCTACGGTAAAGACTGATACAAAATATTTGTTGAGAGGTTCTGCCATCTCCATGTTCCCCATTACTAATTCCCCGATCTTCTCCTCTAAGGGACCAACATTTACTTTAGCTATCCTTTTTCTTTTTATATACCTATAGAAACTCCTGCTATCTGTTTTTATATTTTGTGCTAGTTTACTTTCATAGTCTATCTTCCCTTTGTTAATCATTTTTTTATACGTTCTTTGCTGGCTTATAAAAGCTTCCCAGTCTTCTGTCCTCCCACTCATTTTGGCCACTTTGTTTGACCTTGTTTTTAATTGGATACCGTCCTTTATTTCTTTAGTTAGCCACGGATGGCTTTCTTTTCTCTTACACCCTTTCCTCCTAACTGGAATATATTTTTCTTGAGAGTTATGAAATATCTCCTTAAATGTACACCACTGTTCATCAACCGTCTTACACTTTATAATCTATTTTCCCATTCCACTTTACCCAACTCTGCCCTCATACCTTCCTAGTCTCCTTTATTTAAGCTCAGTACGCTGGTTAGAGATTCATCTTCCTTACCCTCCATCGGAATTTGAAATTCAATCATGCTATGATCACTCATTCCGAGGGGATCCTTTACTACGAGATTGTTGATTAATCCTGTCTCATTACACAGGACCAGATATAAGATAGCCTGACTCCTGGTTGGTTCTGTTAGATACTGCTCAAGGAACCAATCCCTTATGCACTCTATGAACTCCTTCTCAAGGCTACCCTGACCAATTTGATTTGTCTAATCAATATGGAGGTTAAAATCACGCATGATTATTGCTGTTTCCTTTTTACAAGCCCCCAGTATTTCCTGGTTTTTGCTCCGACCAACAGAGTTGCTACTGTTAGGGGACCTATAGACTACGCCCACCAGTGACTTTTCCCCTTGTTGTTCCTTATCTCCACCCAAACTGTTTCAAAACCCTTATCATTTGAGCCAATATCGTTTCTTACTTTTGCAGTGATTCCATCCTTTATCAATAGAGCTATCCCACCTCCTTTTCCTTTCTGTCTGTTCTTCTGGATTGTCAAGTACCCCATGAATATTTAATTCCCAGTCCTGGTCACCTTGCAACCATGTCTCTGTAATGGCTATCAGATCATGCCCATTTGTCTCAATTTGTGCCGTTAAATCATCTATTTTGTTACAAATGCTACGTGCATTTAGACAAAGTGCCTTTAAGTTTGTTTTTTTACCCTTTATTCCTGCTTGTTTCCTCTCTCCTTCAAACTCACTTCCTTTATTTTTGCTTTCTAATTCCAGCTTTACTCCCCTCCCTAATGAATCTATTTTCAGGTTCCCATCCCCCTGCCAAGCTAGTTTAAACCCTCCCCAACAGCACCAGCAAACCCCCTCGCGAGGATATTGGTCCTGGCTCTGTTGAGGTGCAACCCGTCCGGCTTGTGTAGGAGGCCAAGAACAGAGAGGTCAGAGTGGGAATGGAGTGGAGAATTAAAGTGACCGGTGACCGGAAGCTCGGGTTCACGCTTGGGGACTGAAAGGAAGTCTTCCACAAAGCGATCACCCAATCTGCGTTTGGTCTCCACGATGTAGAGGAGAGCCCATTGTGAGCAGCAAATGCCATAACTCTATTTCTCTCTTGTGAGCATTTCCAGCATTTTCTGTTTTTAATTCAGACATCCAGCAACCGCAGTATTTTGCTTTTGTACTGTAGTATGGTATTGAGCTGTGCAGATCTGGAAGGTCCCAAGTTTAATCCCAGGTCTGAGGTAATTTAGCTGACCTCAGGCAGCATGGTAGTGGTTGGAACGCCTCAGCGACCCTGGGCTAGGAAAGATGAAAACTCGCCCAGAGTTCTTCCCTTCTCGAGATCCATGCTGGAAAGGGCACAACTATGAATATCAGATGAGCACAGCATCAGGCTCAGCTATGAAGCTCCCTTGCCTGCTTCAAGCAACCACCATACTTAAAAGACTGCAGACATTTATTATCCCAAATCACCTTTAAAGAATGGCCAAAAATGTGAGCTACCAGAGGGATTCTGGAACTGTACTCCCGCATGAATCGCTTCTGGTGGGATAGTGGGATACAAAGAGACAAGCTGCCATTGCTTAAAAAGAATAACATTATGGGCCCAAGTTTCGGGTGGAGTTGCTCCTAGTTTTTTGGAGCAACTAGTTTAGTTTGGAGTACGTTAGAAATTGCAATTCTCGGATAATAGTTTGCTCCAGTTCTAGTGAGTTAGTTTAGGTTGGCTTTAGGTAAGATTTTTTTTTTCAAAAGGGGGTGTGTCCAGCCACTCAGGCCTGTTTTGCAAGTTTCGGCAGTGAAAACTTACTACAAACTAACTTAGGATGGAGTAAGTATCCACTTTTGTAAGTTCTGAAAAACCTTACCTAGAGTTAAGTTTAGTGCAGGCACAGCCAGAGACGGCGGGTGGGAAGCATTAAACACAAAGGACACATCAACATCACAACAGCGGGGGGTAAGGGAAGTTAGAGGATTTTCCATAAACACCTTCATAACAACATTAAAGAAGCAAAATACATTTAAAGCTGTAAGCACAAAACAAAGCAGTACATTTATGAAGCACAAAAAGTAATAAGCAATTAATTAATAAAAAATAGAAGGACCCTGTACCTAAAGCTCCAAGACCAAAGTAATAAGCAACCAATCAATAAAAAATATAAAAATAGAAGTCCTACCTTTATGTGAAGGGAAGGTGTTTCTGTCAGTGGGGAGGGGGGGTAGGGTGCGTGTGGGGGGGGGGGGAGGTGGGGTGGTGTGGTGGTGTGGAGATGGTGGTGAGGGTGTGGGGGTTTGTGGGGGGGGGGTGTGTGGGGGTGTGTGTGTGTGTGTGGGTGGGTGTGTGTGTGTGGGGGTGGGGGGAGTGGGTGTGTGTGTGGGGGGGCTTTTGGGGTGTGGTGGCGGGGATGGTGTGAGATGGGGGGATTTGGTGGGGGTGTGTGGGGTGGGTGTGTGGGGGGGGTGGCGGGGGGTTGTGGCTAAACGCGGGGGGGGGCTGTGGGGCAGAACGTGAGGGGGGTGTGGGGCTCTGAACGCGGGGGGGTGGAGGCTGGACGGAGGCACCCCTGCTCTCTCCTCCGACCTTTCGATCATTTCGAGTGCCCCCCAACCCACACTCCTCCATCCCTTGTCTCGCTCCTTCATCCCTTGTCTCGCTCCTCCATCCCTTGCCTCGCTCCTCCATCCCTTGCCACGCTCCTCCAATCCTTGCCACGCTCCTCCATCCCTTGCCACGCTCCTCCATCCCTTGCCTCGCCCCTCCATCCCTTGCCTCGCCCCTCCATCCCTTGCCTCGCTCCTCCATCCCTTGCCTCGCCCCTCCATCCCTTGCCTTGCCCCTCCATCCCTTGCCTAGCCCCTCCATCCCTTGCCTAGCCCCACCATCCCTTGCCTCGCTCCTCCATCCCTTCCCATGCTTCTCCATCCCTTCCCATGCTTCTCCATCCCTTCCCATGTTTCTCTCCCACCGATCACCTCCCCAGTGCTCTCTTTCTACGCTCCTCCATCCCTCCCCGGTACCCACACCATTCTGAAACAGACTGGGGAAAAACGCCCTGCTGAGCCATTGCGCAAGCGCGCACATTGCAATGCACACGCGCAACCAAGCTGGCAGTCTTCAGACATGCAGGGGCTTAGCCCCGCCCACCTGCAGCTTGCTCCGCCCCAGGAAGACTGCGCTGCGCCACACCGCGCCATGCCACGGTCCAGGAGGACAAGAGAATTGCAGCAAAATATTCCGGCGCACCTTCGAGCCCAGGCAGGTCACGTAAGTCTCGGAGGGGCGCCGTTTTCACCTGATGCCGAAACTTGGGCCCTATATCACTGACAGATCTAGGGTCAAAATATTTGAAACAGAGCCACATCAGCGAATATGGGCCCAATTTGGTTCATATTGACATCATGTTGACAATTGCAAATATTTGTAGTGAAACATTTTTGGAGTCACCACCTGAGGTGTGGAGTCTTGCTGGATGGGATTGCAGATCAGAGAATCAGGCACGAAGGTCAGCAACCTTGACTTGTGGTGCTCCCAATTTTTCAATCATATCTTGTAATGTCATAGAGATGCAGTCACTGGGAAAAATGGCTTTGACTCTTGCTAATATCGTTAACACACTCAATATGCTCATTAGGATAACAAGGGAGCTTTAATGAACTTAAATTTAGATCCAAGATCAAATTAAACTTTATGTTGTATATATGATGCATGTCATTTTGCAGTAAGAAATACAATGGTGCATTATGGAGGTAATTATATGGATTAGTGCTTCTAGTGTGGAGCTTCACCTGCCAGGATGTTTATTGGGAATTTGGGTGGAAGCTCAGTGTGTCCTGCAGGATTTTCCAACCTTTTAATTTTAATGGACTGGAAATCCTGCAGGGCCCACTGACCTCTGCACCTGCATTCCCAATATGTGGTCCCAGTGAGCAAACTCTATGCCAGTAAATGTACACTTAAAAGGTAATTTTCTGATTCTGTGCTCAACACTTGCCAGGAACCTGAAATCCGAAAATTATGCGTGAACATTGTTATAAAGCTAAAGGGGTAGAATTGCCATATAAATATATTTTTAAACAGTTGTCTTCCCTAAATTATTTGGCATCTGATATAATATCCTACAGCTTGCCAGCACATCCAATGTCACAAAACTGAATGCATACAGGGGTCCAAAGGAGAAACCTATACAGGGAATATTCATAAAATAAAGTTGAAAGTGAGAAAAACACAAGCTAGGTTACATCCAAAGGTGACGGTTGCATGCCATAACACAGAACCCAGACATCTCTGTGCTTACTTTTGCTAATTTTTGTTCGACTTCAGGGATGTCCTCCCTGGCTGTGGATTTCGGACTGCAGTTGAGGAGATTGACAGCATGGGTGACTCTGTGTGGCTCAGTGAATTCTGCCAGCTTTGCTACCCAGCCAGTATGCAGAGGCATCTGTAGACTACTCCAAGCTGAACTCCCTGACGATTCCCCTTCCCTCCCACTGGCTAAGTGCTCACTTACACACTGCACCTAACAAGTCAGCCGAGGTCAGTCACTCCTTCGACAGAGGAAACTTGACTCTACCCATTGCATCAGTTGAGGCCTTCGCTCAACTTGTGTCTTCTGCTGCCAGGTGCAGTATAGACGTATGCTACACAGCTAGGCCACCTGCTATATATTGTCATAAGCCCTTGGTTATGCATCAAGTATACAGACTCAACCACGGAAAAAACATATCTGTTCATGTCATTTGTTTTATATCAGGGGCTGCATCAAAGAGATTGACTAATCTCAGATCGAGAAAAAAAGTCATGCTATTTTAACATGTTCTGGCATTTGACTTAGGAATATATTGCTAATGTTATGTTTTAGTTGTGAGTTAAAGCCTTGTTTCCATTTTCAAACAATTTTCCTCATTCTAAGTATATATACAATCACATATACATATGTTGTTTTATTTTTAAAAAACTACATTTCATAACTATCTTTTAATATATTCCAGCATTTACTATAATGCAATAAAAATGGAAAATATTGGGAATACTCAGCAGGTAAGACAGCATCTGTGGAGAGAGCAACAGAATTAACGTTTCAGGTCTACGACCCTTCGTCAGAATTCACAAAGGGTCATCGACCTGAAACATTAGCTCAATTTCTCTCTCCACAGATGCTGCCTGATCTGCTAAGTACTACCAGCATTTTCTGTTTTTATTTCAGATTCTAGCATCCGTAGTATTTTGCTTTTGTTTTTTGACTGTAATGCAAATAAAAACATCCCACTGTATCCTACAATGTATCATAGAATCCAGTAGAACCTATCCTACAAGAGCTTACAGTATTTAATAAACAAAGTAGCTTTTTATACTTGAATTATCAATGAATAGAATAAAAAGGAGTTTTATTTGTTTCATAGAACGCATGGGCCTTACGCTAAACATCAGTAAGACAAAGGTCCTCCACCAGCCTGTCCTCGCCGCACAGCACTGCCCCCCAAGCATCAAGATCCACACGTGGCCCTGGACAACGTGGACCACTTCCCTTATCTCGGGAGCCTCCTATCAACAAGAGCAGGCATTGACAATGGGATCCAACATCGCCTCCAGTGCGCCAGTGCAGCCTTCGGCCGCCTGAGGAAAAGAGCGTTTGAAGCCCAGGCCCTCAAAACTGTCACCAAGCTCATGGTCTACAGGGCTGTAGTAATACCCGCCCTCCTGTATGGCTCATAAACATGGACCATGTACAGTAGACACCTCAAGTCACTGGAGAAATACCACCAGCGATGTCTCCACAAGATTCTACAAATCCCCTGGGAGGACAGACACACCAACATTAGCGTTCTCGTCCAGGCCAACATCCCCAGCATTGAAGCACTGACCACACTTGATCAGTTCCGCTGGGCAGGCCACATAGTTCGCATGCCAGACACGAGGCTCCCAAAGCAAGCGCTCTACTCGGAACTCGTCCACGGCAAACGAGCCAAAAGCGGGCAGAGGAAACGTTACAAGGACACCCTCAAAGTCTCCCTGATAAAGTGCGACATCCCCACTGACACCTGGGAGTCCCTGGCCATAGACCGCCCTAAGTGGAAGAAGTGCATCTGGGAGGGCGCTGAGCTCCTCGAGTATCGTCGCCGAGAGCATGCAGAAATCAAGCGCAGGCAGCGGAAGGAGCGTGCGGCAAACCAGGCTCCCTGCCCACCCTTTCCCTTAACAACTATCTGTCCGACCTGTGACAGAAACTGTGGTTCTCGTATTGGACTGTCCAGCCACCTAAGAACTCATGCAAAGAGTGGAAGCAAGTCTTCCTCGATTCCGAGGCACTGCCTATGATGAAGATGACTAATTTTGTACAAAACTTGCAAAATAATCGCTGCTGCCATTAATTATATTGGTATTCCGCCATTTAGAATTAATTTTAAAATTCCTATGAACTGTCGAAGATAAGTAAAATGACTTTTGTGTGGGCAGTGTTACATTTTTTTATAGTTTTTGAAAGTATGGAGTAAGTTGACAAATGGGATACTAGATGTAAGCTGTGAGAATCATTTTTGGACTATTCAACGTGGGACAATAATTGAGAATCAAATCTGCACAATACTCCATTTCACACATCTTTACCCACACAAAAATATTTAATGTATTGCTTTCATTTAATTTTGCATTTGGAAAGTAATTTTTCATGGACAAAATCAGACAGTTTACTTCAAATTCTAATAGTGTATGTGCAGCATGATTTTATTAAAAACTCTTGTGTATCTGTAAAGCATGCACTCCCATGTTCCGCCACGAGGGAGCGCATCCCCTGAAGTCCCAAGGGATTCCAGTATCCCTTGGGAGCACTGTATATAAGCCGGCCCCTAAGGCCTGTTCCTCACTCTGGAGTGTCTTAATAAAGACTGGAGTCACTGATACTTTAACCTCCCTGTGTTAGGAACACAATAACTGGCAATGAGTATACGAATCCAAAGCAAAAATGCAGCAAACTCTGGGCATCCTGGAGAAGTTCTCGGAGGGTGAGGACTGGGAAGCCGATGTCGAACGGCTAAACCAGTACTTTGTAGCCAATGAGCTGGACGGAGAAGGAAGCGCTGCAAAAAGGATAGCGGTCCTCCTCACGATCTGCAGGGCACCGACCTACAGCCTCATGAAGAATCTTCTGGCTCCGATGAAACCCACAGATAAGTCGTATGAGGAGCTGTGTACACTGGTTCGGGAGCATCTTAACCCGAGGGAGAGTGTGCTGATGGCGATGTGTCAGCGATCTGAAGGTCAGGAAGTGGCCAGCTACGTCGCCGAGCTCAGGCGACTTGCAGGACAATGTGAGTTTGATGGCTACCTGGAGCAGATGCTCAGAGACTTTTTTGTACTGGGCATTGGCCATGAGACCATCCTACGAAAACTTTTGACTGTAGAGACACCGACCCTCAGTAAGGCCATTGCGATAGCACAGGCGTTTATGTCCACCAGTGATAACACCAAACAAATATCTCAGCACTCTAGTGCTAGCAATGTTCATAAATTTACTGGAACTGTGTTTGCGAGCAGAAATGTGCAGGACAGAAACCATGAGTCTGCAACTGCCAGCAGGCCTCAGGTGACCCAGATGACTCAGAGTCTGCAACAAAAGATGAATGCAAGGCAATTCACATCTTCTTGGCGTTGTGAAGGCTTCCATTCAGCCTATTCATGCCGCTTCAAAGGGTATGTTTGCAAGAGCTGTGGAACAATGGGGCACCTCCAACGAGCTTGAAGATGAGCTGCAAGCTCTGCAAAACCTGCTAACCACCACGTGGCAGAGGAAGATCGGTCCATGGTGGATCAAAACAATTTTGAGCCTCAGAGAGAGGAGGCAGATGCTGAAGTACACGGGGTGCACACATTTTCGACGAAATGTCCACCTATGATGCTAATTGTAAAATTGAATGGCTTACCTGTAGCCATGGAACTGGACACTGGCGCTAGCCAATCCATCATGAGTAAAAGGATGGTTGAGAGACTGTGGTGCAACAAGGCACTCAGACCAACCCTGAGCCCGATCAACACGAAACTGAGAACGTACACCAAAGAGCTCATTGCTGTTCTGGGCCATGGTCAAGGTCACCTACGAGGGCATGTTGTATGAACTGCCACTCTGGATTGTCCCGGGTGATGGCCCCACAGTGCTTGGAAGGAGCTGGCTGGGCAAAATCCGCTGGAACTGGGATGACATCCAAGCACTACCACATGTCGATGAGGCCTTATGTACCCAGGTTCTAAATAAATTTCCTTCCTTTTTTGAGCCAAGCATTGGAAACTTTTACAGGGTGAAGGTGCGGATCCACTTGGTCCCAGAGGCACGACCCATTCACCACAAGGGCGCGAGCGGTACCTCACATGATGAGGGAGAGAGTGTAAATCGAGCTGGACAGGCTGCAATGCGATGGCATCATCTCCCAAGTGGAATTCAGTGAGTGGGCCAGCCCGATTGTTCCAGTACTCAAAACTGATGGCACAGTCAAGATTTGCAGCGATTATAAAGTAACTATTAATCGTTTCTCGCTACAGGACCAATACTCGCTACCTAAGGCAGACGACCTATTTGCGACGCTGGCAGGAACCAAGATGTTCACCAAGCTCATTCTGACTATGGCCTACATGACACAGGAGCTGGAGGAGTCTTCAAAGGGCCTCACCTGCATCAACACGCACAAGGGACTGTTCATCTACAACAGATGCCCGTTTGGAATTCGGTCGGCTGCAGCGATCTTCCAGAGAAACATGGAGAGCCTACTTAAGTCGGTACCATGTATGGTGGTTTTTCAAGACGACATATTGGTCACGGGACGGGACACTGTCGAGCACCTACAAAACCTGGAGGAGGTCCTCCAGCAACTGGATCGCGTAGGGCTGCGGCTGAAGAGGTCGAAATGCGTCTTCATGGCAACAGAAGTGGAATTTTTGGGAAGAAAGATCGCGGCAGATGGCATTCAGCCCACAGATGCCAAGACAGAGGCTATCAGGAACGCGCCCAGGCCACAGAACATCACGGAGCTGCGGTCGTTCCTGGGACTCCTCAACTATTTTGGTAACTTCCTACTGGGCTTAAGCACCCTCTTAGAGCCCCTATATGTGTTATTGCGTATAGGTGAGAACTGGGTATGGGGAAAAAAAACAAGTAATTGCTTTTGAGAAAGCCAGAAACATTTTATGCTCCCACAAGCTGTTTGTAATGTATAACCCGTGTAAAAGACTTGCGCTAGCATGTGATGCGTCATCATACGGAGTCGGGTGTGTATTACAACAAGCTAACGTTGCGGGGAAGTTGCAGCCTCTTGCCTATGCCTCCAGGGGCTTATCTAAGGCCGAGAGAGCCTACAGCATGATTGAGAAAGAGGCATTAGTGTTTGTGTTTGGAGTACCTGTTTGGCCTCAAATTTGAGCTGGAAACCGATCACAAGCCCCTCATATCCCTGTTCGCTGACAATAAGGGGATAAATACTAATGCCTCAGCCTGCATACAAAAGTGGCACTTGCGCTATCAGCGTATAACTATACCATCCGCCACAGGCCAGGCACTGAGAATTGTACGGATGCTCTCAGTCGGCTACCATTGCCCACCACGGGGGTGGATATGGCGCAGCCTGCAGACTTGTTGATGGTCATGGCAGCGTTTGAAAATGATAAATCATCTGTCACGGCCCACTAGATTAGGACTTGGACCAGCCAAGATCCTCTGCTTCCCTTGTAAAAAACTGTGTACTGCATGGGAGCTATTCCAGCATCCCCGTTGAAATGCAAGAGCTTATTAAGCCGTTCCAGCGGCGAAAGGACGAGCTATCCATTCAGGCAGACTGCCTGTTGTGGGGTAACCGCGTAGTGCTACCCAAAAAGGGCAGGGAGACGTTCATCTCGGATTTCCACAGCACACACCCGGGTATATTAATGATGAAAGCGATAGCCAGATCCCACGTGTGGTGGCCCGGTATCGACTCTGACTTAGAGTCCTGTGTATGGCAATGCAGCGTATGTGCTCAGTTGAGCAACGCGCCCAGAGAGGCACCACTAAGTTTGTGGTCCTGGCCCTCCAGACCATGGTCAAGGATCCATGTCGACTATGCGGGCCCGTTTCTCGGTAAAATGTTCCTGGTGGTGGTGGATGCTTTTTCAAAATGGATTGAATGTGAAATAATGTCGGGGAGCACCGCCACTGCCACCATTGAAAGCCTGAGGGCCATGTTTGCCACCCACGGCCTGCCTGACATACTGGTCAGTGACAATGGGCCATGTTTCCCCAGTGCCAAATTTAAAGAATTCATGACCCGCAATGGGATCAAACATGTCACCTCGGCCCCGTTTAAACCAGCCTCCAATGGGCAGGCAGAGCAGGCAGTACAAACAATCAATCAGAGCCTTAATCGAGTCACAGAAGTCTCACTCCAAACCCGCCTGTCTCGAGTACTGCTCAACTGCTGCACGAGACCCCACTCGCTCACAGGGGTGCCCCCGGCTGAGCTACTCATGAAAAGGACACTTAAAACCAGACTCTCGCTGGTTCACGCCAACCTGCATGATCAGGTAGAGAGCAGGCGGCAGCAACTAAATGTAAACGATGTTCGCACCACTGTGTCACAGAAAATTGATCTGAATGACCCTGTGTATGTGCTAAACTATGGACATGGTCCCAAGTGGATCGCGGGCACGGTGATAGCTAAAGAAGGGAGTAGGGTGTTTGTAGTCAAACTAGACAATGGACAAATTTGCAGAAAGCACCTGAACCAAATGAGGCTGCGGTTCACAGACTGCCCTGAACAACCCAAAGCAGGCACCACCTTTTTCGAGCCCATAACACAAACCCAAAGGATTAACGACACTACCCCAGACCAGGAAATTGAATCCATCACGCCCAACAGCCCAGCAAGGCCAAGCTCACCCAGCAGCCCTGCAGGGCCAACAATACGCTAGCCTAGTGAGGGCACAGCTAACACACCAGAACAGACATTTGTACCGCGGCGGTCCACCAGGTAAGAAAGGTCCCCGACCGCCTCACCTTGTAAATAGTTTTCACTTTGACTTTGCGGGGGAGTGATTTTGTGCATCTGTAAAGCATGCACTCCCATGTTCCGCCACCAAAGAGCGCATCCCCTGAAGTCCCAAGGGAGCACTGTATATAAGCCGGCCCCTAAGGCCTGTTCCTCACTCTGGAGTGTCTTAATAAAGACTGAGGTCACTGTTACTTTAACCTCCCTGTGTGCAGTCTCATCTATGTTAGGAACACAATAAAAACAATACCTTAAAAAAAAATGCCAAGTGTGTGAAAAGGGATATGAACTGGCTCTGCCATTTATTTTACATCAGCCTGTCAATGTTTGACTTCTTGTATCGTTTTCTATCTGTGTCATATAAAACACAAGTCAAATAACTGATTGGTGCTATTTTTCTAATTTATTTTTTACTCAACATTATGTAAGCTGATTTTGACTGCACTCACTAAAATAATAGGTCTTAAAGAGAAAATGACTAAGTAGAGCTCAATATAGAGCGCTGTTCAGTACAATACATTTTGATCTAACAAGTAATAGCTGATGTTTATCTGTGTGACACGATCTCCATGTTGTGCAGCGAAGAAAAGCAATGTAAATGCAGGGGTTTATAACTTACTATGTGGATGTAAACATAGACCTAAAAATTAGCAAGTAAGATCGGCATGTGAGTGACTGGCTTAAGCTCCCTATTTACAAACTCTGCACGTATTTCACAGGTTAACTGACTTGCTTTTGAAAGATTCAGATTGGTTGCTAGGAAACCTTATTTTGTATTCTTTTCAGTTCCCATGTAGCATTAGCTTTGAAATTGATGAAACTGTCCCTTTAGGTACAGAGGGATTTAGGTTGACTCAGGCAGAGCCAGTGAAATTACAGCGCAGATAAGCAAACAGTCATGTTCATCATGCAGGCAAGTGTGGTCCTTTTTTTTGAGAAGCCAAACTAAAGAAGCAAGGCTTATAGTTCAGGACACCAGTAATACTAAAAAGAATAAAAAGAGATGAGCTAAATTAGGAAGTGATGAAAAAGTGATATCTAGCTTTGCTTTTCAAAGCTTGAAGGTAGTAAGAAAAAGAAAAGACAGTGGGCTAGATTTTGATGTTGTGCAGTAGTGTAAAACGGGTAATAGTGAGTTTAGCATCGCTCCTGTTTTTAAAAAAATTTCCAGCCTAGTTAATGGACTCATTATCACCCATTTTATACTTTCATACAAAATCAAGTTCTGCCCAAAGTGAGGTGAATTTTGTGGTCCTGGGAAGATTATGATAACACTTGGGGGCCGAAATTGCCTCTCGCTGGGTTTGGGGCGGTAACTTTGAATAATTAAAGTTTTATTGCCCGATCCCTGGGAGACATGTGAGCCCGGAATTGGGCTCTTAGAACGTAAAAAATCCTGTTGTCGCTCACTGGCACTCTCGGGGCTCTAACGACGGGGCACAGCGCAAAGCCGTTTTTGGCCCTGGCATCCCGGGGGCAATTTTCGTCACATCACTCCCGACGCATGTCTCCGGCCGCAAACGACTTATCACTCCATTGGCGCTGGCCGGAGGCACTAATGGACCTTTTCAAAAGGGGCAATTTCGGCCCCTTGGTTTCAACTCAATGGGATGCAAAGGGAAGGAAAAGCACATGTATTTGTTGCTTAGAGGGAACAAGAGGGGAAAGTTCAAAGAAGTGCTGACTATAGCATCATTGATAATATGGAGAGATACAAGAAAAGTTGGAATAAAGAAATAGGTTTGAGGTTGAAGATTTGATGGAAAACCATATGATCGTAACTTATTCAGAAGTGTACAGTGCCAGGCCATGTCAAAGATAGCTAAGGGAATGATGAATGATTCACCACAGTGTTCAAGAGCATAGTTTTAGAGGCATTTAACATAAGCAACAAGATTACTAGTGCAACATTATGTTGTAGGCCATGCTACTGATCAAATAAAACAAGGACTCTCAAGGTGATGGATAATTTGAGAGTTAACAGCAGCATCCATGACTTTGAAATGAATAGATAATAAAGCAGTAGTTCGAAGAAGAAGACAAATCAATTTCTTAAAGGAAACATGTGCAAACAAAGGTGGAGTAAGGGGAATTAATGAGGTGGCATGAGACATGGGTAAATTCAGGAGTACACAAACTGAGGACACAGCGAGGAGTATCATCAGGACCACAATGTCTCATTAGAATCCAGAGTGTGGAGCTGGTGGGAATAAAACTCAGTGTCAATCATAATTAAAGAATAGAATGGATCCATGGAGGGATTTTATTTTTTACTAAGATTACATCTGGAAAAAAAAGTAGAGGAAAAAAAAATTGCCTTTCTTTTTAGGAGAGTTAGCAACTGCAACCCATCAGGCTAAAAGGGGGGTTGACAGAAGTTATAAGAGATAACGTCTGCAAGAGCTCAGAAGGGACACCTGCCACAGGTTCAGGAATCTGGCAAGTAACAGTTCTTTCAATGAATTGTAAAATGTTATGAGACAGTAGGCATGATTGAACAGAGACAAAGGGATGATTTTCGTTCCCTGACCCAGCGGGAATGGGCAGGAGCAAAGTTAAAAATTGGCAGACGTACTTCCCCTGTTCCTGTTTGATTCCTGTTTGTTGCCACCTGAACCACGTAGTTCTTTTAGGTGTCTAGGAAGCAGGCGGGAATCTCACGAACACATGCACATGGGGGTCCTGTGCTGTCTTTGGAATCCCAGTGAAATTTTAGCATGCAAAAGCAGAAGTCCCACCCAGTGCTGAACCAGCTGGGTAAAACTGAGCGTGATTATTTGCCAAAGGATATTTGGAAGGAATATTTAAAGGGGCAATCGCCTGCAATCATTCAGATCCGCCTGCTATTGACTTTTTTAAGATTTCCACAGGAGCCTTTGCCTTGTAGATTGCTTTTTTTCTACACTTCATTTGCTTTCTCACCCTCAATAAGTGCAAGGCTTATGATGGGTATCATTCTTGAAACTTGAATTTGGTTCCAGGAAGAGGAGTAATAGGAGCAACGGTGGCAGCAGTCGGCTGACCTACAATAAGTAGTTAGGCCTGGAAGGAGACAGCGTGTGAGGGAGGCCTTACACAACTCATAGCATGTACAGAGTTAGAGCGAGTCTCCTGGATTTGTCTGAGGAGCAGTATACAAGGCAGCTGCACATCTCCAGGCAGGCAGCTACAGACCTCTGCTGCCTCCGGCAAGAAGACCGACTGCCTGCTAGGCCAGATGGCCATGCTTTGCCAGTGGCTGTTAACCTCTTTTCCTCAGGCTCTTTCCAGGATGCTACAGGGGACGTTTTCCACATCACTCGATCTGCAGTGCATAAAGGCATCAAGCAGGTCATCAATGCCTTCTTTGTCATTGACTGCATTACTTTCCTAAGGTAATATCATGGCTGAGAGGCTTTAGCTATGTGGAGAGACTGAGAAATTAAAGCTCATTTATCAGCATAAAGACATTCAGGAGAGCTGTTAGAAACATAGAAACATAGAAAGTAGGTGCAGGAGTAGGCCATTCGGCCCTTCGAGTCTGCACCCCCATTCAATATGATCTTGGCTGATCATGCAACTTCAGTACCCCATTCCTGCTTTCTCTCCATACCCCTTGATCCCTTTAGCCGTAACTCCCTTTTGAATATATCTAATGAACTCTAACTCCCTTTTGAATATATCTAATGAACTGACCTCAACAACTTTCTGTGGTAGAGAATTCCACAGGTTCACAATTCTCTGAGTGAAGAAGTTTATCCTCATCTCAGTCCTAAATGGCTAACCCCTTATCCTTAGACTGTGACCCCTGGTTCTGGACTTCCCCAACATCGGGAACATTCTTCCTGCATCTAACCTGTCCAATTTAGAAGTGTCTAAAATTATGAAGGGTTTTGATAAGGTAAATAGGGGAAATCGAGGACATAAATTTAAGATCATCAAAGAAGGGAGAGGTAAGCATAATTTCGTTTTGATGCAAAAGAGGTATTAAAATGCTAGCAGAAACAGAGGTGGAAGCAGAATTTATAGTACCTTTTAAAAGAGAAATGGATAAATATTTGAAAATATATTTTTTAAATGGTATGGGGAAAGGGCAGAGGAATGGGACGAATTGATAGCTCAGTAAGCTGGCTATCCCCTAAGATACGCTAGGGGATAGGGTGGAAGAGTAGAGTTGAGGTAGAAGGTCAGCCATGATCTTATTGAATGGTGAAGCAGACTCAAAGGGCCGAATGGAATAGTCCTGCCCTCATTTCTTATATTTTTATTTATTATTTTCTTATAATAGGTCAAATTCTCTTCTTCTATACTGTAAAACTATATAGTCAATTATCACCTTATCTGCTCAGCAGAAATCGGACAGGTGAGCAGTTACAAATGAGGTGGTTACTTTCCCGCTCATAACTGGAAATTGCCGATTTTAATCTGCAGGCGGCCGTAATGTAGGCATGGGTCCTCATGAATTGATGCAAATTGGTGTCCTATTACATCAAAAGGACTCTGATTGCAATTTAACTCGGGCCTGAGCAGGGAAGCTAAAGCTTCACCAACAGGCTGAAGCAGGTTTACAGGCAGATCAGGCTCTACAAGGTCAGTACAAAACCTTTCTTTGTGAAGCCAGGAGGACCAGAATTGATGTTCCAGGCCCCTTATGAAAAGTTGCAGCCTCCCCTGCCCCGTAGTAGCCTGCTTTCCTCTCAATAAACCCTCTCCGCGACTTGCCTACTCAATGGCGAGCCATCCCTTGCCAGGTGCCTTCTCCCACCTGTCAGCTAGCTGGCATTTGCCACCCATTTTGGGCAAGCAGTTGACCAGTGGCATGAGACTGAGGCCAGCGAGTGCTTTTCACACTGGACCCACACCTCGATCCTAAACCCGCTCGGGGTTTAAATCAAGCCTTATGATTCTGTAGGAGAATTGGAACCAGTGTTGATGTTGAAAACTGAAGTCGCCAAGAACAGTGATTTCATCAGAGACAAAGCTGATAAGTTCAATTTTGCTTAACAAAAAATGGAGAAATTCCAGAGAACTATCAATGTTAGAAGAACGATAGAGTCCGCTGATGAATTTAGTGAGGTGAGTGAAATAATTTTAATTCAGTCACAGAAGATCAAAGTCAGGCAATTGAAACAAGCTAAGGTGAGCATAAAGGACTTAAAGAATGAACTTAAACACATGCATCTTCTTTAGATCAGGAGGTAAAGTAGAAAATATATTTGGATGGGAAAAGGTGTCAGAAAGAGATGATGCTTGGGTTTCAGAGAGAAAGAAAAGATGATAGCAGGTTGACTTGAACTGAAAATGGACAGAATTGGGATTTGAGAAGGTGCCACCAATGTTGCGGAAGTGCAGGCTAAAACAAGAAGAGGAGGAAGCGGGTATAGTGTTGAGTATCTCGAAGTCCATAGTAAATGCTAGGGTTGATTCTGTGGTTGGGTGCTCCCAGCGAAGATCGGTGCTCAGAGGGAGCGCTGGTTGGGAGATCACAAGCAGGAAGATGCTTGATTTAAATGAATTGATAGAAAATCAGGAACTGCAGGCCCTGGATCTTCTGGCCAACACTCCCCGGTGAGCTCTGTTCCCCACTGGAATCACCTGACCTCGGAATCGTCCCTTTGTGAGATAAATATTTGTCTACCAGCGTCTCTGTTTCCATCCTTTGAAATCTCTCATTTCTTTGAACTCCATGTGTGGTATTCATTAACAAAAAGAATTGAAATGATAAGGCAAATCTCAATCTACAACGAGAACTTCGGATTTCTACTTCAGTGACTTAAGACATAAAAATAAAATAAGGTAGTTGCCTTTGCAGTATACTATTTTGCAACCCAACTCGGGAGCAGCAAAGCAGCATTACAGATGGCTCAAGGCTGAGGTCCAACAAAAAACCCGGGACCTAAAGTACAGGTGGTGGATGGAGAAAGCACAGGAGGTGCAGCAGCTGGCCGACAGCCATGATGTGTGTGGATTCTTCATCGCAGTCAAGGCCACCTACAACCCAAACACCCAAGGCCCCACCACACTGCTGGCCAAGAATGGGGAAACACTTATCAAGGACACCAAGGCAGTCAGGGCCTGCTGGAAGGAGCACTTCGAAGATCTCCTCAATCGAGACTCTGCCTTTGACCCGAGTGTTCTCGACTCCATTCTGCAGCATGCTACCCGCCACCACCTCAGTGAGACCCCAACCAGGTAGAAAAAAACCATAAGACAGCTAAAAAACAATAAGGCGGATGGAATCCCTGCTGAGGCACTGAAGTATGGCAGAGAGGCACTGCTGGCGTGAATACATGACCTCATCTCTCTCATCTGGAGGGAGGAGAGCATGCCGGGAGATCTCAGAGATGCAGTGATTGTGACCATCTTTAAAAAAGGGGACAAGTCCGACTGCGGCAACTACAGAGGAATCTCCCTGCTATCAGCCACTGGGAAAGTCATCGCTAGAGTACTCCTCAACCGTCTTCTCCCAGTGGCCGAAGAGCTCCTCCCGGAGTCACAGTGTGGATTCCATCCCTTACAGAGCAAAACAGACATGATCTTTGCAGCGCGACAGCTGCAGGAAAAATGCAGGGAACGGCGCCAGCCCTCATACATGGCCTTCTTCGACCTTACAAAGGCTTTTGACACAGTCACGAGGGTCTAGAAACATATATAGAAACATAGAAAATAGGTGCAGGTGTAGGCCATTCGGCCCTTCAAGCCTGCACCACCATTCAATAAGATCATGGCTGATCATTCCCTCAGTACCCCTTTCCTGCTTTCTCTCCATAACCCTTGATCCCCTTAGCCGTAAGTGCCATATCTAACCCCCTTTTGAATATATCCAATGAACTGGCATCAACAACTGTCTGCGGCAGGGAATTCCACAGGTTAATAACTCTCTGAGTGAAGAAGTTTCTCCTCATCTCAGTCCTAAATGGCCTACCCCTTATCCTAAGATTATGTCCCCTTGTTCTGGACTTCCCCAACATCGGGAACAATCTACCCGCATCAAACCTGTCCAGTCCTATCAGAATCTTGTATGTTTCTATGAGATCCCCTCTCATTCTTCTAAACTCGAATGTATAAAGGCCCAGTTGATCCAGTCTCTCCTCATATGTCAGTCCAGCTATCCTGGGAATCAGTCTGGTGAATCTTCACTGCACTCCCTCAATAGCAAGAATGTCCTTCCTCAGATTAGGAGACCCCAAAACTGAACACAATATTCCAGGTGTGGCCTCACCAAGGCCCTATACAACTGCAGTAAGACCTCCCTGCTCCTATACTCAAATCCCATAGCTATGAAGGTCAGCATACCATTTGCCTTCTTCACTGCCTGCTGTACCTGTATGCCGACTTTCAATGACTGATGAACCATGACACCCAGCTCTCGTTGCACCTCCTCTTTTCCTAATATTCTGTCTTTGCGTTTTTGCCCACAAAGTGGATAACCTCACATTTATCCACATTATACTGCATCTGCCATGCATTTGCCTACTCACTCAACCTGTCCAATTCACCCTGCAGCCTCTTAGCATCCCCCTCACAGCTCATACCGCCACCCAGTTTAGTGTCATCTGCAAACTTGGAGATATTACACTCAATTCCTTCATCTAAATCATTGATGTATATTGCAAAGAGCTGAGGTCCCAGCACTGAGCCCTGCGGCACTCCACTAGTCACTGCCTACTATTCTGAAAAGGACCCATTTATCCCGATTCTCTGCTTGCTGTCTGCAAACCAGTTCTCTATCAACTTCAGTATATTACCCCCAATACCATGTGCTTTGATTTTGCACACCAATCTCTTGTGTGGGACCTTGTCAAAAGCCTTTTGAAAGTCCAAATACACCACATCCACTGGTTCTCCCTTGTCCACTCTACTAGTTACAACCTCAAAAAATTCCAGAAGATTTGTCAAGCATGATTTCCCATTCATAAATCCATGCTGACTTGGACCGATCCTGTCACTGCTTTCCAAATGCGCTGCTATTTCATCCTTTATAATTGATTCCAACATTTTCCCCACCACTGATGTCAGGCTAAACGGTCTATAATTACCCGCTTTCTCTCTCCCTCCCTTTTTAAAAAGTGGTGTTGCATTAGCTACCCTCCAGTCCATAGGAACTGATCCAGAGTCGAAAGACTGTTGGAAAATGATCACCAATGCATCCACTATTTCTAGGGCCACTTACATAAGAACATAAGAACATAAGAATTAGGAACAGGAGTAGGCCATCTAGCCCCTCGAGCCTGCTCCGCCATTCAACAAGATCATGGCTGATCTAGTCGTGGACTCAGCTCCACTTACCCGCCCACTCCCCATAACCCTTAATTCCCTTATTAGTTAAAAGTCTATCTATCTGTGACTTGAATACATTCAATGAGCTAGCCTCAACTGCTTCCTTGCGCAGAGAATTCCACAGATTCACAACCCTCTGGGAGAAGAAATTCCTTCTCAACTCGGTTTTAAATTGGCTCCCCCAGAGCACTTCCTTAAGTACTCTGGGATGCAGACTATCAGGCCCCGGGGATTTATCGGCCTTCAATCCCATCAATTTCTCCAACACAATTTCCTGCCTAATAAGGATATCCTTCAGTTCCTCCCTCTCACTAGACCCTCGATCCACTAGTACTTCCGGAATGTTATTTGTGTCTTCCTTCGTGAAGACAGAACCAAAGTATTTGTTCAATTGGTCTGCCATTTCTTTGTTCCCCATAATTAATCCACCTGAATCTGACTAAAAGGACCTACATTTGTCTTCACTAATCTTTTCCTCTTCACATATCTATAGAAGCTTTTGCAGTCAGTTTTTATGTGTCCGGCAAGCTTCTTCTCATACTCTATTTTCCCCCTCCTAATTAAACCCTTTGTCCTCCTCTGCTGAATTCTAAATTTGTCCCAGTCCTCAGGTTTGCTGCTTTTTCTGGCCAATTTATATGCCTCTTCCTTGGATTTAAAACTCTCCTTAATTTCCCTTGTTTGCTATGGTTGAGCCACCTTCCCCATTTTATTTTTACTCCAGACAGGGATGTACAATTGCTGAAGTTCATCCATATGATCTTTAAATGTTTGCCATTGCCTATCCACCGTCAACCCTTTAAGTATCATTTGCCAGTCTATTCTCACCAATTCACCCCTCATACCATCGAAGTTACCTTTCCTTAAGTTCAGGACCCTAGTTTCTGAATTAACTGTGTCATTCTCCATCCTAATAAAGAATTCTACCATGTTATGGTCACTCTTCCCCAAGGGGTCTCGCACAACAAGATTGCTAATTAGTCCTTTCTCATTACACATCACCCAGTCTAGGATGGCCAGCTCCCTGGTTCGGTTCCTCGACATATTGATCAAAAAAAACATCCCTAATACACTCCAGGAAATCCTCCTCCACAGCATTGCTACCAGTTTGGTTATTCCAATCAATATGTAGATTAAAGTCACCCATGATAACTGCTGTCCCTTTATTGCATGCATCCCTAATTTCTTGTTTGATGCTGTCCCCAATCTTACTGCTACTGTTTGGTGGTCTGTACACAACTCCCACTAGCGTTTTCTGCCCCTTGGTATTCCGTCACTCCACCCATACCGATTTCACATCATCCAAGCTCATGTCCTTTCTTACTATTGCATTAATTTCCTATTTTTTTATATATTAAAATCCTCCATTTCGGATGCCCCCAAAATTTTGTCACCATCCTTTGCCTGCTCCACGACGACATGCAGGCCGTGCTCCTTACCAACAGATCCATCACAGACCCAATCCATGTGTGGACTGGGGTCAAGCAGGGCTGCGTCATCGCCCAAACCCTCTTCTTAATCTTCCTCGCTGTCATGCTCCACCTCACAGTCAACAAGCACCCCGCTGGAGTGGAATTAAACTACAGAACCATTGGAAACCTGTTCAACCTTAACCGTCTCCAGGTCAGATCGAAGACCACCCCAACCTCTGTTTGTGAGTTCCAGTACGCGGACGACGCCTGCGTTTGTGCACATACAGAGGCTGAACTCCAGGACATAGTCGACGTATTTACTGAGACGTACGAAAGCATGGGCCTTACGCTAAACATCAATAAGTAAAAGGTCGTCCACCAGTCTGTCCTCGCCACACAGTACTGCCCCCCAGTCATCAAGATCCACAGCATGGCCCTGGACAACGTGGACCACTTCCCTTATCTCGGGAGCCTCCTATCAACAAGAGCAGGCATTGACGATGAGATCCAACGCCGCCTCCAGTGTGCCAGTGCAGCCTTCGGCTGCCGAAGCAAAAGAGTGTTTAAAGACTAAGCCCTCAAAACTGTCACCAAGCTTATGGTCTATAGGGCTGTAGTAATTCCAGCCCTCCTGTATGACTCAGAAACATGGACCATGTACAGTAGACACCTCAAGTCGCTGAAGAAATACCACCAGCAATGTCTCCGCAAGATTTTACAAACCCCCTGGGAGGACAGACGCACCAATGTTAGCGTCCTCGTCCAGGCCAACATCCCCAGCATTGAAGCACTGACCACACTTGATCAGCTCCGATGGGCAGGCCACATAGTTCGCATGCCAGACATGAGACTCCCAAAGCAAGCGCTCTACTCGGAACTCCTTCACGGCAAACGAGCCAAAGGTGGGCAGTGGAATCATTACAAGGACACCCTGATAAAGTGCAACATCCCCACTGACACCTGGGAGTCCCTGGCCAAAGACTGCCCTAAGTGGAGGAAGTGCATCCGAGAGGGTGCTGAGCTCCTTGAGTCTCGCCGCCGAGAGCATGCAGAAATCAAGCGCAGGCAGCGGAAAGAGCGTGTGGCAAACCAGTCCCACCCACCCCTTCCCTCAATGACTATTTGTCCCACCTGTGACAGAGACTGTGGTTCTCGTATTGGACTGTACAGCCACCAAAGGACTCACTTCAAGAATGGAAGCAAGTCTTTCTCGATCCTGAGGGACTGCCTATGATGATGATGATGATACTATTTTGCAGTGCTGAACAATGCCTTTTTGTCTTCCAAGCCTCTAAAATTCTCCAGGCATTGCTTCTGAAAATGACTGTGCAACTTTCATGGGAAACGATGGAAATCACTTGTGAAATGAGAAAATTCAATCTTCGGGCCAGTTTTGGGTAAAATCCTTTGTTATCCTGAATTTTTTGACAAGGCAGCACATTAGTCACAGGCATTTGTAATCCAGATGTTTGAGAGCCTGCAGGACACATGCGACAATCTGAGGATTGAGTGTTTTCTGTTACAGGCACAGTCTGACAGATGCCATCTTAAATTGGTGTGCTGCAGGTTATGGCTGAATCTTTCATGTCTGGGGCAGTGCCAATGCAACTTGGCAGGGCTACCAGTGTCATCTCTGTCTGACCGAGCTCTGCAGGGTTGGAGGCCCTTAAATAGGTCATTTCTCAAATGTAGAACTTGACCCATACCCAAACAGAATTTAAATGAAAATGGTCCCATTTTTTTTCATTTTCTTGACATTGTGTCACCATTTGTCATATCGCACAACAGAGATTAAAATGAGCAGATGACAAAACAGGAATAAAGCAGAGCACAAAGGAAATACCATTAAAAAAAACTGTTGTTATTTAAACAAACCGATGTGTTTATCTGTGTGGTACTGTGTCAGCATTGTATAGAGACTAAAGGTAAAAATAGAATCAAAACAAATAAAAGCATGTAGCACTATTCATTAAATAAACCAGCTTGTGGTAATCATTTGTTTGTTCAACAATATGTGAAAATGAAAGCTTTTATAAATGCGCAGATAGATAAGATAAGGTAGCAAATCTTCCTTATTAAAACACTGCCTGATCATACATCACCTGTGCCTGTATATCTTGAAGCAGTTTCCACTTATTTTGTTTAATGCATCATCAGTTTTAACCCAGTATCTTGAATTTTCATGCATGTCTGTAGATTGGGATTTCCTCAGGGCTGTTCCTGTTCAGCTGCTGTAACTTTGCCGAAAGTGTGCCGGAAAGACCGTTTAATCCAGCACCATTTTTTGACACTATCTAGAACTTTACACTCAATTAAATCCGACTATAGCTGTTGTTCCGCAAATGACATCTGGGAATTGTAGAACGATTTTCATCTCCTAATATATTTCATATTATGAAAACACATTTTTTTTCTAAAATGTCAGTTGTGTTTCCAACTTTTCCCAACCCTCTCTTGAAGGAAGACATTCATGCTGGGGTATATTGGATACAAGCAGCTTTCTAGTATATCTGGCAGAAAGCCTATAGACTTTGGCTCTGAATTTTGCAAGGGTTCTCTTGATCTCTTGGCATAACTTTGTTTTCACGTGTTTCTGGGGGTGGGGTGAGTTCTACCGATCTCCCACTTAAGTTAGGGCAGGAAATCACAGGGTCCATTGCAGAATTTTGGGGCGTTTTAGTGAGCTAAACGATAGTGGCTATTAGAACCAAGCTTCTCACCTGACAACCATTGATGTGCAGCAATGGTCATTGGAAACCTGCACTTCCCTAGTCTGAGTTGCTGAGGCCAATTGCCCTGTTCCAAAGTCCAGGAATAGAACCTTGTTCCTCTATATCATTCACTGAACTTAGAATGTTTTTTTCTGTCATCAAATTAAGCTTTGTTCTTTATTTTTCACTTAGAGTTTGGTATTAGTAAATTAAGCACAATCAGCCATGAAGCCCAGGCAACTCCATTCTATTTGCACACTATTTCCCACTGGTTGGTTCGTCCTACTTGAATTTTGGGTGCCTACAGGTTTGGAAAAGGTCCAGTCATTGGCTGGTGCCTCATTGATGAATAAATCCTAAATCTAAACATCAAGATCTGTTCCTACTCATAGGTTGAGTTATATATCGATCAATGCCAATACATGCAAGACATTTAAACTTCATGGCCGAGGCAAGCCAGGCCCGTTCCATTGGTTTTCCAGCAGAGCTAAAGTGCACAGGGCTGGAAATGCGCTCAGGTACACACTCCACCACATCCCTGTCTCCAGCTCTTCTCAGGAGTGCAGCAGCAGCATCGAATGGATCTATCCACATGTGGGCGAATCGGTCTTCTCGGTATTTGGACTGTTCGAAGATTGGGCACAGGGGTCACCATTTGGGCAGGCATCCAGAGTTTAATGGTTGGTCGAAGGGGGGGCAACCAAAATACTTGTGTAGTCAGAGCCTGGGCAAGTGCTCAGGAGGTGCTGCCTTGAACATGTCCAAGAAGTTGGGGACGGAGGGGGGTGCGGTGCGGGGGGTGGGGGGGGGGGTGGGGGAAATATCGCCTACCGCTTGGAGACTGCCTGCATCCTAATGTTACAGCAGGCTCCTGAGGCCTGCCATATCAAATGGAAAATAAAGGTTTACCAATCAGTTTATCATAAAGACATTGAATTAGGACTCCAACCATTTCTTTGAGCAGTGAGTATAAATTTTACCTGCAGTCCAATGTATTAGTGCCTGGCAAAAATTCTCCAACTTTTCTAATTATACCACCCATTCCTAGGCTATAATGAATTTCGAGCCCATTGTCCCTTTAAATATCCAATCAATTAGTAACTTTCAACAATCAACAGGAAAAGGCCGCCCTTTATGAATTATTTTCGAAAACTTTGGAATGAATAATATCTATTCTGAACCATGCACTGCTTTTATTTTTCTTCAGGGACGTGATAATATCCTTACGCCAAGCGAACGTTACAACTCTGTGCATCAATTTATAATGCCTCCTTCCAACTAGAGTGTTGTTCAATTAGCTTGTCCTTTATAGTTAATCCCTTTGTGGACTCTGTGACCATAAAAACAGAAAATGCTGGAAATCTCAGCGGGTCGGCACGGGAAAAATCAGCACGGGTTAGCTACAGAGTAAAACTGTACAATTACACGTTACCCTGGAAACCTAAATGCTTGGGCATGTGGAGAACGGGGCCTCAGTTTTTCGGTGCTATCAATTAGCTCCACCCACAGAAGCCAAGGTCTTTCTGCGTGGCGCCAAGTTCAAACAGAAAAATGGCGAAACTTCGGATTATTTTTCTGGTACTACTTCAGTTTATAAAATCATCCGTTAATCTTAAATAATGCCAAAAAAGACAATGTGGAATTTTTGGCCCATGAATCCATATTTGATATGGAGTTACATGTGATTTATGCTTTCCTTGAGTATGCAGCACCACACTTTTCCAACAGCGCACATTAACAAGCAGGAAAAACTCTTGCGCTTTTGTTCAATTAAACAGCGTAATCCCGATTTTCTGAGTTTAGAAACTTTGCTGGCATTAAAGGTGGATTTCGAATTTTGGCCTCTGCTCTCACTCACCAGATTCACAGAGTGCCAGATTTTCCCAGGGGCATTTTGGACGTGAAAAAAGAGGCAGTGTTCCCAATAAGCAGATTCCTTGTTACTTTATGTAAATGGTACAAATTAGGTTCCAAGCTGAACTTAATGATTTCAGGCGAAGCTTCTCCCCTAGAGTATTGCTCACCTACATAAGATAAGTGGACAGCAATGAAATTAGTCTTGCCTATTTTGAACTGGTTTTTTTTGTGTTTTCCCTTTTAATTTTACAACTGCTGTTGATCAAGGCGCAGTATTAGAACAGTTTAATATCCAATATCTTCCTATGACCAGTGTCCCATAAAAATGTTTCACCCTCTTCGGGGCCGAAATTGGTGAAGGCCAAGGGCCGCCCAAATGCCGCCCAAAGGACCACCGATGGCCGCCGAGATACCTGACGGCACTTTGGGCGGGAGTTTCGGCAAACAATTCCTTGAAAGGGCGCCCGGTGGCAAAAGAGGAACTTACGCCATCAATCTAGGCAGCAGCGGGCGGGAGCGCCCAATCTCGGCGGCAAAGGCTCTTGCCACCCAAGTGCTGCCGAGGATGGAGTTGGGCCTACGGAGGGTCAAAGAGCTGAAAAGAAAAATCAATGCAAAAAAAAAAACCCGGAACACCTTCAGAGGACCCCATGCAGGTAAGTCGCTGTAAGAATTTAAAAAAAATGTTCACTAACCTGTTTTTGCAGGTCTACATGCCTACCGTCGGGGATAGACCAGCCTCCACACAGCGGTCTTTCCCCATTCTGGATCTGACTCCCGCCGACTCCCGCCCACACCAATCTGGCATCACGGCGGGCGGGAGGTCACTTGCGCCACATGGCCGTCCATTGACGTCAGCGGGCGGTTCCCGGTGGTTCTCCCCTCCCGCCCGCTCCAGCCCAAGTGCAAACTGGCACAGGGCGGAACCCGAAGAGGAATGTCGGAGGATCTCGGCGGCAGTCGGCGGTAAGGCTATCAATTTCGGCCCCTAAGTTTTGTTTTCTAGTTGAATATTGGTGTTTTCTTTTTGCACTGAGCATTTTTCTGCATCTGCCTTGAACATATTGCGTATTTTTAACATTCCATGATTTTACTCAAACCTTCACTTTGCTAAAACACCCTTTGCTGGTATCTTGCCAATTATTGCTGCAGTACAAGTTGGAGCTAGCCAAATTGAGAGGATGGGAGCACCTTGTGAATTAGATGAGAAAGATCAGGTCATGAAAGCATGTCATCTTCAGATACAAAGACACCTCAACAGATTTATTTGCACCTGTCGCTACCCATGTTTACAGAGCAGATCACTCCTGCCTGGATATATCAGAGGACACCTGCCTTTGGTGCCTCTGCTTCACAAGAGTGGCAGGGACTAACTTATGCCATCTGCTGCAGGCTAATCTACAGACGGCATCAAGGAATGGAGGCCGAGAAATTTGATCATTCGGTTCCCATTTTACAGGTGTAAAATAAGCACTAAATGTTCAGATATAGCGGATGATATATGTGCAATCATTCTGTGCTGGATATGCGCTACCTGCCATATAGGTTCGGGCTACTCGGTAGGCTTTCAGGGTGCACACCGGAAATATTAAAAAGCCTTATTATAATGCTTAAATAAAGTTGAGCTACAAACCAGGGCATAGACAGACGTGCCTGTGGCTGTCAAAGCCAGTGTGGTCCTTCAGGATTATGCCACAGGCTGCAGCAAGTGACATCAGCTACAAATCACAGTTTTTTGCGTACCGCTGTGTAATAGCTGTAAGCTTGTAATGTTTGTAGCTCCACACTGTGGATGTGGACATATTGTGTACTGCAACTACAGAGTTAATAATTAAACAGAAACAGCAGGTTCCGGAGACTTCCGAGAGCTGCCTGCCATGTTAGAAAGCTGTGTGTGCTGTGCTCTGTGAATATATCACATTTGGCGGCGAGATGGGATTTTTTTGATGATTTAAAGCTGAAATTTTGTTGGTGAAGGATTTAGCCAGCCAACAGAGAGACTTTGGGAGCTTCCCTGTCTTTGGAAAAAGCTACAAAATCTGAGGTAAAATACAGCACACTGTGTGAACAGCTAGAAATTAAAATGGCAGCACCCGTAGGTGTAATGGGACATTTGGGTAAATATAGACATGACCAGGAAAGGTTTAAAGCATATGTGGATCGGCTAGAAATGTATTTCACTGCAAATAACATAATCGAAGTTCCAGACAAGGCAGTCCAGAATCAGGTGATATTGGAACGGAAGTGAGCTATCTTCTTATCGGAAGCTGGTCCGGAATTGTTTGAAACATTGTTAAATCTGCTTGTGCCTGCCAAGTCAAAGGACACAATGTTTAAAGAGATTTTAATGAAGCTGGAGCAGGACTATAACCCCAAACCGTTAGAAATTGCTGAAAGCTATCATTTCGGAATACAAAATCAAAAGACTGATTAAAGTATCAGTGATTACATTGTAGCATTAAAAAGCTATCTATTCACTGTAATTTCAGAAACTTTCGAAACCGAGCATTGCGGGATCGTTTTGTTTGTGGGGTAAAAAATGATGCGATCAAAAGAAAGTTATTGACAACTGATGACTTGACTTTTGAGCTTGCTTGTCAGACAGCGAGATTGATGGGCACGGCCGATCAATATTCCCAAGAATTAAATAATAATGACGGTCGTCAGTCAACTGAGGTGAATCACCTGCAAGTTCAAAGTAAAAGACGGTGGGGGCCCAAAGTCTCAGAAACTGGAAATTCTAACAGAGCGTCGAAGTCATGCTATAGGTGCCTGGGACAACACATTGCTCAAAGTTGTCCATATGTGAAGGCAGAGTGTTTCTTCTGCAGAAAGACTGGGCATCTTGCAAAGGCATGCCGACTGAAGGGTAAATCAGTTTTCAAAGCTATGAGTCCAGTGTTCAAAGGTATGATTAGAAATCCCCAGAGACTACATAGCATGGAAGAACAACAACAAGATGAGGAGATGTTCGAGTTACACGTCATCAGGAGCACGAGGTTAACGGACAGCGATTCGGAAAGTATCAAAATCCACATAGATGTTGCGGGATTCAAGATACCAATGGAAATCGACACGGGTGCATCCGTGAGTGTAGTACCGGAGTCGCTATACTGCGACAAATTGCGTGATTTCCCATTGGACAAATCCAAGATGGAGCTGTGAGGCTACTCAGGAGAGAAAATTCCTGTGGTAGGTCGTATCACCGTATCGGTGAAATATAAAGATCAATTTCAGAACTTGCCTCTAATAGTGAAAGGAGACAAGCCTGCCTTACTAGGAAGAAATTGGTTGAGCTCACTGAAACGGGATTGGAGTGAGATTTTTCGTGTTGAAGCGAGATTTGCATCAACGGATGATGTTATCAAGAAGTATCCATAGGTGTTCTGTGAAACAGGCAGTCCGATCCAAGGCTTCAAGAAGAGTGTCAGGATACAGAAGGACGCTAGATCGGTTTACTGCAAGCCACGTTCCGTACCATATGCACTCGAGGAGAAAATTGAGCAAGAACTCAAAAGACTAGAGACTGAGAACATTATTTGTAAGATAGATCGACGTAATTGGACTACACCCATTGTTGTTGTACTTAAGTCTGATGGTAAGGTAAGATTGTGCGGTGATTATAAAGTAACCGTAAACCAGGTCCTAGAGGGTAATCTCCTCAATACATTGCCAAATATAGAAGATTTGTTCACAACACTGACAGGTGGTCAGATCTTCTCAAAACTGGGTCTTATGAATACCTACTTACAGCTTGAACTAGATGAGGAGTCCAAGTCATGTTTGACTATAAATACTCATCTCGGCCTATATCAATTTAATAGGCTACCGTTTGGAGTGACTTCCGCCCCTGCCATATTCCAAGGGGTGATGAACCAGATTTGGCAAGGTATTGAAGGGGTAGTATGTTATTTGGATGACATATTAATTTCAGCACCAAATAGGCAAATTCATAATAACATATTGAATGAAGTCCTCAAACGGCTAGAGAAGCACAGAGTACGAGTGTCTGCTCGTAAGTGTGAGTTATTTCAAAACTCAGTGGAGTATTAGGGTACAGAGTAGACAAATATGGTTTACAGCTGGATGCAATCAAAAATGCACCCACTCCCAGGAATGTCACTGAACTTCGTTCATTCTTAGGTCTTTTGAACTATTATGGGATGTTGCTACCAAATTTGGCTACGGTATTACATCTACTGAACTATTGAAAAAACAGGTCCATTGGAAGTGGTCAAAAGAATGTGATACAGCATTCAAGGAGTGTAAAAACAAATTGGTAGAGAGCATCCATGTTAGTTCACGATGACATATCTAAGGAGATTAAGCTAGCATGTGATGCCTCTCCGTATGGAGTTGGGACAGTGATCTCTCATGTATCACGTAGTGGGGAGGAGAGACCAATTGCTTTTGCTTCATGCACTCTCAGTGCCAGTGAGGGTAATTATGCACAAATTGAAAGGGAAATTTTGGCATTAATTTTTGGGGTCAAGAAGTTTCACAATACTTGTATGGTCGTAAATTTACCATTGTTACGGACCATAAGCCCCTAACAGCAATCTTCCATCCAAAGTCCCCAGTTCCAACATTAGTTGCAGCCCGAATGCAGAGATGGGCTTTGATTTTGTCAGCATAATATATATGATATTGAATACAGACAATCAGCTGATCACAATAATGCTGATGCAATGTCTAGATTGCCTTCCCCATCACAAGTTACACCCGATAGGGAAAAGGTGTTCTATTTTTCATACATTGAAGACTGCCAGTCACAGCTGAAGAGATTGATAAAGCAACCAAACGTGATCCAATGATGTCAAAGGTGTATGATTATATTGCAAATGGATGGATAAACCATGTAACAGACAAAGATATTCATCCATTCTTCATTCGAAGGAATGAATTATCAGTCAATAAAGATTGTATCATGTGGGGTGCAAGAGTCGTTATACCAAATAAATTCAAGTCCAAATTATTAGGATACCTCCATGATCAGCACCTGGGAATGTGCTTGACCAAGAGTTTTGCACACAGTTATTTATGGTGGCCAGGTCTTGATAAAGATATAGAGTACATCGTGAATCAGTGTATGACATGTCAGTCGGTAAGCAAGCAATCACCATCAATACCATTACAGCTATGGAAATGGCCTCCCAGGGTGTGGCAAGGGCTACATATTGATTTTGCTGAGTTAGAAGGACAACAATTGTTCATTGTGATTGATAGCCATTCGAAGTGGGTTGAGGTGTTTCCAATGTGGAAAATAACAAGTAAAACATTAGACATTTTGCAAAGTTTATTTTCTTCATTTGGCCTCCCAGAAGAAATTGTTTTGGATAATGGACCACAATTTCATTCCAAAGAATTTGCACAGTTCACAAGAAAAAATGGTGTGAAACCTAACCTGGTTCCACCATACCATCCTGCTTTGAATGGTGCAGCAGAGCGCATTGTACAAATTATAAAACGTGCCCTCATCAAACAAATGTTAGATCCAAATCCAAAGAAACGACAGTTGTCATTGGATCACAAATTGGCTAATTTTTTGATTACATATCGAAATACTGCTCATACAACTACAGGTAGAACACCAGCAGAGTTGTTTCTCAAACGACACCACGGACCACATTCTTGTTGTTAAAACCAAATTTGGCACAGTCCGTAGAAGAGACACAATTAAGACAGAAAGAGAATCATGATAGAGGTAGAGTAAAAGAGAGAAGTTTGAAATTAAGCCAGAAGGTGAGAGTGAAGAACCACCACCATAAATGGTTAAAGTGGATACTAGGAAGAGTGGTGAAGATATGTCGTCCTCGCACATATTTGGTCAAGATGCTTGATAATGGACAGATTAGATTTGTTCATACTGATCATATTTTACCTGCAGACATGGAAGGGGTTGAAGGTGGGAATGATTCAATTATTTCTGACTCATCAGATAGTTTTGATACACCAGTAGCAAATTCTACATCCAGTGTACTGGAAACAAATGCAAGAAAAAATCTGAATGTAAGTCTGAGTCTGAGTCAGGAAAACAAACAGTCTAAAGTTCAAGTGGGTTCAAATGAAAATCAAGGAATTCCGTGGAGAAAAATATTCCTCAGGATGAGCCTCAAAGCAGTTTAAATTTGACACCATGTTTGGAAGGTTCTGGTCGGAGCGAAGGTATTCTCTTCGAAACAGAAAACAAGTGATTAAGTTAAATTTGTAAAGATGGAAAAAGTAAGTCTATATCCTGTGTTATGTAAAAACATGCAAGTTATGTATGATAATTTGTTATAATAACTTCTTTATTAAGGAGGGAGAAGTGTAATGTCTTTAAGCTTGTAATGTTTGTAGCTCCACACTGTGGCTGTGGGCGTATTGTGTACTGCAACGACAGAGTTAATAATTAAACAGAAGCAGTAGGTTCCGGAGACTTCTGAGAGTTGCCTGCCATGTTAGAAAGCTGTGTGTGCTATGCTCTGTGAATATATCACATGCTGTAACTGAGGCTCTCTAAGCTAGGAGGAATGCCGACATCTCACTCTCAATGGATAGAGTGAAGCAGGATGGGAGAGCTTCACCCAAATTGCAGGCTTCGCCAGTGTGCAATAGACTGCATCTAAATTGCCTTGCCTGCTCCCAATTAGCAGTCTGCAATCTTTCTGAGTAGAAAGACTTTCCAGCTCTCTACATATTCAGCTTGTTTGTGACAACAGGCAGTGCTTCAAATGGATCAGTGCCCAATTTCCTGGCAGCAGTCATGATTCATTCATCCTGCTGCAGTCTGCTGTGCCACCTTTATTCCAAACCAGGTTGACAGGTCAGAGCCAGGCTACCGGAGACAAGCCTGCACAACCCTGTGCAATGTTTCCTCCAGCATTGCCACTCACCACGGCCATGACTTGCCCCCTGCTCATGATGGCCGACACGTTTCCTCCAGTGGGGCCAGAGTGTGCAGCTGGTCTCAGCCTGCGTTGTTTGCCGCCTCCTGCCTCCTCCTCCACAGAAGTGAAAGTGACATTTCAGGCATAGCCCGGGCCCTCAAAGTCTGCATCTGAGTCCTCTGCAGCAGAGCTGGCAGGTAACCTGTTCCCTTGCCCTCGCTCCTGCACACTTGTGGCTGGTGATTCGTCACGTGAAGACTACTCTGCTAGAGTCTACCCTCTAAAGTGCGCATAGTGCTTGCTGTGATCAGATCAAGTGATGCTGCATCTTCAGGAAATCTTCCTGAAGTGGTACAGTGGGCTTTGACATTTTCAGCACCTGAAATGAAAGAGAGGGACAAGGTTTGCCTTTTTGTGAGGAAGGAAAGCAATGCGAGATGAGTGGCTGCTGCATTTTGTCAGGCGGAATGCATAGGCTGAGACAGAAGGGGAGAAGTGGATAAGGTGTGAAGAAACCCTGTGCAATGTTTCCTCCAGCGTTGCCACTCACCACAGCCCTGACTTGCCCCCTGCTCATGATGGCCGACACGTCATCCTCCAGAGGGGTCAGAGTGTGCAGCTGGGCCCAGGCTCCGCTGGTTGCCGCATCCTGCCTCCTCCTCCTGCACAGAAGTGAAAGTGAGATTCTTGTGTGATGTTTTGAGAATGTGGCTGTCATGGGTAGAATGCTTCAGATGTTGTGCTGCAGGTGTGAAGTGTCAGGAAGTGAAGGTGGTGGGAGTAAGCAGTGCAGAGTGTGTGAGTAGCAAGAGAGGTGGTGGCGTGAAATGTGATTGTGTACAGTTTTGGTCTCCTAATCTGAGGAAGGACATTCTTGCTATTGAGGGAGTGCAGCGAAGGTTCACCAGACTGATTTCCGGGATGGCAGGACTGACATATGAAGAAAGACTGGATCGACTAGGCTTATATTTACTGGAATTTAGAAGAATGAGAGGGGATCTCATAGAAGCATATAAAATTCTGACGGGATTGGACAGGTTAGATGTAGGAAGAATGTTCCCGATGTTGGGGAAGTCCAGAACCAGGGGTCACAGTCTAAGGATAAGGGGTAAGCCATTTAGGACTGAGATGAGGAGAAACGTCTTCACTCAGAGAATTGTGAACCTGTGGAATTCTCTGCCACAGAAAGTTGTTGAGGCCAGTTCATTAGATATATTCAAAAGAGAGTTAGATGTGGCCACATCTAACTCCCTTTTGAATATATCTAATGTACTGGCCTCAAGGGGTATGGGGAGAAAACAGGAATGGGGTAGTGAAGTTGCAAAAATGATCAGCCATGATCATATTGAATGGTGGTGCAGGCTTGAAGGGCTGAATGGCCTACTACTGCACCTATTTTCTATGTTTCTATGTGATGCATTCATTGTAAGTAACTCAAGGGAAGTGGGGGAGGGGACTATTGTAACCATGAGGCTGCAGGTGTGAGAAGAGATTACTAATGTGGGATGTCAATTTTGGCCTCGAAATTCATGTTCGCCATGAAAGTTGCCGGTCATTAACGGCCACTGAAAATACCCGCAACGCTAAGGAGAATTAATTCATCTGGGGGACTGGAGATTGGTGGTGCAGCACAAATCTTCCACGCAACACCTCCCTTGTGGCGTTGTTGGAGACCTCCGGAGCTCGCATGGAACTGTGGGCAATTAAAAGGGCTATGAGTTAAAGGTGCAACGCACTCAAGTAATTAAAATTAAAATGCAGTGAAAAAATGCAGTTTCCCGCCCACATTGCCTTTCAAAAAAAAAATTTCCATGAAAAGCCGTTCCAAATGTGATTTCCTTCCAAACCTCAGAAAATGGGAAAAATGCTTCAGCACCAAAACAAAATGGCTCAGCAAGCCAGGGAAGGGGCGCCCACGGTCTTGCACGCAGCTCTCCACGATGCAGGCCTTTCTTGGAAGGGGTATGGCTGAGACCTTGGCCAGCAGTGGGGCAGAAAGGTTACAAGAAAATGGTATTCTCATAAGTTATCCTCTTTTTGGCATGCACCTCTTGCTTTCCCGCCCTCCCCTCACCACACCTCCACCCTTGTGCCTTCCTCATTTTGCACACCCAAGAAATGCAACCTGCCCAACCAGTGGCTGACCAAAAATATGTTGAGAAAAAAGAAGAAGAGGGAGAGGAGAAAGAAGACAATGACGAAGAAGAAGAAACTACATAAGAACATAAATAGGAGCAGGAGTAGGCCATACGATCCCTTGAGCCTGCTCCGCCATTTAATACGATCATGGCTGATCCGATCATGGACTCAGGTCCACTTCCCTGCCCACTCTCCATAAATCCTTATTCCCTTATCAGTTAAGAAACTGTCTATTTCTGTCTTAAATCCATTCAAATTCCCACCTTCCACAGCATTCTGAGGCAGCGAATTCTACAGATTCACAACCCTCTGAGAGAAGAAATTTCTCATCTCAGTTTTAAATGGACGGCCCCTTGTTCTAAGATTATGCCCTCTAGTTCTAGTCTCCCCCATCAGTGGAAACATCCTCTCTGCATTCACCTTGTCAAGCCCCCTCATAATCTTATATGTTTCGATAAGATCACCTCTCATTCTTCTGAATTCCAATGAGTAGAGCCCCAACCTACTCAACCTTTCCTCATAAGTCAACCCCCTCATCTCCGGAATCAACCGAGTGAACCTTCTCTGAACTGCCTCCAAAGCAAGTCTGTCCTTTTGTAAATATGGAAACCAAAATTGTACGCAGTATTCCAGGTGTGGCCTCACCAATACCCTGTATAACTGTAGCAAGACTTCCCTGCTTTTATACTCTAGCCCCTTTGCAATAAAGACCACGATACCATTGACCTTCTTGATCACTTGCTGTACCTGTATACTATCCTTCTGTGTTTCATGTACAAGTACCCCCAGGTCCCACTGCATTGCAGGACTTTGCAATCTTTCTCCATTTAAATAATAACTTGCTCTTTGATTTTTTTTCTGCCAAAGTGCATGACCTCACACTTTCCAACATTATACTCCATCTGCCAAATTTTTGCCCACTCACTTAACCTGTCTATGTCCTTTTGCAGATTTTTTTGTGTCCTCCTCACACATTGCTTTTCCTCCCATCTTTGTATTGTCAGCAAACTTGGTTACGTTACACTCGGTCCCTTCTTCCAAGTTGTTAATATAGATTGTAAATAGTTGGAGTCCCAGCACTGATCCCTGCGGCACCCCACTAGTTACTGATTGCCAACCTGAGAATTAAACATTCATCCCAGCACTCTGTTTTCTGTTAGTTAGCCAATCCTCTATCCATGCTAATATATTACCTCAACCCTGTGAACTGAAGAAGAAGAAACTGTAGCAGAAGAAGAAGCAGAAGAAGAAACTGACACTCAAGTTGACACTCCCAGCTACTAGCTCCTCAAGGTCGACCAACAAGACCATTTGCAATGTCTCCCGCTGAAAGTCAGCAACCTTCCAACATGCTGCAGCCACTGAAGCAGCACTGTGTGACATCAGTTGGCTAGGCAAAGGCACACACAAGACAGCCTCTAAGTGAATGCAGCAGGTTGATGAGTTGATTTATTGATGTGACATTGGATGGATAGATGTATAAATTTGCTTTTTGGTGGGTTTGATTTCAGCATCATGGCCAAGAGGATGCTGTGATGGTCAGTAATGGAAGGAAGGTAAGGTGTGGGACAAATGTGGAAAGGGAAATTGGGCTTGTAGTCACTGGTACCGCAGGCAGATTATTCCATCCTGGTTATGCTGGCCAGAAAGGGGCTGTCTGGTTTGCATCCTTTCTTCTGCTTCCTTCTCTTCGGCTTCGTCCTCTTCTGTGTTTTCCTCTTCCCTCTGCAAGCGGAAGCTGTAAATCTGAAATGACAGCATAAAGTGCTGGAAATATTCTGCTGGATAGACAGCATCTCGATCTGAGAAGTGAACTCTGTTTATCTCTCCATAGATATTACCTGACCTGCTGAGTACTTGCAGTATTTTCTGTCTTCTTAGAGGCCTTCCTTTACCATTCGATGCCTTGAAAGCATCCAGCAGCACTCCCTACACACTTAAAACAAGTTTTATCTCTTGCAGCAAGCCACTAGTTCAATAAAATCAAAACACTCAGTCCAAAAGCTTCAATGCAAACTTACCTGAAAGATGTCTGTATCCCTTTAAGAGATGCTGACATTATCACTATCAGCCTGCTTTCATGCCAGGTTTATCTACCGTACTTAGGGGATCCAGTGCTGAATTCAGTGCTAGGATCGAAATTCGGAGTGAACATAAGAACATGAAATCATAAGAAATAGGAGCAAGAGTAGGCCATTTGTCCCCTCGAGCCTGCTCCGCCATTCAATAAGATCATAACAGATCTGATCTTGGCCTCAACCCCACTTTCCTGACTGCTTCCCAGACTCTCAACTCCCTTATCATTCAAAAACCTGTCGATCCACCTTAAATATATTCAATGACCCTGCCTCCACAGCTCTCTGGGGCAGAGAATTCCAAAGATTCATGACCCTCTGAGAGAAGTTCCTCCTCATTCCATTTTAAATGGGCAACCCCTTATTCTGAAACTATGCTCCCTAGTTCCAGATACCCCCACAAGGGGAAATATCCTCTCTGCATCTACTCTGTCAAGCCCCCTCAGAATCATAAACGTTTCAATAAGATCACCTCTCAGTCTTATAAACTCTGACGAGTATAGACCTAATCTGCTCAACCTTTCTTCATAAGACAACCCTTTCATCTTAGGAATCAACCTCATGAACCTTCTCTAAACTGCCTCCAATGCAAGTAAATCCCTCCTTAAATAAGGAGACCCAAACTGTACGCAGTACTCCAGATGTGATCTCACCAATGCCCTGTACTGTTGTAGCAGGACTTTCCTACTTTTATACTCCATCAGTGGTGACATTAAGTCGGCATTGCATGTTGATTGATGTCGGTATGCCTCCATTTTTTTTGCGGGACACTGCCAGTTACCTGCAGCGCAAAGGGAGGGAGATAATGATGGGTGGCTTGAGATCCACTACCAGCTGATGAAAGGACAGTGGGCGTCATATTTCCACATTCCACACTTTGTAAACTTGAAGTCATCCAAAACTCAGCAGCCCGTGTCCTAACTCACACCAAGTCACGATCACCCATCACCCCTGTGCTTTCTGACCTACACTTAAACAATGCCTCGATTTCAAAATTCACATCCTTGTTTACAAATCACTCCATGGACTTGCCCCTCCTTATCCCTGTAATCTTTTTCAGCCTCGCAATCCCACAAGATGTCTGCGCTCCTCAAATTCTGGCCTCTTGAACATCCCTCATTATAATTGCTCAACCATCGGTGAATGTGCCAACAGCTGCCTGGGCCCTAAGCACTGGAATTCCCTCCCTAAACCTCTCCACCTCTCTACCTCTCTTTCCTCCTTTAAGACGCTCGTTAAAACCTACCTCTTTAAACAAGCTTTTGATCATCTGCCTTAATTTCTTCCGTGGCTCGGTGTCAAATTTATCTGTTTGTCTGTAACACTGTTGTGAAGCGCCTTTGGACATTTTACTGCGTTAAGGTAACTATATAAATAAAAGTAATAATAAAATCGACCATTTATGGCGTTTCTCCAGGTTTCCGTCAAAGTTACTCCGAAATAACGGTGGACGATAGGTAGAACCCCACGTGAATTCTCCCACATGTTTTGTTTGAATGCTGCACAGATTCATTCACACTGCACCATGTAACATGTGTTCAATAGTGCGACACCAAAGATTTACCCATGTTCTGCTTGGAGCTGTCTAACGATCACCGAACGGATTTGTCGTGAAGATTGTGCTACACTATCTAACAGATCACCTGTAAAATGTGATCCAGTGCCAATCAATCTGTGCTTTACCAACGCCATAGAATTCCATAAAGTACCACATGTATATGTTTGGGTAGACATGGAATTCTCTGATCATTTGTGCTGCCTGGTATTGATTGTATTTGTTTTTCCGCGCTGCTGTCTGGTTTGGGGCTGGATTGAGGGCTTTTAGCTTTCTTTACACACTGGATATCATGCTACTCTGCGATTAATCAGATTAATGGACAGATTCCTTTTAGAGAATTAATCAACGTTAGATTAATCGACGAGTTAAGCTATGCAGCTATGGGGGTTTATGCTTCAAAATAGTTGCGAGCAATAATTAAAACCTTGAGACATACAACCATTTCAGTAAAATCAAGAAGGGAAAGCAGGAAGGTGGCAAAACAAAAAAAAAAAACGGATCGGCAATGAAAAAGGATGCTAACAGGTTGAAGGAAGGCAGGAAATTGTTTTAGAGAATGGAAATAAAACATTTTTAAGGAAATACAAATAGCTAACAAGGAGAAAGGCTTACTCAATGAAAAGAGGTGAGAACATGGAAAAAATAGAAAAACTGTAGAAACCCTACAGATGCAGGTCCAAAATGAAAACTGAAATATTGGAAAGATAAAGAGAGTATGTAAGCCCTGCAAGGGAAATAAAACGATGTGAATTACAATGTCTGGAAAATGCAATTATTTTTTTTCGAAGAACTAAGCTGAAAAGCTCCCTGAATTGGCATGCTCTAATCACAGACGGTTTGTGGTGCAGTAACAGAAGTAAACTCTGGGGATTTGATCTATTCTCAACTCCCAATTTTTCAGCATGTCCGCTCTGGAAGTTAACTTGATGTCGAAACAGTGGAACATGCCCTAAAATAAAAGAGCTCTGCGTTGGATATCATGAGGAAGGCCCATAGTTGTTTTTCTGCTCATTATCCTCCGGAGATGCCGGAGGTGGTTGCACTTCAGTTTGGGACGGAGAAAGGTCTCTTGTACAGCTTGATGTATTTTGCCATTTATTGAAGAGATCTTCAAAAGCACAACTGATAAGCAGCGTGATGCAAACATAGCTAGAAGGTGGCTCAGTTTTAGCCATTGGCTGGGAAATTGCGTAGCGTCCCATTTGGGGGCGATGACACCTGCGAGGCATGAATTCCTGAACCAGGCGCGGAAGTCGAGCTCCGCTCACGAAATTGGGGTCACTACCCCTGAGAGAAAATGGAGTTCAAAAAAACACACTCCACTTCCTCTCTGGGGCACAAAGGGGGAGGAAGCAGAGGGAATGGGGCACGGCGCTATGAAATGGGCCGCATATCGCTGCCGTGTAGAAGGGGCCCTCCCCTTTAATAAAGGGGTGGGCCAAGCTGCAGACCACCAGGGAGTGGGGTGCTATGGCATCAGCCCAGCACTCAAGCTAAGTGTCGGGCTGACAGATTGCGGCACAGACCCCGCATTCAAGGAGGCAACGAGCCGCGACAGGTAAGTCGGCCAATTATTTATTTATACGCATGCCACCTCCCCTTTAACTATCGGCCCACAAGCAGCCGGCTGCCATATACGTCCCCCCTGAAGCTGTCGCTGGCATCGCCCGGCGCGGCTTCAGGGGGCGATACCGAATTTTTGCTCCGGGACGAAAACGGGTCGCTGCGCGCAGTGATGACGTTGTCATTGCCAATGCAGCGGAGCGGGGCGCTTCTGGTTACCATCGCTGCTAAACTCCCCCAGAATTTCACGACAGGCATTAGTGGCACGAGAAGTCGTTTGAGGCGCAAACAACCCCAATTTCTCCCCCATTGTCCTTCCTTTCTTTGGGAAAGTGCCCGACCTCTGCTTAAGAGAATTCTCCAGAGGAAGATCATGAAAAAAATCTCACATCCTAGTACTCCATGCCTCAGCGGACGCTAGTGCGCCAACCTTTTGTTATTTGTGTACGCCAACTTCATTTAACCATTGGTGTATTTATTTTATTATTCCTACCTGTTTAAGTTCTTCCACTCCTCTCATGAAAGAGTCCAAGTGCTGTTGCACAGTTCGAAAAATGGCACCATCCCTCTGCACAAGTATGCAAGTGGCCCTTCACTGCAGCAAAGTTACCACGTACTGGCAAAAAATAGATCTCACAGCTAGTGTCACTGTTACATTTGAGATGAAATTTATGGTGATTAGCAAAAGAACCAGAGGCGACTTGAGGAAAATGCTTTTTTACGCAAGGAGTGGTCAGGATTTGGAATGCACTGCATAAAAGGGTGGTGGATATAAATACAATAGCAGCCTTCAAAAGGGAACTTGATAAATATTGGAAGGAGAATACATTGCAGGGACATAGGGAAAGAGCGGGGAGTGGGACTAACTGGATTGCTCTTCGAAAGAGCTGGCACAGACTCGATGGGCCGAATGGCCACATTCTGTACTGTACTATTCTATGGTTCTTTGAAATTGAAATCCATTGAAAAACAACTCCGTTCCAATAGATATTTCTATGCTTAATGTAATTTATTTGGAATGTAGGAACAAGAATAGGCCATTCAGCCCGTTGGGTCACCTCTGTCAGTTGTTAGCCATTTATTACGCATCTTTAACATACAATGCACAGTGATTGTGTCTTCACTCACTGATACCCTCAAGCATGTGGCATATTTGGGAACCTGGAATTGCAGTGGGAAGAACAACAAATAGATTATTTAATCGTAACGATATTTGCTGCCTACATTTTTTTTTTATTGTTTTCACATACCTGTAGGTCGTGCTGTCTTTCTTCCAAAAATAACTATTCCCAGTATACTTTTGTTTCTTTCAAAATTTCTTCATGTGTGGTTGAAAGTAACTTATGAAAATGCCTTAAAGCAGTGTGATTTTATTTTAAAAATGTGTTCCCTATGAGTTGGTGAATGCAGTAACCTGGCATGATAATCACTGCACTGCCATGTTAAAAAAAGGACCACTTACGTCAGCTCATCAATACCAGAGTTCACTTGCCCTAGACTGGCACGATAATTGGAATGAGAAATATTTTTATTCAATCTTTGTATTTTTTGAGTTTTAGAAACCCAAACTAAAGCCAAATTTTGATCCCAAATACAAAAAGGTATACCTTCTTATTGCTGAGAGGTACTTATGCTGAGAGGTTAATTCCCCTGGCTGGAGTGTCTAGAACTAGGGGGCATGGTGTCCAGATAAGGGGTTGGCCATTTCTTCACTCAGTGGGTTGTGAATCTTTGGAATTCTCTACTCCAGAGGGCTGTAGATGTTGAGTCTTTGAGTATATTCAGCGCTGAGATAGGTAGATTTTTGGACTCTCGGAGAATCAAGTGATATGTGGATCAGGCAGGAAAGTGGATCAGCAGATCAGCCATGATCTTATTAAATGGCGGAGCAAGCTTGAGAGGCAGTATGGCCTACTCCTGCTCCTATTTCTTTATTCTTATGCTCTTATGTTACTAGGCAGCACATATTCCTTCCCTACCCTCCACTACTATCAGTACACTGACGAGCAGTAATTAGATGTACTTATATCTTCACTAGCATGGATTGGATGCAGTTGCTTCTCGCACTCCGCCAACCCCCACCTTCACCCAGAACAATGTACGAGATGACCAAGGTATTGTCCCAAGATTCACCATTCTACCATCAAGGAGATGGATGTAAGGCCACCCAATAGTCTGCAAAGCAACTGGGATATATTGCCCGCCACAAAACCCATCAGATTTTGGCTCCCCACCAGACCAACAAGAGAATCAGGTGCAGAGCACTATTAGACTGCAAAAGGAACTAAATTCAGACTGTCAAGACTGGAACACTCCCTACTCGACTAAAAAAAAGCAGTTTTTACATCAAATAAATTAACAATGCACTTTTTAAGTCAGTACCCATTCTACCTATTACAACAGTTGGGAACTATTGGGAGGGAGATGTACAATCACAAACATTCAGAGGAATGTGTTTCTTTTCTCTACATACATACTTCCAAAGCTCTGCTGCCCGTATCCTAGCTCGCACCAAATCTCATTCACCCATCATGCCTATGCTCGCTGACCTACATTATCTCCTGGCCTGGCAACATCTCAGATTTAAAATTCTTATCCTTGTTGTCAAATCCCTCCATGGCCTCAACCTTCCCCATCTCTGCCATCTCATCACACCTGAAACCCTCCAAGAACTCTGTGCTGCTCCATTCTGGCCTTTTGCACATCCCCAATTTCGGCTGTGCTTTCAGCTGTCTAGGCCCTAATTCTGGAATTCGTTCCTTTGCTGCCTCCCTGCCTCTCTCCCTCTCTCTTTCTTTAAGATGCGCCTTAAAACCTACCTGTTTCACCAAGATTTTGATCACCTGCCCTACTATCTCTTTATGTACCTCTGTTTGGTAATGCTCCTGTGGAGAGCCTTGGGACGTTTTAGTATGTTAAAGGCGCTATATAAATGCAAGTTAGTGTGGTTGTTGTTGCCAATAGTCTCCGAAATGGAGCATCCAAATCCAAAGTCCAGGTAGAGCCATGTTCAGATGTTTGCTGAAATAACTTAAATTGAGTTTAAAATTAGCTTTATTATATAAATGGTAATTATAGAAATAAAACTGATCCACTGTGTGTTTTTCTATGGAAGCTGGATGCTCCTTTTTTCTACCTCCTGTAGAGTTGCTGGCTTCATATGCTAACAAATATTCCAAAGAAAGATCTATGATGTCAATATTTATGCTATGCAATAATTACATATGTGTTTGCATATAAGCAAATGAGAACTGTAACCCCAGTGAAGATTTCACATGCAAAAACAAACTGTCTGCACCACAAACAATACATAGTTGTCATATTATCAGAGTATAGTAATTATTTAATCATAAATATTTCATAACATTGCTTTTATTTCAAGCAGGCAGCATTGAAAGTCAGGTCAGGATTTGCTACTGTTTCAGTTAAAATAATATTTCCTGACCTAACTGTCATAGTTCATTGAGACTATTTGGCTTGCATATAAATGGCCGTATGCAGTGTTTAAATGTGAGATAATGGGTAGTTAGCAATGAGTTACAAGGCTGCAATTTAATGAAGGAGCTTTGATAAGTAATTGAATGGTTTATCTATATTAATGGCATCCTGCAATTGAATTATAGCTTCAGCCCACTGGTAACTACAATTTTTGTTGCTGAACATAAAATTACCTTCAAAGAATATATTTCAAAAATATATTTGGGTGACCGCTTTGCAGAACACCTCAGTTCAGTGCGTAAGCATGACCCCGAGCTTCCGGTCATCTGTCACTTTAATTCTCTGCTCCACTCCCACTCTGATCTCTCCGTCCTCGGCCTCTTACACTGTTCTAATGCAAGTATGAGGAACAGTAACTCATCTTTCGTTTCGGCACTTTACAGCCTTCTGGACTCAACATCGAGTTCAAGAATTTCAAACCACAACCTCTGCCCATATTTTTTTTCCTTTTTTCTGTTTTTTTTTCCTCTTTCCCATGGCAACTGTTGATGATTCTGCCATCTCCATTTACACCTACCTCAACTCATCTTTTGTTTCATAACTTGTCCCATTACCATCTCCTTTTGCCTTGCACCATCATCCCTTTTGTCTCTTAATCTCTTCTGACTTCCATCCTATCACAGACCTCCCCTTTTGTTCTTTCCTCCCCTCCCCCCTTTCCCTGCCCCTACACTTGCTTAAAAACCTGTTGCATCTCTATCTTTTTCCATTTCTGATAAAGGGACATCAACCTGAAACGTTAATTCTGTTTCTCTCTCCACAGATGTTGCCTGATCTGCTGAGTATTTCCAGTATTTTCTGTTTTTATTACAAAAGAATGTTGATAGGTGGCAAAAGTGCCATAATAGAGATGAAAGGCTAGCATATCCGAATATTCTATTCAACGTAAAGGTGCTTTGTATAGTGTCAACTACTGTTGTTTCTCAATTAATATTTCCAGTAAAACAATATCAGTAATTGAGTCATACCTGTGTGAAACAGACCCACAGCAAGATTCTGTCAGTTAAGGAGTGAGTTGGCCATAATGGACTGGAAACAGCTACTTGTGTCGGAACAGTGGGAGGCATTCAAGGAGGAAATCATGTGCCCTTAAAGAAAAAGGCTGGGAAAAATAATTCTAGAGCCCCCTGGATGTCGAGGGACTTACAGGGGAGGATTAAGGAAAAAATGGAAGCTTATGTCATATATCAACGGCTAAATACTTTAGAATCTTTACAGGAATATAGAAAGTTAAGAGACCAAATTAAAAAGGATATTAGGAATGCTAAGAGAGAGCACGAGAAATTCTTGGCCAGTAAAATTAAGGAAAATCCTAAGATGTTCTATAAATATATTAAGAGTAAGAGGATAACTTAAGAAAGGGTAGGGCCTATTAGAGACCATGAGTGTAATCTTTGTGTTAAGGCGGAAGATGTTGGTAGGGTTCTAAACAAATACTTTGCATCTGTTTTCACAAAGGAAAGGGGCAATGCAGATACAGCTATCAAGGAGGAATGTGATATTCTGGATTAAATAAATATAGTGAGAGAGAAAGTATTAAGGGGTTTAGCAGCTTTGAAAGTAGATAAGTCCCCAGGCCCAGATTAAATGCATCCCAGGCTGTTAAGCAAAGTAAAAGAGGAAATAGCAGAGGCCTTGACCATCATTTTCCAGTCCTCTTTGGATATGGGCATGGTGCCGGAGGATTGGAGGACTGCGAATGTAGTATCCTTGTTTAAGAAGGGAGAAAGGGATAGGCTGAGTAATTACAGGCCTGTAAGCCTAACCTCAGTGGTGGGAAAACTATTAGAAAAAATCCTGAAAGACAGGATAAATCTACATTTGGAAAGGCAAGGATTAACTAGGGACAGTCAACACGGATTTGTTAAGGGAAGATCATGTTTGACTAACCTGATTGAATTTATTGAGGAGGTAACCAAGAAGGTCGATGAGGGTAGCGCGTACGATATAGTATATATGGACTTTAGCGAGGCTTTTGATAAGGTCCGAAGTAGACTCATCATGAAGGTTAAAGCCCATGGGATACAGGGCAAAATGGCAAGTTGGATTCAAAATTGGCTTGGAGGTAGAAAGCAAAGGGCAATGATTGGTGGATGTTTTTGTGACATGAAGGATGTTTCCAGTGGAGTTCCACAGGGCTCAGTACGGGATCCCTTGCTTTTTGTGGTATATATCAATTTAGATTTAGATTTGAATATGGAGTATGATTAAGAAGTTTGCAGACGACACTAAAATTGGCAGTGTGGTTGATAATGAACAGGAATGTCATGGGCTGCAGGAGGATATCAATCTATTGGTCAGGTGGGCAGAGCAGTGACAAATGGAATTTAATTCAGAGAATTGTGACGTGATGCACTTTGGGAGGGCTAATAAGAAAAGGGTATATACATTAAGTGGTAGGCCACTTAATAGTGTAGATAAACAAAGGGACCTTGGAGTGCTTGTTCACAGAGCCCTGAAAGTAGCAGGCCAGGTGGATAAGGTGGTTAAGAAGGCATACAGAATGCTCGCCTTTATTGGCCGAGGCATAGAGCTTATGCTTAAATTGTATAATACTTTGGTTAGGTCAAAGCTGGAGTACTGCGTGCAGTTCTGGTCGCCGTATTATAGGAAGGACGTAATTGCACTAGAGAGGGTGCAGAGGAGATTTACTAGGATGCTGCTTGGAATGGAGAAGCTTAGTTATGAGCTGATTGGATAGGCAGTGTTTGTTCTCATTGGAACAGAGGAGGTTGAGAGGAGACCGCATTGAGGCATACAAAATATTGAGGGGCCTGGACATAGTGGATAGTAAGGGCTTGTTTCCATTGGTGGAGGTGTCTATTACGAGGGGGCATAGATTTAAGGTGATTGGTGGAAGGTTTTGAGGGGATTTGAGGGGGGGCTTCTTTTCGCAGAGGGTTGTGGGGATCTGGAACTCGCTGCCTGGAAGAGTGGTGGATGCAGAAACCCTCACCACTTTTATGAGATGGTTGGATGGGCACTTAAAGTGCCGTAACCTGCAGGGTTACGGACCTAGAGCTGGTAATTGGGATTAGACTGGATGACCTTTTGTTGGACAGCGCAGATATAATGGTATGTACTGCAAGGAATAGAATGCGACCAGGGTGATCTCCTGGACTAGTTTCGATCGCCTGGGTCGGAGAGGAATTTTCCCAGATTTTTTCTCCCTAAATTGGCCTGGGTTTTTATCTGGTTTTTGCCTCTCCCAGGAGATCACATGGCTCCGGTTGGGGTGGAGAGCAGAATGTTTCAGTATAAGGGGTGTCGCAGTTGTGTGAGGCGGACTGGTTGGGCTGGGTGCTCTTTGCCTTTCCGTCATTGCTCATAGATTTATTTGTAACCTTTAGGGCTGCAGACCAAGGGCCATGCGGCTCTTTGTCGGCCGGCGTGGACACGATGGGCCGAAATGGCCTACTGTTGCGCTGTACATTTCTATGTTTCTATGTTTAACTCTCTCAAAAAAAAGGTCCAGGTGGCTAGAATGACCACAGGGAATGTTCCCGATCATCCACTAAGCTTCGGTAGAGGGTCTGTGGAATCCCCAGGAGAAACGGCGTAACTATCATTTACGCTGTTTCTCTGGGTTTCCGCAAATCTTTTGTTGAAGTCACGGCGGACGGTTGGAATAACCCCTATGGAATGACTGGCTCTGGATGGAGGATTGCCAATTGGCCAGTTTTTCACAAGCCCAGAGAGCTGTGCATGCTCAGTCATTGAGTATATTCAAAACAGAGATGGATAGATGTTTAGATACTAAAGGAATCAAGGGATATGGGGATAGTGCAGGAAGGTGGAGTTGAGGTAGAAGATCAACCATGATCATATTGAATGAGGGAACAGGCTCGATGGGCCGAAGGGCCTACTATTGCTCCTATTTCTTACATTCTTATGTTCTTACAGCTGCTTTATTTTCACATGGAAGCCAGTTGCTCATTGCCAATGGCACATCACACTGTTTATTCCGTGGAAAATGGAGTCTGACTCGAGAGACTTGAATTTTTTTTTAAATGTATGTATAAGCCTGGCTTTATTGTTGCTGTTCACTCTAACAGCTGTATAGCTTGAAGGTCAACAATAAGTAGAATCATCCTGGAAGGCAAAGATAATTCAGTTCCTATTCTCCATGACCAACCACCAACTTAACCCTTTCTGTCCTGCCCTCTTAACATTACTTCTAACAACAACTGCGAGGAGCTCATGGATTTCGCTGTCATCAAGACAGAGCCCAGTATTTCACCTGTCTCTTCTGCTTCTTCCTTCCTCTTGCCTTTGAAGCAAAACCTCCCCCAGTCCTCTACCCTAGAACTGAGGTGCTATCTCCCTCTCGTTTCCCTTGCATACTTTCCCATACTTTCTTTGAGCTCCTCTTGTAGGTTTTGAGACCTACCTGCAGCTCCGTCAATGCCATTCTCACTAAATTGATCACCCAACTTCCCTTCCTGGCCCCCATACTAGCTGACAATGTAACTGTTTTCCTCTGGTCAGATACTAACCCTCCAGGAACATGGGCTACCTGTGTCTGGAGGTTTGACAGGCACTGACAGCTTGCTTTGGGGCCCAAGACCCTCATCATTGAGCGATAAGGGAATAAAGGATTATGGGAAGCGGGCAGGGAAGTGGAACTGAGTCCATGATCAGATCAGCCATGATCTTATTAAATGGCGGAGCATGCTCGAGGAGCCAGATGGCCTACTCCTGCTCCTATTTCTTATGTTCTTATGTTCTTATCATTTGCAGACATGGGGGTCAAGTTCCACGTGTATATTGATAACACTCAACTCTACCTCTCCACCACCTCACTCAGCGCCTCTATTGTCTCTGTGTTGTTACACTGTTTGACTGACAACCAGTCTAGGTTGAGCTGGAATTTCCTCCCGCTAAACATTGGGAAAAGCAAAGCTAGTGCTTTCAGTCCCCGCAACAAGTTCTGTATCCTGACCCCTTCCTGCTCACTGTCTCAGGCTGAATCAGTTTATTCACAGCCGCAATGTCCTATTTGACCCCAAGCTGAACTTCTAACCACACATCCTCTCCATTACAACTATTGCCTAATGCAATTTCCATAGCATCGTCTCCCTCTACCCTTTCCTCAGCACATCTGCTGTTGAAATTCTACTCCACAAGTTTTTGTCACCTCCAAACACAATTGCTCCAATGCTTTCTTGGCTGGCTTCCCCTCTCCAGCCTCTGTAAAATTCAGTATCCTATCCCGCCTCAAGTTCTGCTCACCCATCACCCCAGTCCTTGCTGACCTGCATTAACTCCTCATTCCCCAATGTTGAAATTTAAAATCTTTATCTTCATGTTTAAATCCTTCCATGGCCTCACCCCTGAATATCTCTGTAAACTCCTCCTATGCCACAATTCCACTCTCCCTCTCCGCCCTCTGCACATGAATCCGTTGTTCCTCTGGCTTCCTCCTTTTTTCAATCACTCGTCCCTTTGCTACACCATTCACAGCTGTGCATTCAGCCACCTCGGCCCCACACTCTGGAATTGCTTTTATAAAGCCATCTACCTCTCTACCTCCCTCATCTCCTTTGAGACCTCCAACCCCCTTCACCCCCCTTTAATCCCAGCTCTTTAACCAGGCTTTTGATCTCCCTTTCTAATATCTCCATGCACGCAAACACGGTGAGAGTGACTCAGGATACTATTAAGTGTTGGCTTGCTCGGGGGCATTCTGTGTGGCTTCAGACCGCTTTTCCATTCCGAAGAAAACATGATGAACAAAATGTTGAAAATGTTACCTGAACTAATCAACTTCAAACACTACTTTCACTGCAGGGTACTCTGTAATATTACTGGAGTTGAATGCATACCTGTGGAACAGTTATTCAGTAGGCAATACATAATGGGGCTGAAATTCCGGGCGGAGGCTTCCTGCATGCAATTGCCTCTGATCTGAAACATTTCCACGAATTTACCTGGTGTTCCGGGAGGAGCCTGCAATTCTGGTGGGGAGGCCTTCTCTTCCCGTGCTGCGAAGCGGGCTCCCGTCCTCCTGGTTTCCATGCAGAAGGTGCAGTCACGTGTGACTGATCAGCCAATCAGGTACAGTATTCCACAGCTTTCTCATTAATAGCAATGAGAACTCCGTATCTACGAGTTCTCATTGCTATTAATGAGAAAAAAAAACAAAGACACTAATATGTAATAAAAAATAAGAAACACACCTCACATAATTAAAATTAATTGAAATTAAAGTTAATAAATATCTTAGTGAAATTCTTTTTTCCGAATTTTTTAAAAGTTTTTTTAATTATGGTTAAAAAGAAATGTAACATAGTGGACAGGGTTTTAAAAAACAATATGTGTTTTTTAAATTTAATTATATTATATTTTTGTATGTTTTTAAACTCTTATGCCTGTAAAAGTAGACTATGCACCTGCTTTTATAAGGAGCAAGAATTTTGAGGACATTTGCTGGGCAAGATATGGGTAAATACTGCAATCATGCCCTTGCAAATGTCCTTGCACCCGATATGCATGAGATCTGTCAAGCTCCAGCTTGAAAGATCGGAAAAGCCAGTTTTCAGCGCATGCGCATTGTGCACTGAAAACCGGCTTTTGCGATGCCTTCCCGGGTCCGTAGACACTTCGTACGAACCCGGGGAGGCCAGAATTTCCAGGCCAATGTGAGCATTACTGTTTTAACCATGAGATTGCGGATGCCATTGGCTTCACGCTAAGCAACTGTCTCACAGCTCTCCCAGGGGACTGAGGCCAAAAATCTTAATGGCTGACCTGTGCAAGTCTGCTTCCTACAGCAGGCATAGATATATTGTCCTTTACAGAGATAATGCCAAATGGCTGCCTACAATCAGGGCCATACAAATTTCCCCAGTTATCTGCACCGTTTTCTTGGCGCACGCCATTTTTTTGGCCTAAATTAAAATATCCAAGTTTCCCCAAAGTTTCTGCACCAGCATAACTCAGTTAGTAGCGAATGTTTTGGGTTAGTTTATTTTTGCGTCATGGGGGCGTAACCTGATGTCTGCGACAGTTTTTCAGATTTATGCAAGTTTGGCCAACTTACATGTTTCCGAGGATGGCGTTTGTGACCACTCCCAAAAAATCTTCTGGGCATTTAAAAAAATCGGCCCAGAAAGACACCATTGTTTTTATGCGAAGTTTTGGTGGGAGCCCTGAAGACATTAAATATGCATCGTAAGTCTTAATTTTTTCAATTTTAAAATGGAGAAAATGGAAGGCTAATGCAATTCTTTAATTTTAGATTTTTTTCAAAGAGCCACGCCACCATCGAATGTCTCCTCACCGGGCTCGAGGATCGGAACGTCGGCCGGCAGAATCGCTCCCTTGCCCAGACACAGGAGCTCGGGGCTCAGCTTCAAAAGAAGCCCGAGGGATGGGGGTGGAATCCGAATGGTAGGCATGAGAAGCCTTGCACTACGCAGTAGCTTAAAAAGAAGCCTGGGGCAGGGAGGCGGGGGTGTTTGCCGAGCACCTGTGTCCAGGCGAGGGAGCGAATCTGCCTGCTGACCCTTGAGCTTGGTGAGGAGACGTTCTGTTGGCGGTGGGGTGGTACTATCTAAATCTAACAATCTAAAATTAAAGAATTGCATTAGACTTCGTTGTCCCAAATGTCCTCATTTGAATGCCGAGCTTCCTATTCTAAACAAGCCTATTGCGCATGCGCGGAGAACGGTGTGGTCCAAACTAGGGCGTCGACCTTGGGGAGAGAAAGAGAGCAGAGAAGCTTTAGCTCCTTGTCCTGCTGTTTTGAGATTCTTGCAAAGGTACAATTTAATTATGGGGGCAATATTGAGAATGTCATACCTTGTGCAAGCCTTCTGCATGATGGTGCTGCGGAGTAGACAATTGATTCAATGTAATCATATCAGGAATGATGGGCAGAAGGCCTTACCCACATTGGGTATATCGAGACAGGCATTCATAACTGCACCTGAATGACGTGAGTTAGTAAAAGCAAACCTGTTACTTGGAAGCATCAGGAGGACTGCGTTGTCAGTTGAAGTGAAGGTTACAGCTGCACTTTCATTCTATGCATCTACATCATTCCAGGCCACAACTGGGGAAGTGTGCACCATTTCTCAACATGCAACACATATTTGCATTCGCCAGGTGACTGCTGCACTATATGCCCAGAGGAATGACGACATAAAGTTCCCCATGACTACCCAGGCAATGTGTGAAAGGGATGTGGGCTTCTCCAGGATTGCTGGCTTCCCAAAGGTACAGGGCTGCATTGATTGTACCCACATCACCTTGCGAGCAGCTTTGGAGGATTCCGAGATGCACAGGAACAGAAAAGGCTTCCACTCCATTAATGTGCAACTCGTGTGAGACGACATGCATTGCATCAAGTCAGTTGATGCAAGATACCCTGGGAACACCCATGATGCTTTCATCCTAGGTGAGAGCATTATATCTGCCATGTTTCAGCAGCAGCCAGAAGGGCAGAGCTGGCTGCTGGGAGACAAAGGGGACAGCCTCGCCACCTGGCTCATGACACCCCTACACCTGGACGGAAGCTGACCGGGAATACAACATGTCACACATTGCAATGTGCAGCATAATAGAGAGGACCATTGGTATATTGAAACAACGTTTCCGGTGCCTGGACCATTCCGGAGGCTACTTGCTATACTCTCTTGAGATTGTCGGTCAGTTCACGGTTGTGTGTTATATGCTGCTTAACTTAGCCATCATGAGGCAGCAGCAACTGGTGGTAGAAGATCCACCTGAGGTGATAATGGCTGATGAGGAGGAAAATGCAGTTGATGAGGAGGAGGAGGAGGAAGAAGAAGCCATGCAACTACCTGAACCAGGAGCACGTCCTGCCCCTTTAATGATTGCTCGAGCCTTGCCCCAGCAGTTCATCCATGAACGTTTTGCTGCCTGAAGGCTCAGCGGCAATTATTCCAAATGGACCATGTTTACTCTTTGGACCTGTTCCGTAATGTTGTGTTGTGTTAATGGAAACAACTAATGGAAATGATTCATCTTTAGTTCAAAAGGTTGTGTTAATAATGGAACAAATAATGGAACTGATTCAGTTATAATTTAAAATAAATTTTATTCAAAAGTTTAACACTTGTTTGTACTTAACTTAACTTTAATAAAAATATTCTTGTATCAAACTTTAAAGTTTTCAGTTGAAATCACTTACAAACTTTAAGACCACTTACAAACTCTAAGATCACTTAAAAACTTTAAGATCACTTGCAATCTTTTAAACTTGTAAATTTACATAACTTACAAAAAACTTTTAATTTGAGAACAGTTACAACAGTAGCAACAACAATAACAACAACAGCAGCAAAGAAAGGCTGCACCCATCTCTCATCCACCTTATTGTAAGTCCGCCTGCTCACTTGGTCTTATTGACTCTACCCCTGCATACAGGTGGTGGCACAGCAATTCTTGGGTTGCTACCAAGCTTATTCTTTCGAACATCTTGGGTAATGCGCACTTTTTGATGGGGAGCGTGGGCAGATGGTAATGTGGAAGGCCCGGCTTGGGTCTCTTCAGCGGCTGGTCTGGGGATTGGAGTGGGAGCGGCAGTTGATTCTGTCAATGGCCGCGGGGTCTGGGCGTGATTCCTTATTGCAGCAGCTACCTCCGACATTCTCTCCCTCATGCTCTGACAGTGTCTCAACTACCTGCAACAGTCCCTCCCTCATGTTCGCCAACATTGTCTCAACTACATGCAACATTCCCACCCTCATGTTCACCGACAGTGTACCAACTACCTGCAACATTCCCACCCTCATGTTCACCGACAGTGTATCAACTACCTGCAACATTCCCACCCTCATGTTCACCGACAGTGTATCAGCTGCCTGGCACATTCCCTCCCTCATGCGCCCGGACAGTGTTCCCATTTCTCATGAGAGTGTTGTTAGTTCTCCCAACAGTCCCTATACCTCATCACCCACCCCACTGATGGTGTGCAGGAGTGATCGTGTAAGGTCAATGCTCTCCACACTGATTGCCATCATCTGAACCACATCAATTAGATTCTGCAACTCAGGAAAGCACTGTTGAGCTCTCCTTCCCCTCCGCCCCCTGGATGTGGCTCGCCACATCCCACTGGGACCCGCAGCATCGGAAGATGGGGCCCTGGGTGTGCCTCGCTACATCCCACTGGGACTGCAGCCTCAGACGGTGGGGCCCTGGGTGTGTCTCGCTGCGTCTCACTGGAATCCCCAACCTTGGACTGTGAGAAACCATGAAATGTCCCAACATGCATACCACTCAGGAAAGGGCCTGGCATCTCAATGGGCAGCACCTGCACCTCCTCCAGAGCGAGTACAACAATGGGGGCTTCATCCATCCCCTCCCCCTCCCCCTCCCCATCCCCCTCACACCCCTGCTCATGGTCTGGAAGGTGGGATTGGAAGATGTTCTCCTCCAGGCTCATCAGCGTCTGAATCTTCTTTGGCATCGGCTTCAGCCTTGTCAGGGTTGGGCTCAACTTCTGCAAAATATAACAGCACAGACAAATGGTTAGCAGCAGAGGAGGGGACAGAGTGGCATGAGTAGGCTCACACATCGCAGGCAGCAGGCTCATTTGAAGGACCACAATGAATGATAGCACATTGCATCAATCGAAGCGTAGCTGATAGAGACATCGCCATGAACTGAAGTACGGCTAGCCCATGCAGTACTTAACATTTAGCAAAACCAAACTGTGAAATTTGCAGGACTTACCCACTCCCTCAACTGTGGGAACAGCTTGAGCAATGGTGGTTGCTTTTCTCCAGGCAGTACCCATCAAAGTAGTGACCCTGTCTTCGAATGATGATAGTGGGTGCAGATTTGCCGGGCCTCCTCCTGTTCGCGTTCTTTCCCTTTTGTTATGTGCCACCTTCCTCTGCAAAGATGAAAATGTAACTTTTTGTAAAGGGTGTCTTTCTGCTGGGTGGGACATATACAGATGGTCACATTTACAATTGCAATTCCAGCGAATAAATGAAAATATTACTTACACTAACTACTTGACCAAGGTCCTGCCACTTCTTTTTACACTGGCCTCCAGACCTTGGGGTGGTCACCATTGCACAGTAATCTTCTCCAAGTTGGTTCCAATGTTTCTTCATTTCTTCTGATGAAACTTTTATGTGACCTCTGCTGGTGTCCAGCTCATGCCATCTGGCCTCAATTACAGTAACTGTTGCCTCCACCTCATCCTGTGAGAAATTCTTGGTCCTTGAGCCGTGTTGCATATTGTATTGCAGCTCCGATTTTTTCTCTGAGAATTAAAGTTCTCATACACAACTGGCTCTTTAAACATGGGCGAATGCAGACCAGGAGCTGTACTGGGCATGCGCACCCATGGCAGTCACATCAAAAACGTCCTTTTTTTCGTGCTCGCGTGGAAGGAGGGCATAATTTTTTCAGCGCAGACATTAAGCTCTACCCCCCTGAAGCTAAAGGACAGGCTGCATGGTGCCAATTTCAAAAAATAGAACGGGGAAACATGCTAGTTATTTTTTTGGAGTCGTCGGGGCCAAATAAAATGGTTGTCACTCTTGCAAGACACCAAAAAATAGCACTGGGGAAAATTAAACCCTATATGCTGGAATTATTGCTATGCCTCAAGTTTCCTTAAGCACTTGATTAATTAAAGTAGAAGAGACATATTAAATTTCACCCATTCACAGGAAGCATTCCTTGGGCTGCTTCTATTATGCCAAGACTAACTAGGCCCCGATTTTAAAAGGTGGCAGGTATGGTGAACACGAGCCCCGAAGCAGGCAGTGAACCTCAGGAGTTTGGGGATGTGGAGGCCAGGCTAAAACTAATGGCCATAAATATTTCCCTGTTCCCGCCTGGACCCAGCCACTACCTGGCCGGCGGGCAGGAGCTGGTATTCAGGAGCAGGAAGCCATAGCTGGGGAACCATGGGAACGGTGACCGGCAGTCAAGTAATTGGGAGGAAAGCGGGTCACCTGGGCGAAAGGAGGCCCAAGGCTTCTTTCTGAGGGCTGGTCCACTAGGGTGTCCCATGCAGTATTTCACCTCTCTCCCTCACTCTTTGAAGCAGAGTGTCCATCGCCTCAACTATAAATCGAGTTTTCTTCAATCGTGGTGTTCCTCAGCGGTCGGTTCTCGGACCACTGCTTTTCTTGATATTTATTAATGACTTGGGCATGGGTGTACAGGACACAATTTCAAAATTTGTCGATGACACAAAACTTGGAAGTATAGTAAACAGAGAGGAAAGTAATAGGTTTCAGGAAGACATAGACCAGTCGGTCAAATGACAGACACGTGGCACATAAAATTTAACGCAGAAAAGTGGGAAGTGATGCATTTTGGTAAAAAGAATGAAGAGAGGACGTATAAACAAAATGGTATATTCCTAAAGGGGGTGCACGAACAGAGACCTGGGGGTACGCATAAATCATTGATGGTGGCAGGGCAGGTTGAGAATGCAACTAAAAAGGCTTACAGGATCCTGAGCTTCATAAATAGTGTACAAAAATGTGGAAATTATGATGAGCCTGTATAAAACCCTGGTTCGGCCCTAATTGTGTCTAATTCTGGCACCACACTTTAGGAAGGATATGAAGACCTTAGGGAAGGTGCAGAAAAGATTTACGAGAATCATTCCAGGAATGAGTGACTTCAGTTACGTTAATAGACTGGAGAAGCTGGTGTTGTTCTCCTTGTAGCAGAGAAGATTGAGAGGAGATTTGACAGAGGTGTTCAAAATCATGAGAGGTCTGGACAGAGTAGATAGAGAGATACTGTACCCAGGGTTGAGAACCAAAGCACCCAGATTTAAGGTACAATAATTGGCAAAAGAACCAAAGGCGACGTAAGAAAAAACTTTTTTACGTAGCTACTGGTTAAGATCTGGAATGCACTGCCTGAAAGGGTGATGGAGGCAGACTCAATTTTATCTTTCAAAAGCGAGTTGCTTAAGTATCTGAAGGAAAATTAATTTTCAGGGCTACGAGGAAAGGGCAGGGTAGCGGGACTAGCTGAGAGTCGGCACGGGGGCGATGGGCCAAATGGCCTTCTTCCATGCTGTAACCATTCTATAGCCCCGATATTGGTGGCCTTAGCGCCCACTGCTGCTGGATTCCGCCGACTGCCGGCAAGTTTTGCCGCCGGTCTCCCCTCTGTGTCCGTTTCCACTCGGGCTGCTGCCGGCGGGAGGGGAGTACCGCCGGGAACCTCCCGCTAACGGCCTCTGGTGGCCAAGCAGCCCAAGTGTCCTCCTGCCCGCCGAGCTGCCAGTTTGGTGTGAGCGGGAGTCGGCAGGAGTCAGCGGCAGCAGGGGGAAGGACCACTGTGCGAAGGCAGGTCTAACCCTGACGGTAAGAACGAAGACCTGCAAAAAAAGGTTAGTGAACTTCTTTAAAAAAATTTTACAGCATTTTACCTGTATGGACTACCCTGAAGGTCTTCTGGTGTTTTTTTTATTTGTGATGATTTTCATTTTCAGGTCTTCCATGCTCCCTGGGCCTGACTCCATCCTCGGCAGCGCTTGGGCGGCAATCGTATTTGCCGCCGAAATTAAGAGCTCCCACCCGCTGCCACCCAGATTGACGCGGTTAGCCGTTATTTGGTGGCCAGGCGGTACCTCCTTTAGAGGGATCTTCCAGGCAAAGTCCCGCCCAGTCTCTCAGCAGCCATTGTCGGTTCTTTGGGCGGCACTTTGGCCGGCCTTGCCTTCACCAATTTTGGGCCCTATGATTGTATGATTCTACAGATAGCTGCATGATTATGTATTTTTTCTGGAAATCTGGAATGCTCCCAAAAGGTTGTGGATGCTGAATCAATTGAACTTTTTAAACCTGAAATTGTGTAAAGGTATCAAAGGATATGGAACAAAGGTGGATAAATGGAGTTGAGGTGCAGAAAGCCATGATTTAATTGAATGGCAGAGCAGGCTTGAGGGGCTGAATGTTCTACTCCTGTTCCTATGCTCACCAAATTTGCTGCAATAATATCGAGATGAGTCTCCCTTCTTCTATGTCAGGTGTTTAAATGCTTTGTGTTGCTCTTGACAAGCTGAGCTGCCAAATGATTGAAGCAGCAACGCCCACCCCCCCCCCCCCCCCCACCCCCGCCCCCATTGAATGATACGCTGTGCAGACATTAAAGTTAACATTTTTTAGCACTTTCATTTATTCGGTAAAACCAGCTTTTCTCGTAACCGCTTGAATGGAATGCTAAGTTAACCTACCCAATTGGGCAGTGTAAAATACATATCCACCTAGTGGACTACTGATCCTTCTAGTGGCCTACTGTGGTAATGCACCCATTGCTGTAAATGCAATAATGGCATCAGGTCCTGGGTTAAGAGCCATTTTGTAGTCTGTGTGTTTGTGGTGTCATCTGAAGTTGTAGAGAGTTCAAATGTAGACTAAGTGTATCCCTTGGAGGAAAACTTTCATCAGGTTCAGCCTAGAATGAGTCGAAGTTCAACACCATCTTTGGAAAGTTCTGTTCGAGAGCGAAGGTATCCTCTTTGAAACAGAAAACCAGTGGTTAATTTGATTTGTAAATATGGCAAAATAAGTCCTATCTTTTGTTATGTATAATCATGCAAGTTATGTATGATGATTTTTGTTATAATTACTTCTTCAATAAGGAGGGAGAAGTGTAATATACAGTTCCACCTTGTGGGCTACTGCTCCATCTAGTGGACTACTGTGGTATTACAGTCATTGCTGTAAATGTAATAAAGGCATCAGGTGATAGGTCACCTGACATGTTCCTGTGTTAAGAGCCATTTTGTAGTCTGTGTGTTTATGATGCCGTAAAGAATATACCACAGGCAATGTGAGAAAAGTGCCAGTCCAATCTGAAGTGTGCTGATTCCACACATATTTCTGCAGTCAGCATCACTTCCATAATCTCTAGTAGCTCTGGACATTGGACACATCTGTGATTGGGAATTTGGCCATTGGCTAGTGGGAAATGATATGCTGCTACTGCAGGCTTCAAGGCCTGCATCAGCTTAGGGGAAAGGTATTGTGGGTTTGCAAGGCAGCATCCTTCCATTTTGGAAAGGTGTCTGCACGTAATTCAACAGCGCACAATATGTCCTGTTTCTCTGATGGAGCCATGGAAATTTGGGCAGAGGAAGTGAGACATAGATGGAAGGCTCCTTTTAAGAATGGAGCATTGTGGGAATCCCAGGCAAGCTGCCAAACAAAAGTGACAGGAGATGGAAACCAGCATAATGCGATGAGCAACATACGGTGTACCTGGAGGCATTGTAGGAAGAAGTTTAATGAATTCAGCAGCCTGCCAAAGTAAGAGAACACATTGCTATCTTTCATTAATCCAGTGTGCTAAGCACCAATGACACTTACAATTAAATCCTCGCCACACTGCCTTAAGTTGCACTCAGTGCTTGCCACGAATGCCCATTCAGCTCAAGGTACACATTACATCATCAGCCTTCCCGTGGAAGTGTTCGTTCACTCACGCTTTGCATGCATTCAAGCTAAAGTAATCATCTCATCTAATTTAGCTGCATGATACACATAGACTGTGGCTGTATACTGACACTGTAATCATTGAGACAGTTGCAATCTCTCATTTCTTCTACCCTGCTTACAGGAGAAGATAGACAATAACAAAAGAGCATGCACAGGAGGACGGCATCCTAAGCTTTGTGCAGCAACCTCGAATGAGGAGGAAACCCTGCAAATCTACCTGAATGTGCCTTCGAGCCTTGGGTAGTGAGACCATAGAGAGGCTGGAGAGGATGAACTAAGAGAACTGGTTCTTGCTCAGCGTTTATGTTAACCACTTTCACCCACACTTTCATTCTCTTTTTCACTCAATGCTGATAAACCATGACTGAAGCACTTTACTATGCTATTCCTTCTTTTGAAAGCTATATAGAAAGGGTTCTCATGAATACACCATTGTAACATTTCTTCCTCTTCTCTTTTTTAGGTGTGCCAGAGGAAGCCAAGCCAGATACACTCTGGCTTATTAATATTTGACATCATTGCTCATTACTGACTCTATCCCTCCCAAGCACTGGCTCAGATACATCTATCACAGGGATTTAGCTAACGAGGTAGATGGGAGTGCATTGGGTAAGACACATAGCACACTACAGAAGGAGTTGGATGTAATAGATGAAAAGCAGCAATCTGTTGTCCAGAGGGCTAGTTTGCATCACATCTTGGCTGATCAGCCTGACAATCTAGCCCTAACAGGACTCATTTTCAAATGAAGGATGCTTTCTGAGCATTATGCAATGATGCAGTCATTGGTGGCAGTGCCAAGCAAAGTGCTGGAGGTGGAGAAGTTCTTTAGCTGTATGTGCAGAGACTTGTATGAAGCTTTTGCAACACTGGAAGTCCACTATAGAGCATGGAGCAACTCCAGGGATACTGACAGCAGAGTTGCCCTGCCAGTGCAGTTCTACCATGAATGCTCAGACTGCTGCCATAGAGGCTGAGGGTTCCCACATGGAACAGGTAGTGGGTTGGATTTTCGGTTCTGCTTATTTCGGGGCTGTAATGGCGGCGGGGTGGTAGAGTTTGCCGGAAACAGTTTGTGCCTCAGCCAGCAAAATTCATCAGCTGGGCCCTGAGTGTGGGGCGGAGCCCTAAGGGAGGCAAGGCCAGCTGAGCAACTGAAAATCCATTGCTACAGAGCCGGCCTCAGAGTGCCTTGAGAGAATTCGGTGTGGTGGCAAAAAAAAAATCACACCCAAAAACACAACAACATTCCCAATACCTTAAACACCCCACAATAAGCTACATCACAAAAATAAAACTAAACAAAACAATCAAACTTACCTCATTCACCAATTACATCACTCACTGTCGCCAAGACAGCAGTGGTTTTCTAGATGGTCCCACCACAGCACGCTACAGGGCGCTATAGGTTCAACGCACAACACATTTCAAAGCGCAGTCGAAATTGGTGGCATTGCACACCGGCTCATCGCTCCCGGGCGGTGCTACTCTGCTCCCTTGCAAAACGGACAACTCATTTCCCGGCGGGGCGCTGGGAGCTGACCGACTAGCCGGAAATCATTGCTACCTCCATTACCGCCCCTGCGGGGCGCGAACTGAGGCAGCAACATAGCGAAAATCCAACTCTGTGTCTTCCAGGTAAGAGAATCTTCCTGGGACGAGAATATTAACTTGCATAGTCCAACAACAGTAGTTGCTAATAAGCTGACCATTCATACAGTCGAATCCTTTCTTTTTCATGAAGGTAACGGCATTATGCAGTGGACCATAGTAGGCTACATTGTTGCAGTCTATAACAAATTAGACATTCAGGAATCTGATGATATCCATGGGGAAAGAGATTAAATTGTTACTGAAGCCAACAAAGCATCCATCACTTGCTTGATACCTCTATGTACAGCAGATTGTCAAACTTGGAACTATTGCCTGTGGCACCTTAGAATGATCTCGAGAGACAGAACTTAAGGGATGTTGTGACCTTCACAACCACTGAGAGTGCCATGCCTATGGATGAGTCTGGTCACTTTGTAGCATTCAGAACAAATTAGTCATAACTTCCCTTGTGAGTTGCAGCCTGTATAAGCAGTGCTCTCCAGACAGTTGCAGGCATGTGCATCTCAGTCTGAAAATGCTCGTGCGAAGATATCAACAGGTGTATACCATACGCTTCTGGCGCAGCCTTATCTGCCTTGCATGCCTACGTTGCTCCCCCTATTCTTCCTCCAAAAACCATAAGGACAAAGGAAGTGCCATGGAGAAACCCATTGTAGTACTATTCATGATGTTAAGATGAAAATCTCACTGCTCCAGCTGCAGCCATCAAGGTACCTTAACACCTAAAAGAAATAAAGGAAAAGGAAAACAAATAACTACTAGCTGTATATTTACCATGCAGTATCATTGTCTGCTTGTATCATACATTGACGTTGGTGCATCTATCCTCCCAGGGGATTTGCAGGATCTTGCGGAGGCAGCGCTGGTGGGTACTTCTCCAGCGCTTTGAAGTGTCTACTGTATATGGTTTATGTCTCTGAGCCATATAGGAGGGCGAGTATCACTACTGCTCTGTAGACCATGAGCTTGGTGCCAGATTTGAGGTGCTGGTCTTCAATCACTCTCTTCCTCGGGCGACTGAAGGCTGCACTGGCACACTGGAGGCGGTGTTGGACCTCGTCGTCGATATCTTCCCTTGCTGATCATAGGCTCCTGAGGTATGGAAAATGGTTCACGTTATCCAAGGCTGTGCCGTGGAATTTGATGAGCGGGTGGCAGTGTGGTGGGGTCAGGTTGGTGGAGGACCTTTGTCTTATGGATGTTTAGCATAAGGCCCATGCTTTCATATGCCTTGGTGAAGATGTTGACGATGACTTGGAGTTTGGCTTCTGAATGTGCACAGACGCAAGCGTCGTCCGCGTACTGTAGTTCGATGACAGAAGACGGAACGACCTTGGATCTAGCCTGGAGACGACGAAGGTTGAACATGTTCCCATTGGTTCTATAGTTTAGTTTCACCCTTTCCTTCAACCACTGTCTGTCCCACCTGTGACAGAGACTGTAATTTCATGATATACTGGACATTATTAAAAAGTTGAAATATATAAAGCAGAGTGAAGCTAATTTTAATTCATCCGTGCAGCATGTATGGCACGACATTGTGCAATGATCTGAAAAATACATAACAATTAATCCTGATTCTTTTTCTCCCGATTTTAACCAAAGGGATGTTTGCTATAAAGTATCACTTCCCTGTTAAAAGGATTATATTGTTGTACTCTCGCCTGAAGGTGCAAAACTTTAGTTACTGAATGAGAAAGATTGACGCCTCACCGTGTTTTAGCTATTGGGTGATGCAGGATTATTGTATTTTAATCATCCCTGCTGGTTGCAGAATGAGGTATTTTGTGTGTCTCCAGGTGGTGAGGAGACAGGTGTGATGTATAGCCTGATGGAGGCCCTGCAGTCAGGAGCTACATTCAGGAGGAAAAAGGCCTCGCCATCATCAGGTAAGGCTAAGAGCCATGGTTACAGAGAAAGGCATAATAAGCCTGTTTCGTGCAGCATGTAGCGTGAAATATCATTCTGCATTTAACAATTGTGACAGAACAACTTTATGACATTCATTCTGTCAGTGACACCCTCAAGTCAGAAATATTTTCCTGTCAAAATCTGTTTATTTTATCAATGCCATTTCATTCTAGCATGCTAAAAAAAAAATTCCGGGTGGAATGGCAGTTATTAGTAACGGGATGATTATGTTTCAACATGTGATCATCAATTAAAAAAACAAACAATTCCTTTTAATCAGTGTTTTATAAAGAAATGGATTAAATATAAATTTATATAAAGACACAAATGATGATCAGTCTTAGTTTATTGCTATTGACATGAGTCTGTGCCGTTAATTTTAATGGGGCTGTATATAAGCTGGCGACCACTCTAGCTAGATTCAGTGTGTTTGAACATTGTCCTGACAGCTGCGTTCAGACTCATTGACATTTATATGTCAGTAATGGAAAATTGCCATTACTCTGGTCAACATCTTCATTATGTGGACAAGCATTATTTATCCTACACCAAATGCAACTTGAATTAATGGAAGAGCCGAGACACAAGCAGTGCCAATCTATATGCTATCAAGTTAGGTGGCAGGTCCCCTTCTAATATTAGAGATCAAATCAGTCTTCCTGTCAACATGGAGCCTTCCCTTGTAATGAGAGGCTGTCGGTCTAATCATTTATGTTGGAACCCTTTAACTGCTGCACTGCAGTGCTGTGGAAATTCTCTATACAAACATATCACAGGAACCAAATCGGCTGCATTTGTACCAAATCACTGATGGCAAAACCATAGTACAGGATTTTTAAAAACGTTTTTTTTTTCTTCTTAAGGAGGGAGCTGGGCATCATATATTAACTTGGCTTTTACCTGAGTTTAAGAAGTAGCAATCTTCACCTGATATCTCAACTGTTTTGAAATAGTCTTATTAAAGTATATGAAATGCAACAAAGAGATGTAATGAAACTAATAGCAAGTAACTATTTGGTGTAGATGTAGGATTACATTGAAAATTAAGTATACCAATCTGGACTGACTGGACTTCACAGCATGATGGTCTTTATGACAGATTTCCCTGAACCACAAGTTTGTGAGTGTTATTAGGCTATTTTACCTTGTAAGGCATCACAATCCATCTGTTTCTATCCTCACCCATCATCCACATAAGCACATTTTACACTATTAATGATCAGGTATTGGAAGTCCAGCTGACTTTCCCCTTTCTGTGGGTAGCATTCTCGTCTCTGAGTCAGAAGATTGTGGGTTCAAGTCCCACTCCAGGAACTTGAGCACTAAAATCTAGGCTGACACTCCAGTACAGTGCTGAGGGAGTGCTGCATTGTTGGAGGTGCCATCTTTCGGATGAGATGCTAAACCGAGGCCCTGTCTGCTCTCCCAAATGGACGTAAAAGATCCCTTGGCACTATTTTGAAGAAGGAGCAGGGACGTTATCCCTGGTATTCTGGCCAATATTTATCCATCAATTAGATTATCTGGTTATTAACACATTGCTGTTTGTGGGAGCTTGCTTGTGCTCAAATTAGCTGCCGCGTTTCCCACATTACAACAGTGCCTATACTCCAAAAGTGGCTGTAAAGCACTTTGAGACGTCCAATGATCGTGAATGGCGCTATATAAATCCAACTCTTTCAAGACTTTCTTTCCAAGCCAAGGGTTGCTGAAACCAATTGTGGCTCTCCATTGCCAGCCTAGCTGAGATCTGCTAACTCAAGTACACAACAGGAATCAAGCCCAGAACCTTCCTGTTCGATTGCCTCGGCTCCACACCAGGCGATGCACTCAGCGCACATGGAGCTAAATCAAAGTAAGTTTAAATGGATCTTGCTAAAGTGATTGTCTTATGGGCAGTAAAAGAATCAATACTTTGAAGGTGACGAAGCATTTCGATATGCAAACGTGTTGTGCCATTTCAATAGTACAAAGCTTGGTCATGAACATTTCCCCACACGGTGAGGCAAATTTCCAACTTCACTAAACCTGGACAGGGTAATCTGGCACAGCAGATTTACCACCCATTGTAGAACCCGCCCGAATTTCATGCCATTGATTTCAATAAAATTAAAATTGGATGGATTCCGTAATAGGCGGGCAAGCGGCTCCTCCAGATTACTGTTCAGGAAGGTGAAGAAGAAAATCTATCCTGATGATTCCCTCATATTAGGTAGGCCCTCTGGGGAGGCAGCAAAGTGCGATGCGACTCTTCGGTACAAAGGTAATGGTGAAACTGAGGGCAACACAGCGTACATCACACATCATGTTTATACATCTCGACAGCAACTGACTCAAGGAGCTGGAGGCCTGGGAACCAGTCAGCTTTCTCAATCAGGGAACATTCCTTGGCATCTGGAGCAGAACTTCAAAAAGGGAGAGGGAAAAAGCTAGTAATGGAACAAAAATCGAAAGGAAACATAGAAATGTTTCCTTTCGATTTTTGTTCCATTATTAGCTTTACTCCCAGGCCTCCAGCTCCTTGAATTGACTGAAATATTTGTAAAATAAAGTGGCTACTAATACCTGGAGTTACAGTAAATGTGTCCACACATCTTGGGAGTTAGTTTATGATATTTACTTTAAACGTTATGGCTTCCGTAAGTGATGGCAGCAGTAGCAGAGCCAATTTCTTAATAGTCCTGGTAACATTTACTGAAATCCTGTAACAAAATTTTATGATAGTTATCAGGACAAGTAGCATACGTAATGTTGCTTTTCTCAGCCACTCTTGTTAATGAACAGAAAATGCCAATTGTGTTACATTTAGTAGTTCATTCTGCTAATTGAAACCGTCTGCATCCCATAGGGTTCCTCTCATTTGGTTTTTAATACTGCAGCTCCTAATCTATTCTGCAACCTTTGCCATCCTTGGCAATTTGCCATGAGTCCTGTCAACATCTCTAAAGCTGTTCTCAAATTGTGTTCTTGTGTTCAAATTGTAATAAACTCACCTGTTGGTATGGGAATGTTAAATTGCTGGTCTAGCATTTCAGACATTAATAAGTGGGGAGCGGGAATCTTCCCTAACTCAGCCGTCCCATGCCACCCCCCCACTGAAATCAGCTAAAGGCACTTCTAAACTATAAGAATGCAGTTGGAGGCAAAGGACTAAAGGCTATCGGGGCTGAGGGGATCATTGATACATGGAAATATTGAGGGAGCCATTTTCTGTGAAGTAAATGTGAGATAGCAAACCCACGCATTAGCAATCTAGGTCTCCGCAGTTACTCCGAGGAGCCCAGCAGCATTACAGTGACCAGCTCCTGACTCTGCCCTAAAAGTGGGAGAATGAAACTTAAGAGGCCACTCTGCTGAAACAGGCCACCAGAACAAGCTCAGCAGTAAAAGTGCCTGCTCTCAACCCAGACCGAGGATTACACTTTAATTCTCCGCTCCACTCCCACTCCGAAATCTCCGTCCTCAGCCTCCTACACAGTTCCAATGAAGCTCAAAGCAAGCTCGAAGAACGGGAACTCATCTTTCGTTTAGGCACTTTACAGCCTTCTGGACTCAACATCGAGTTCAACAATTTCAGACCATAACCTCTGCCCATATTTAACTCCCTTCCCTCCCATTCCCCCTCCCGATCTTATGTAATTTTTTTCTCTCTGTCTCCCATGGCAGCTGGAAATTATTCCACCATTCTCATGCTATCTAGACGAACTTTTTTCTAACTTCTGCCATTACCATTTCAAGTCAGCCCATCATCCGTTTTGTCCCGCTAATCTCTCCTATCTTCCTCCCGAGCACAGACCTTACCTTTTGTTCTTTCTTCCCCTCCCCCTTTCAGTGCTCCTTAAGAATCCGTTCATTTCAAACATTCGCCAGTTCTGACGAAGGGTCATCGACCTGAAACAGTAACTCTGTTTTTCTCTCCACAGATGCTGTCTGATCCATTGAGATTTCCAGCATTTTCTGTTTTTATTTCAGATTCCAGCATCCGCAATATTTTGCTTTTGGATTGAGCTGGGCTCGTCTGTTGTCTGTTGTCTGTATGGCTCAGCTACTCGCTGGGTAAATTCATTGAGTCATCCAGTAAGCTCAGTTTTAATTTTTAAATGTTACAGCACATGCTTATATACACAGAAACCCTTGATTACAATAGACGATTAAATTCAATTTCAATTTAATAAATAATGCGCACAATTTTGAGATCATATATAAATGATAAATTATGCATTCATATGTGTACTGGCAATCTAAAAAGGGGGATTTGGGCTTATATTAAAAGTGATGTCAAGATTTGCACAATATCTTGTATATCTTAATTGCATAATAATTGATCACGAAGGTCAAAAAAAATTGTTACTCTTTCTCTTATTTTTACTGTAACCCTCCCTCAGTCTTTCATTCTTTCTCTGCCCCACCCAAAATGATTGGCAAAACCCTGACTGGACTTGTAAATGGGGCTGCTACCAATCTTGCACCAAAGTTGCAGCGGTGGATCGATAGAACCCCAGAGAAAATTCCCAGCATAAGGTTTCACTGTTGTACACTCAAAGCATGGAAAGGCACTTGTAGGAAATACTAGTTGCGAAATTGAGCATAGCGAGCTGGCATCAAGACAGAAAGCAGAGAGTAGGGGTAAAATAGCTATTCACAGTGGCAGAAGTGGGTAGTGGTGTCCCACAAGGATCTGTGCTGGGACCACTGTTGTTTACAATTTATATTAACAATTTAGACTTTGGAATCAAAAACACAATTTCTAAAATTGCGGATTTCACCAAATTGGGACTATAGTCAATACTGAGGAGGACTGCAACAAATTACAGGAGGACATTAATAAACTTGCAGAATGGGAATATGATTAGCAAATGAAGTTCAATACAGATCAATATGAGGTATTACAGGAAGACTAGGGAGGTCACTTACTACTTGGAGGGTGCAAGTCTAGGTGGGTAGAAGAACAAAGAGATCTCGGAGTACAAATAAACAAATCGCTAAAAGTTGCAACACAGGTTAGCAAAGCCATAAAAAAGCAAACCAAGCATTAGAGTTTATTTCTAGAGGTATAGATTTGAAAAGTAGGGAAGTTATGCTAAACCTGTATCGAACCTTGGTTAGACCGCACTTTGAGTATTGCGTACAATTCTGGTCGCCATATTATAAAAAGGATATAGAGAGATTGGAGAGGATGCAGAGAAGATTTATAAGAATTATACCAGAAATATGAGGGCATACATATCAGGAAAGGATGAACAGGCTGGGTCTACTTTCTCTTGAAAAAAAAAGGCTGAGGGCTGATCTAATAGAGGTCTTTAAAATGATGAAAGGCTTTGATAGAATGGATACAGAGTGAATGTGAGCATAACGAAAGGCCATCAATATAAGATCGTCATCAAGTAATCCAATAGCGAATTCAGAAGAAAATTCTTTACCCAGAAAGTGGTGAATATGTGGAACTCGCTACCACAGGGAGTGGTTGAAGTGAATAGTATAGATGCATTTAAGGGGAGGCTGGACAAGCATATGAGGGAGAAGGGAATAGTAGGTTTTGCTGATAGGTTTAGATTAGGAAAGATGGGGGAAGGCTTGGATGTGTTGGGCTGAATGGCCTGTTTCTGTGCTGTATATCCTATGTACTCCTATGTAATCCTATGTAAAATTGCAGTGCCTGATTGTGCATCTATTTAAATGAATGGATGGAAACCAGGCACTGTGGGCCCACAACTTACTGACCATGCACCCTGCCTGTGCCACTCCACAGTGGGAGCGCTTGATGGAATCAGCTGGATAATGTCACGAGTAAACATATTTTATGATCTGATTTAAGTATATGTGTTTTTTTAATCTTAATTTTAGATTAATGATATAATATTGATTGTAAATAATTCTATTCTATAATTATACTAAATATTTTCAATGTATGCAATAAATCATTACACAGCAGGCATTGGTTATCCTGACTGCAAGTACATTTCATTTGACACGTTAAGAAAAAACATTTTATCATATTTGTCTGTAGTCAAGCAGTCAACCGTACACTTATGGCTTATAACATGAACTTTACCATTTTTTACTGATTGACAGACAACAATAGTGTGCATTCAAGAGAAAAAAATCACAATCTGTTTACAGCAATGCTTCACCTCCAGTGTGGACAGAAAGATCTATATATGGTGTACATGACCTTTAGTTTTCTGCAATGAGTCATTATAGAAAACCACTGTTAAAAATAATCTGGTGTTGGACTTGCTATTGGTTTCTGCCATTTCTCCTGAATCTTAATTGTGTCTCTGATCCGGGTCATGCTCATTGTTAATAAATGTATTCATGGGAACATCAGTAAAATAAATCTTATTCAGGATTGCATATTAAAATTTTTCTCCTAGCTTGACTTTAATGGAGCTTTGCCTAGGACAAGAGAAATGTCAGTGATTATGGGATGTCTGGAATGAGAGTTTGTTATATTATATATGGGAATAAGTGGTGTGATCATTATGACCATATGCATCTGCGCTCCAGACAAATGTGACCACATATATTTATTTAGAAGGTTGATTAATCAAAATACATTACTCAAATTGAGCAGACATAATTTCTTGATGTGGTCTGGCATTCCTAGAATTTGCTTTGAATTTTAATAGCAGTACCATGCAAATCTTCTCTTCAAATCTGCATAGTGATTGATCTAACTGGTCATATGCTTAAAGAGCAGACCTCAAGGTCATTAAAACACTGTAATATCAAATTGGGCTTTAATCAACTGTCCTCCTAGTCCAGCACAGGACTTACTCGACCATTCATTATAGCCTAAATTAATGCTGATACATTAAGGGCAGTACTGATAATCACATGACCTAAAGGACTTCTGGCCAAAAGAGAAGTCAAATAGGATAATTATAAAATCTAATCTGGTGCTGTTTCCAGCCAGGGATCAGTTGCACAATGAGAAACTAAAGTGAACACACTCACAAAGGTAGGAACATAAACACACAACACTAATGAAAGCTTAATGTTTAACTTCAGAGTGTGTAATTAACTTTTTAAAAATTCACTTACGGAATGTGGGTGTCGCTGGCAAGGCCAGCATTTATTGCCCATTGCTACTTGCCCTTGAGGAGGTGGTGGTGAGCCTCCTTCTTGAACCTCTGCAGTCCGTGTGGTGAACGTACTCCCACAGTGCGGTTAGGAAGAGAGTTTCAGGATTTTGACAATGAAGGAACGGCGATATATTTCCAAGTCACAATTGTGTGTGACTCGGAGGGGAACTTGGACGTGGTGCTGTCCCCAGCTGTTCACTTGAGAGATATTCATGCCTCTTTGCCTGTGGTTGGGCAAGAGGTGATCACACAGTGGTCACTAGTGCAAGATGTAGGCGACGTGGGCATTGGAAGCAAAACAGGCCCCATTGGCAATGGTGACAGTTGGAGCAGCTATTCCACTCTTGCTGAGATTATTCAGTACAATGTGACATAGGAGGGCTGAAGAAACCTTTGCTGTATTAATTATTCTTGCTTGCTTTCACTGGATCAATGCCAAAGTGAAAACTAGTACAAAGGCACAATTTAGGTTTGGCAAAATTGAACTTTTTAGACATGATAGAGATAATTATGGATCATGTCTCTCAAGCCCCTTGCAGAGGATGTGAAAAGTCACAGTTAAGCACGTTCTGTGCTTCTAAAATCGGCTTCACAGGCATTTGGCATTGGCATGATCATCCTGACTGCTACATACAATATTGGCTCATAGAGGACTGACATTATTAGTACCGTTTCAATTAGCAAGGCTTCTGTTTACTTTAAATTATCATTTGTGCACCCAATTCTAAAAGTTATATCCATCTCTTTTGAAGTGATTGTTTGTGAGCCAGATGGGGATGCCGCACGCAAGGGCAGAATTAGTTGTACGCACAGGGACTGTTTGTAAACTATAGATGACCTCAGCTTACAGGAGATATTCATGGCTCTTTTGGTTCCAAGAAGAAATGTTTCCTTTCTAATTGTTCAAAGCATGAAGGTCAAACGGTGTCAGTGAATGGAGCATTTTGCATTTTTGGCATCCTGATTAAGGATCCTTTGGCCATTATGTGTAGCCACATAATGATATGTTCCTGAAGATTTCTACTGAAATTGGAAACTCACTATAAAAGAATACATTTACAAACATATACAGTATATCAAGAGGAAATCATCACAAGCACATTTATAATGTTGTTGTACATAGAAATCAAAGTCACCAATGCTCTCCTGGCTGGCATTCCATCTTCCTCCCAAGATAAACTTATGCTCATCCAAAACTCCGATGCCCATATCCTAACTCGTACCAAGTCCCGTTCATCCATCACCCCTGTGCTCACCCACCTACATTGGCTTCCGATCCAGTAGCGCCTCAATTTTAAAATTCTTATCCTTGTTTTCAAATCTCTCCATGGACTCACTCACCCCTCCCTATCTCTGTGACATCCTCCTGCCCTACAAGCCTTTGAGATCTCTATCATCGTCTAATTCTGCACATCTCTGATTTTAATCACTCCACCATTGGCGACTGCACCTTCAGCTGTCTAGGCCCTAAGCTCTGGAATTCCCTCCCTAAACATCTCCGCTTCTCTACCTCTCGCTCCTCATTTAAGACGCTCTTTAAAACATATTTATTTCTTCGAATATCTCCTTATGTAGCTCGGTGTCAAATTTTGCTTGTTATCACACCTGTGAAGTGCCCTTGGGACATTTTACTACATTAAAGGCGCTATCGGAATGCATGTTGGTGTTGTTGCTGGTGATAGTACCAGGGACTCCATGGTCAGCTATTCTATCGGTTAGAAATAAATGCTCAATTTATGTCGTTTTTTTGTAAACCACTAGCACATAATCAGGCATTACTCATGAGTCGTCTAGGGTCAAGAGCATGGTTGAAATATTTAGCAAATAATCTAGTCTGCTCCTTTATAATCACTGCAAATCCAAGTGCAGCAATTGAAATGAGCTCTGCACCAATACCGATTTAGAAAAAGGAATGATGGCCATCGAACGGGGTAGGAGTGGGAGGACTTTTCATTTGCAGCTGAAAGATAAGTCAAGGATGCGAGGCAAGGTTGTAGATATTTTACAAAATGTTCCTTTTGATCATAAGCTTACTTCAGGGCTGCTTTTCAATTGTACATCGCTTTTTTGAATTGTTAGATTTTGCAAAGCGGTGTCAGCTTGATTGAAACTGTTCATCAACTTTTCTGAGTTTAGTAGCTTGACAGTGTGAAATAACTGAATTAAATTAGGACAGATAGTCATTAAGCCGGGTGCTTCAAAGTCTGTGGCATTTGAACTGTGCATAATAATTAGGCTCCATTGTGCTGCCATGCAGTGCCATTTTTCCAAGCCTTTATTTATTCACTATTTAGACAATTCAACAGAAGTAGATGGAAAAATGAAAAGAATACGAGAGTTAATCGTGCTTTTAACTCACTTTAAGCAGGAATATAGTGAGTTTTAAAAAATCTGTATTGTTCTGCATGCAACAATATAATCTGTTGTCAACTTAACAAGATACGATGGGTGAGACAAAGAAAAATATTTGTTCATCCTGGTAAGAGATGTCAATGCTCCAGAATTGAACATCATTCTACTTTTGACAGCCAGTTGTCAGCAGCAAGCCCTCCATGATCAGCCTATGCGCTTCCCCAGAAACATGACTTAGATTCTCATCTCAGATGGGTACCTTTTACTGCATAGGTGTGGATTTTCCCTTTCACTCCAAGCCATCCTACTGCCATTCTGATTGAGATTACCAGTTTGTGACACACTGTAAGAGGTAGCTGTTGTGAAATTGATCTCACTAGAGCCTTGATTGGGGATGCACAAACTCATTCCACTCTGGAGATTTGCAGTTGACAGAGAGAAAAGACTTTTATCCCTTCAGTCTAGCTGAATCTGAATCAAACTCCCAAAGGCTGCCATGACTATTTGCTAACCCACTGTGCAATCCACTCCTCAGTAATTAAACTGACCAATGGAGAGATCTCCAAAGTTCTGAGATCTTGTATTCATTTGAGAGCAGCAACATTTTCATTCTATTATTCTGTGGGGAAAGCAAGCAGATTAAGATATAGTATCATAGAATCATAGGGCCCGAACTTGGTGGAAGCCTTGGTCCGTCCAAGTGCCGCCCAAACGACAGCCACTGGCCGTCGAGAGACCAGGCAGCACTTTGCCAGGGAGATCTCTCTAAAAGAGATGGCAGTACCGTCTGGCAGCCAAATAACTGTTTACGCTGTCAATCTGGGCGGCAGTGCCACCGAGGATTGAGTCAGGCCCAGAGAAGGGGGAACACTGAAAAATAACAACATTCACAATAAAAATAACACCATAGCACCTTAAGGGGACCCCATACAGGTAAAACGCTGAAAAAAATAAAATGATCACTAATTTTTTTTGCAGATCTTCTTATTTACCGTTGGGGTTAGACCTACCTCCACGCAGTGGTCTTTCCCCCTGCTGCCGCTGACTTCCGCCCGCACCAATATGCCAGCTTGGCGGGTGGGAGGTCACTTATGCGACTTGGCCACCAGAGGCCATCAGCGCGCATCAGCAGCCTGTTCCCGGCGGTACTCCCCTCCCGCCGGATGCAGACCTGGAGGAATCTGTCACCGCGGGGAGAGCGGCGAACAAACTTGGCGGCAGCCAGCGGCTGTGGGCGGTAAGGCCATCAATTTCAGCCCCATAGAATGGTTACAACACAGAAGGAGGCCGTTCGGTCTGTCGAACGTGTGCCAGCTCTCTGCAAGAGCGCTTCAGCTAGTCCCACTCCCCGCCCTTTCCCTGTAGCCCTGAAAAAAATGTATCCAATTCCCTCTTGAAAGCCACGATTGAATCTGCCTCCACCACCCTTTCAGGCCATGCATTCTAGATCATAACCATGTAAAAAGGTTATTCCTCATGTCACCTTTGGTTCTTCTGCCAATTACCTTAAATATGTGTCCTCTGGTTCTCGACCCTTCTGCCAATGGGAACAGTTTCTCTCTATCTATTCTGTCTAGATCCCTCATGATTTTGAACACCTCTATCATTCTCCTCTCAACCTTCTCTGCTCTAAGGAGAACAACCCCGGCTTCTGTAATCTATCCATGTAACTAAAACCAATCTTGTAAATCTTTGCTGTACCCTCTCAAAGGCCGACACATCCTTCCTAATGTGCGATGCCCAGAATTGGACACAACGTTCCAGTTGAGGCTGAATCAATGTTTTATAAAGGTTCATCATAACTTCCATGCTTTTGTACTTTATGCCTCTATTTATAAAGCCCACAATCCCATAAGCTTTTTTAACCACTTTCTCAACCTGCCCTGCCACCTTTAATGATTTGTGCACACATACCCCCAGGTCTCTCTGTTCCTTAACCCCTTTTTGTATTGTACCCTTTAGTTTATATTGCCTCTCCTCATTCGTCTTACCAAAATGTATCACTTTGCACTTTCCTGCGTTAAATTTCATCTGCCATGTGTCCTCCCATTCCACCAGCCTGTCTATGTCCCCTTGAAGTCTATCACTATCCTTCTCACTGTTCACTATACTTCCAAGTTTTGTGTCAGCTGCATATTTTGAAATTGTGCCCTGTACACCCACATCCAAGGCATTAATATATATCAAGAAAAGCAGTGGTCCTAGTATCGCCCCCTGGGGAACACCCCTGTATAACTTCCTCCTGTCCGAAAAACAACCGTTCACCACTATTCTTTATTTCCTGTCAATTAGCCAATTTCCTATCCATGCTGCCACTGTCCCTTTTATTCCACAGGCTTCAACTTTGCTGGCAAGCCTATTATGTGGCACTTTATCAAACACCTTCGTAATGGATATGTAAGTGAGGTAACAATTCTGGGGAGCACAATCAGTTTATACAGATAGTCTTCTCGATTCTGGAAGTGAACAGTTTCAATTTATGAGGAGACTAGAAAGGAAAATCACATTTGATTTTCTTTTTTCTACCTTTCTGTTGTACCTCAGTGAATTGATGTCAGCAGAGCAACAACAGAGCAGAATAAGAATCAATTTTATCCCTTGTTCTGTTTGTCCAAAGTGCCTCAGGGCCTGGCTTAAAGGTATAGTTGAGACTGCAAAAATATTTCACTCTCCACATCAATTATAAAGGAGAACAAATAACAGGCAATGACTAGTTGTGGTATAATAGGATATATCAATTATTGTGTTATTTTTAACCATTTATGGCTGGTGATTGTTGTAATATTGTTTGAGTAAGAGTGGGCTGCTGTTGAATTCATTTACTTTTATCCTTTGAGGATTCTTGTTGCAACAAGGTCATTCTCCTATTCTACATTATATTGAGTATCGGTCTCTGTCACGTTTCTGAGCTCCACTCTACAATGGAAACTGATGGGTCAAGTAAAAAAGCTCATAACAGTTATTCCTGAGGGTCCTCATGTAGAACTGGATAACCAAACAGTCCTTAATGCTGCGATGAAACTCACCAGTAACCTACTCAGTGCCCAGTTGTAGAAGGAGAACAAACTGAATAGTAGACCACAACGTCAATGGCCAAACAACAGAAATCAACACTGATTCCAAATACAACAGATCCTTGAGTTGCCTTCAATGAAACCAGCTCTATTAACACTTTCATATGGGCCTATCATACCATCAATTTATGGTAGGTCGGTAAATTTACACTATGGAGGGACAACCATGGAAGTCAATGGAAAAGAAAATCGGGCAGCGTGTAAAGCGGGTTGCCGATTTTCCTATCACCCATTTTGCACTGCTGTCCAATAACAATTTCACCCCCACTGTGTCTCATCTCTGAGTGAAGAACAAATTATACAGTTTCGCTCAGTGGATTGACATTGTTTTTCTGATTGGTACTTAAGGTCACTGTGCGTCGTCCTGAAAACCAGTTAAATGGCCAAAAATGGGCAAAACAGCGCGGAAATCAGTTTTCAACTAGACCGGCGCCAAAAAATCTTGCGTACAAAAAAAACAATCAGGACCTGAATTGACATTGCTCAAACTAATTTCTCTTAGGAACTGAACAACACTAAAGAGATGTGTTTGTTTTTTTCGCTTTATCCATATTTTTGCCATTCATGCTATTCCAGGACTTAAAAACGAAAGGGCTTTACTTTTGCCACCATTCGGCGCCATTTTTTTGCGCGTCCGCTGAATTTTTTTGAACAATCTTGATTTCATAACTTTCCTCAAAGTTTGTTATCATCGTCATAGACAGTTCCTTGGAATCGAAGGAGAATTGCTTCCACTCTTAGCATGAGTTCTTAGGTGGCTGTGAGGTCCAAAATGAGAACCACAGTCTCTGTCACAGGTGGGACAGACAGTGGTTGAAGGAAAGGCTGGACGGGGAGTCTGGTTTTCCGCACGCTCCTTCCGCTGCCTGCGTTTGATTTCTGCATGCTCTCAGCGACGAGACTCGAGGAGCTCAGCGCCCTCCCGGATGCACTTCCTCCACTTAGGGCGGCCTTTGGCCAGGGATTCCCAGGTGTCAGTGGGGATGTCGCACTTTATCAGGGAGGCTTTGAGGGTGTCCTTGTAACGTTTCCGCTGCCCACCTTTGGCTCGTTTGCTGTTGGCGAGTTCCAAGTAGAGCGTTTGCTTTGGGAGTAAAGTTTGTACACCGGCAGCGACTGTCAGTGCCAGATTTTTTGTACGCAAGATTTTTTGGCGCAGGTTTAGTTGAAAACTGATTTCCGTGCCGTTTTGCCCATTTTTGGTCATTTAACTGATTTTCAGGATGATGCACAGTGGCCTTAAGTACCGATCAGAAAAACCCAACGTTAACTTAAGGAAATTGGCGCTGAGTATATTCCTGAGTTTTTGGAGCGAAGGAAGAAGACAATTTAAAAAACAAATTCATGATGATTTTTGCAGAGGGAACTCAGAAAATAACTCAGAAAGTTAATTTTTCCCACAGAATGTTAGAAATGTAATTTTTTCCATGTTATGTGAGAAGGCAAATTGCGGCTCCACCCCACCACAGAATCTATGCTCACGGGACTCCAGGCACGGGTCCGAGGTGTGCCGACTGGTTGGCGGCAAGATCATTCCCTCAGCCGGACACAAGCACAGGAGCTCGGCACTTGGATTGGCCCCAAACCCCCCAGTATTGCATCATAAGAACATAAGAACATAAGAATACACAAAGATGGGAGGAAAAGCAATGTGTGAGGAGGAAACAAAAAATTTGCACAATAGATAGGCTAAGTGAGTGGGCAAAAATTTGGCAGATGGAACATAATGTCTGCGTGGCCCCCTGGCCTGCAAGCACCATTGGAGCAGGCCGGGGAGCGTAAGGAGCAGCATGGCGGCATGCCACTCCAAGGAGCAGCCTGTGCTGGTGCGGGAGAGCAACAGCAGCGAGGAGGACACCAAGATCCAGGTCAGTTAATGGAGCGTGGACAGGTACCACAGGAGCGGCGAGGTCAGGGTGAAGGAGCGGCGAGAGATTGTAGAGGGACGTGATCGGGGCCCAGGGGAGGCGAGGGACCTTGGGGCAGCACGGGCCAGCCCACACTGCGATATGTGTGCGCAGTAGGTCCCTGCAGCAGAGCTGGTCTCCAGTTATCTTGGTAAATCCTTGCTACTGGACCAAGACCTGGCTCTGTCAAGCCCGTGTGGTGGCTGCTGTGCAATGGCCACCACATGTTAAAAAAATCCACGCACAAGCATCTTCCACCCTTCAGGATGTAGTTCGGGACCTGGAAAATTAGGCCCTTCATTGAAACACCCACGAACTTTTTGGCATGGAAGCAAGTCATCCTTGACTCACGGGACTGCCTATGATGAACGTTGGAAAGTGTGAGGTCATGCACTTTGGCAGAAAAAAATCAAAGAGCAAGTTATTATTTAAATGGAGAAAGATTGCAAAGTGCGGCAGTACAGCGAGACCTGAGGGTACTTGTGCATGAAACACAAAAGGATAGTTTGCAGGTACAGAAAGTGATCAGGAAGGCCAATGGAATCTTAGCCTTTATTGCAAAGGGGATGGAATATAAAAGCAGGGAAGTCTTGCTACAGTTATACAGGGTATTGGTGAGACCACACCTGGAATACTGCGTGCAGTTTTGGTTTCCATATTTACGAAAGGATATACTTGCTTTGGAGGCAGTTCAGAGAAGGTTCACTCGGTTGATTCCGGAGATGAGGGGGATGACTTATGAGGAAAGGTTGAGTAGGTCCTTCACCCTGACCTCGCCATTCCTATAGTACCTGCCCATGCTCCAATCACCGACCTGGATCTTGGTGCCTTCCAATCGAGTCGCCCTCCTCATTGCTGTTGCTCTCCCGCACCAGCATCTGCTGCTCCCTGGAGTGGCATGTTGCCACGCTGCTCCTTCAGTTCCCCGGCCTGCTCCATTGGTGCTTGCAGGCCAGGGGGCCACACAGACTGATGGGCCAGGTTGCCACGCTGCTCCTTCTGCTCCCCATCCTGCTCCAATTGTACTCATTGAAATTCAGAAGAATCAAAACGTATAAGATTATGAGGGGGCTTGATAGGATGGATGCAGAGAGGATGTTTCCACTGATAGGGGAGACGAGAACTAGGGAGCATAATCTTAGAATAAGGGGCCGCCCATTTAAAACTGAGATGAGGAGGAATTTCTTCTCTCAGCGGGTTGTAAATCTGTGGAATTCGCTGCCTCAGAGAGCTGTGGAAGCCAGGACATTGAATAAATTGAAGACAGAGATAGACAGTTTCTTAATCGATAAGAGATTAAGGGGTTATGGGGAGCGGGCAGGGATGTGGACCTGAGTCCATGATCAGATCAGCCATGATCATATTAAATGGCAGAGCAGGCTCGAGGGGCTGTATGGCCTACTCATGCTCCTATTTCTTATGTTATTGTTATGTATGCAACCCTATATAACCTGCACACTACCGCCACCAGACGGCATATCTGTTGGAGTCCCAAGGGATCTCAGCATCCCTTGGGAGCACTGTATATAAGCAGGCCTCCCATGCTGTACCAGTACTCTGGAGTTAGAATAAAGAGACTAAGGTCACACTTACTCACGTCTACAGTACTCAGTGACATTGCTTTATTCAAGACATAGAAACTGGCGATGAGATAACGAATGTGTTGTGTATCTATAAAACATGCACTCACATGTTCCGCCACCAGGGAGCTTATCCCCTGAAGTCCCAAGCGACCTCAGCATCCCTTGGGAGCACTGTATATAAGCCAGCCCCTAAGGCCTGTTCCTAACTCTGGAGTGTCTTATTAAAGACTGAGGTCACTGTTTCTTTAACCTCCCTGTGTGCAGCCTCATCTGTGTTAGGAACACAATAACTGGCAACGAGAATACGAATCCAATGCAAAGATGCAACGAACTGTGGGAATCGTGGAGAAGTTCGCGGAGGATGAGGACTGGGAAGCCTATGTCGAATGGCTAGACCAGTACTGTGTAGCCAACGAGCTAGACGGAGAAGGAAGCGCTGCAAAAAGGAGAGCGGTCCTCCTCACAGTCTGCGGGGCACCGACCTACAGCTTCATTAAGAATCTTCTGGCTCCGGTGAAACCCACAGATAAGTCGTATGAGGAGCTGTGTACACTGGTTCAGGAGCATCTTAACCTGAGGGCGAGCATGCTGGTGGTGAGGTATCGGTTCTACACGTGCCAGCGATCTGAAGGTCAAGAAGTGGCGAGCTACGTCGCTGAGCTAAGGCGACTTGCAGGATAATGTGAGTTTGATGGCTACCTGGAGCAAACGCTCAGAGGCATTTTTGTACTGGGCATTGGCCACGAGACTATCCTCCGAAAACTTTTGACTGTAGAGACACTGACCCTCAATAAGGCCACTGCGATAGCACAGGCGTTTATGTCCACCAGTGATAACACCAAACAAATCTCGCAGCACACAAGTGCTAGCAATGTTCATAAAGTAACTGGAACTGTGTTTGCGAGCAGAAATGTACAGGGCAGAACCCACGATTCTGCAACTGCCAGCAGGCCTCAGGTGACCCAGATGACTCAGAGTCTGTAACAAAGGATGAATGCAAGGCAATTCACACCTTGTTGGCATTGTGGAGGCTTCCATTCAGCCTATTCATACCGCTTCAAAGGGTATGTTAGCAAGAGCTGTGGAACAATGGGGCACCTCCAACGAGCTTGCAAACGAGCTGCCAGCTCTGCAAAACCTGCTAACCACATGGCAGAGGAAGATCGGTCCATGGTGGATCAAAGCAATTTTGAGCCTCAGAGAGAGGAGGCAGATGCTGAAGTACACGGGGTGCACACATTTTCGATGAAATGTCCATCTATAATGCTAAACTTAAAATTGAATTGCTTACCAGTAGCCATGGAATTGGACACTGGCGCTAGCCAATCCATCATGAGTAAAAGATGTTTGATAGACTATGGTGCAACAAGGCATTCAGACCAGCCCTGAGCCCCACCCACACGAAACTGAGAACGTACACCAAAGAGCTTATCACAGTCCTGGGCAGCGCCATGGTCAAGGTCACCTACGAGTGCACGGTGCACGAACTGCCACTCTGGATTGTCCCGGGCGATGGCCCTACACTGCTTGGAAGGAGCTGGCTGGGAAAAATCTACTGGAACTGGGATGACAGCCGAGCGCTATCACATGTCGATGAGGCCTCATGTACCCAGGTTCTTAACAAATTTCCTTCCCTCTTTGAGCCAGGCATTGGAAACTTTTCCAGGGCGATGGTGCGGATCCACTTGGTCCCAGAGGCACGACCCATTCACCACAAGGCGCGAGCGGTACCTCACATGATGAGGGAGAGAGTGGAAATCAAGCTGGACAGACTGCAACACGAGGGCATCATCTCCCCAGTGGAATTCAGTGAGTGAGCCAGCCCAATTGTTCCAATATTCAAAAGTGATGGCAAGGTCAGGATTTGCGGCGATTATAAAGTATAACTATTAATCGTTTCTCGCTACAGGACCAATACCCGCTACCAAAGACAGACGACCTATTTGCGACGCTGGCAGGAGCCAAGACTTTCACCAAGCTCGACCTGACTTCGGCCTACATGACGCAGGAGCTGGAGGAGTCTTCGAAGGGTCTCACCTGCATCAACACGCACAAAGAATTGTTCATCTACAACAGATGCCCGTTTGCAATTCGGTCGGCTGCAGCGATCTTTCAGAGAAACATGGAGAGCCTACTCAAGTCGGTACCACGTACGGTGGTTTTTCAGGATGACATATTGGTCATGGGTCGGGACACTGCCGAGCACCTACAAAACTTGGAGGAGGTCCTCCAGCAACTGGATCATGTAGGGCTGCGGCTGAAGAGGTCGAAATGAGTCTTCATGGCAACAGAAGTGGAGTTTTTGGGAAGAAAGATCGCAGCGGACGGCATTCAGCCCACAGACGCCAAGCCAGAGGCTATCAGGAACGCGCCCAGGCCACAGAACATCACAGAGCTGCGGTCGTTCCTGGGACTCCTCAACTATTTTGGTAACTTCCTACCAGGATTAAGCACCCTTTTAGAGCCCCTACATGTGTTATTGCGCAAAGGTGAGAACTGGGTATGGGGAAAAACCAAGTAACTGCTTTTGCGAATGCCAGAAACATTTTATGCTCCAACAAGCTGCTTGTATTGTATAACCCGTGTAAAAGACTTGTGCTAGCATATGACGCATCGTCATACGGAGTCGGGTGTGTATTACAACAAGCTAACGTTGCGGGGAACTTGCAACCTGTCGCCTATGCTTCCAAGAGCTTATCTAAGGCTGAGAGGGCCTCTAGCATCATTGAGAAAGAGGCATTAGCGTGTGTGTTCAGGGTAAAGAAAATGCATCAGTACCTGTTTGGCCTCAATTTTCAGCTGGAAACCGATCACAAGCCCCTCACTTCCCTGTTCGCTGAAAACAAGGGGATAAATACTAATGCCTCAGCCTGCATACAAAGGTGGGCATTCGCACTATCAGCGTATAACTATACCATCCGCCACAGGCCAGGCACCGAGAACTGTGCGGATGCTCTCAGTTGGCTACCACTGCCCACCATGGGGGTGAAAATGGTGCAGCCTGCAAACTTGTTGATGGTGGCGCAGCCCGCAGACTTGTTGATGGTCATGGACGCATTTGAAAATGATAAATCACCTGTCATGGCCCGCCAGATTAGGACTTGGACCAGCTATCTCTAGTAAAAAAACTGAGTACTGCATGGGAGCTGGGCTAGCATCCTCGTTGAAATGCAAGAGCCAATCGAGCCATTCCAGCGGTGAAAGGATGAGCTGTCCTTTCAGGCAGACTGCCTCTTGTGGTGTAACCGCGTAGTGCTCCCAAAAAAGGGCAGGGAGACGTTCATCTCAGACCTCCACAGCACATACCCGGGTATAGTAATGATGAAAGCAATAGGCAGATCCCACGTGTGGTGGCCCGATATCGACTCTAACTTAGAGTCCTGTGTACGTCAATGCAGCATATGTGCTCAGTTGAGCAATGCGTCCAGAGAGGCACCACTAAGTTTGTGGTCCTGACCCTCCAGACCATGGTCGAGGATCCATGTTGATTATGTGGACCCGTTTCTTGGTAAAATGTTCTTGGTGGTGTTGGATGCTTTTTCAAAATGGATTGAATGTGAAATAATGTCAGGAAGCACCGCCACCGCCACCATTGAAAGCCATGTTTGCCACCCACGGCCTGCCTGACATACTGGTCAGTGACAACAGGCCATATTTCACCAGTGCCGAATTTAAAGAATTCATGACCCGCAATGGGATCAATCATGTCACCTCGGCCCCGTTTAAACCAGCCTCCATTGGGCAAGCAGAGTGGGCAGTACAAACCATCAAACAGAGCCTTAAACAAGTCACAGAAGGCTCACTCCAAACCCGCCTGTCCCGAGTACTGCTCATTTACCGCACGAGACCCTACTCACTCACAGGGGTGCCCCCGGCTGAGTTAATCATGAAAAGGACACTTAAAACCAGACTCTCACTGGTTCACGCCAACCTGCATGATCAGGTAGAGAGCAGGCAGCAGCAACAGAATGAAAACGATGGTCGCGCCACTGTGTCACGGGAAATTGATCTGAATGACCCTGTATATATGTTAAACTATTGACATGGTCCCAAGTGGATCGTTGGCACGGTGATAGCTAAAGAAGGGAATAGGGTGTTTGTAGTCCAACTAGACAATGCACAAATTTGCAGAAAGCATCTGGACCAAATGAGGCTACGGTTCACAGACTGCCCTAAACAACCCACAGCAGACACTACCTATTTCGAGCCCACAACACACACCCAAAGGATCAACGACACCACTCCGGACCAGGAAATCGAACCCATCTCGCCCAACAGCCCAGCAAGACCAGGCTCACCCAGCAGCCCTGCAGGGCCAACAACACGCCAGCCCAGCGAGGGCACAGCCAACACACCAGAACAGACATTTGTACCGAGGCAGTCCACCAGGGAAAGAAAGGCTCCCGACCGCCTCACCTTGTAAATAGTTTTCACTTTGACTTTGCGGGGGGTAGTGATGTTGTGTATCTGTAAAGCATGCACTCCCATATTCCGCCACCAGGGAGCTCATCCCCTCCCAGCATCCCATGCACTGTATGTAAGCCAGCCCCGAAGGCCTGTTCCTCACTCTGGAGTGTCTTATTAAAGACTGAGGTCACTGTTACTTTAATCTCCCTGTTTGCAGCCTCATCTGTGTTAGGAACACAATAGAACCATTGCGTGAAAATGCAGAGAACTGTTGGTATCCTGGAGAAATTCTCAGAAGGGGACGATTGGGAGGCCTTCGTGGAGTGACTCGACCAATATTTTGTGGACAACGAGCTGCAAGGGAGTGTGAATGCTGCCAAACGAAGGGCGATCCTCCTCACCGTCTGCGGGGCAACAACCTATGGCCTCATGAAGAATCTTCTTGCTCCAGTGAAACCAACAACCAAATCGTATGAAGAACTGTGCACACTGGTCTGGGAGCACCTAAATCTGAAGGAGAGTGTTCAAATGGTAAGGTACTAATTTTACACATGTCAACGGTCTGAAGGCCAGGAAGTGGCGAGCTACGTTGTTGATCTAAGGCGCCTTGCAGGACATTGCGAATTCAATGGATTCCTGGAGCAAATGCTAAGAGACTTTTTTGTGCTTGGCATTGGCCATGAGGTTATCCTCTGCAAACTATTGACTGTTGAAACACTGAACCTGAGCAAATCCATTGATATGTCCTTGCTACAAAGTACAAATGCACATGAGACCCATACTTGAGAGAAGGTCACTCTGTGACCAGTTACCTTTATTACCTCAAGAGGCTGAAGGTGGGTGGAGCTTCCCCTTTTATTCCCAGAAAGTCCAGGTTAGGAGTGTCTCCCAGAAGTTCGCCCCCTGTGGTCAATGTTCTCAAGGTGTACAACTCAGATCAGCTTATACATGGGTTACAATGATAGTTGAATACATGACATCACCTCCCCCCCAAAGTCTTATTGAGATCACAGGTTCAGTCTCTCTGGTGGTCTACGCTCCCTGGTAGAGTGCCTGAGTTGAGGCTTCGGTTGTTGGGTGCTGGCCTGAGTGTCTGCTATTTGCAGTGCCTCAGGTCTGTCCGGAGTGCCCATAGTGACTGGGCTCTCCTCCACTTGGTTCCGGTGTTCGGTCACCTGTGGTGGAGTAAACTCTACATCGTGTTCTTCCTCTGCTTCTTCTTTGGGGTTGTTGAATCTCCTTTTGGTTTGATCCACGTGTTTGCAGCAGATTGGTAAGTTTAACTACCAAAACCCTATTCCCCTCTTTGGCAATCACAGTGCCTGCAAGCCATTTGGGCCCTGCAGCGTAATTAAGGACAAAATCAGGGTCATTGACATCAATACATTGCGCCCTTGCATTCCTGTCATGGTAGTCACATTGTGACTGATGCCTGCTCTCAACAATTTCTTTCATAGCAGGGTGTATAAGGGATAACTTGGTTTTGAGCGTACTTTTCATTAGCAGCTCTGCGGGTGGAACCCCTGTGAGCGAGTGTGGTCGGGATCTATTGGCCAACAGGAGGCGTGATAAGCGGCTTGGTAGGGAACCCCCTTGGATTCTGAGCATCGCCTGTTTGATTATCTGCACTGCTCGTTCCGCATGGCCGTTTGAGGCCGGCTTGAACGGTGCCGTTCTGACATGGTTGATTCCATTGCCTGCCATGAAGTCCTGGAATTCAGTGCTTGTGAAGCACGGGCCATTGTCGCTGACCAAGACGTCCGGTAGACCATGGGCATCAAACTTTGGCCGTAGACTTTCTACCGTGGCAGAGGATGTGCTTGAATTTAAAATGGCACACTCAATCCATTTGGAGTAGGCATCTACGACAACCAAAAACATTTTTCCCATGAAAGGACCTGCGTAGTCCACATGGATGCGTGACCATGGCTTGGCGAGCCAGGACCAGGGGCTAAGGGGGGCTTCCCTGGGTGCGTTGCCCAGCTGAGCACACATGTTGCACCTGCGAACACAAAATTCTAGGTCTGCATCTATCCCTGGCCACGAAACGTGTGACCTGGCAATTGCCTTCATCATGACAATGCCCGGGTGCTCATTGTGAAGTTCTCTGATAAACACCTCTCTGCCCTTCTGGGGCATGACTACTCGGTTTCCCCATAGTAGGGAATCGGCCTGAATCAAGAGTTCATCCTTGCGCCTATGAAATGGTTTATACTCCTCAGGGCATGCCCCGTACATGGCTGCCCAGTCCCCATTCAGGACACATTTCTTAACTAAAGACAGTAGCGGGTCTTTATTTGCCCAGACTTTAATCTGACGGGTTGTCACAGGTGAGCCTTCACTTTTGAAAGCTTCAACAGCCATGACCATCTCAGCATCATGCTCAGTTGCCCCCTCAGTGGTGGCTAGTGGGAGCCTGCTGAGTGTATCGGCACAGTTTTCAGTGCCCGGTCTGTGCCGAATTCTGTAGTCATAGGCGGCTAACGTAAGTGCCCACCTCTGTATGCGGGCTGATGCATTCGTATTTATGGTCTTGTTGTCGGCCAAAAGGGACGTTAGGGGTTTGTGATCTGTCTCCAGCTCAAATTTCCTGCCAAACAGGTACTGGTGCATTTTTTTTACTGCATATACACATGCAAGCACTTCCTTTTTTACCATTCCATAGCCCCTTTCTGCCTGGGACAGACTTCTGGAGCCATAAGCTACCGGCTGTAACTGATCGTTGTCATTCACATGCTGCAACACACTCCCGACCCCATAGGACGATGCATCACACGTTAAAACTAGTTTCTTACACGGGTCATATAACGTGAACAGTTTGTTGGTGCAGAACAAGTTGCGTGTTCTATCAAAAGCCCTTTCCTGGCTGTCCCCCCAGACCCAATCGCAACCTTTGCACAGGAGCACGTGCAGCGGCTCAACAGCATGCTCAATTTGGGAAAAAAGTTACCAAAATAGTTCAGGAGCCTCAGAAACGAACGCAGCTCCATCGTGTTACAGGGTCTGGGTGCTCCCTGGATCGCTTCCGTTTTGGATGCAGTAGGTCTGATCCTGTCTGCAGCTCTCCTCATCCCCAGGAATTCTACCTCTGGAGCTAAGAAGACGCACTTCGCCATTTTCAGTTGCAGCCCTACCCGGTCCAGTCTGCGTAGCACCTCCTCCAGGTTGTGTAGGTGTTCTTCAGTATCGCGACCCGTGATGAGGATGTCGTCTTGAAAAACCACCATCCTTGGAATCGACTTGAGGAGGCTTTCCATATTCCGCTGAAAAGTCGCGGCAGCCGAACGAATCCTGAATGGACATCTGCTATACTCAAAAAAACCCTTGTGTGTCGTGATGGTGGTCAGCTTCTTCGACTCACTCGCCAGCTCCTGGGTCATGTAAGTCCAATTTTGCAAAAGGTTTGCCACCGGATAGCGTCGCAAAGAGGTCCTCTGCTTTCGGTAGCGGGTACTGGTCTTGGAGTGACACCTGATTGATGATGGCCTTGTAATCGCCTCATATCCTGACCGACCCATCCGCCTTGGGCACCGGCATGATCGGGCTCGCCCAGTCACTGAATTCGACTGGCGAGATGATGCCTTCCCTCAGCAGGCCATCCAATTTGCATTCTATCTTTTCCCGCATCACGTACGGCTCTGGTCTTGTGGTGTACTGGCCTGGCGTCCGGGTTTATGTGAATCACTACCTTGGTCCTCAGGAAAGTGCCAATGCCGGGTTGAAATAATGAGTCAAATTTGTCCAGGACCTGTGAGAATGATACTCGCTCCACAGAAAAAATTGCATTGACATCGCCCCATTTCTAGTTCATGACAGCAAGCCAACTCCTCCCCAGTAGTGCGGGACCGTCGCCCGGGACAATCCAGAGTGGCAACCTGTTCTCCAAATCTTTGTGGGTCACGACTATCGTGGCGCTGCCTAGCACGGAATGATCTCCTTTGTATATGTCCGTTGCAGTGCATCAATCGGCAATAATTTTGGCCTCCTGGCCTTGGACACCCACAACCTTTCAAACTGTTTGATACTCATCAGGGACTGGCTGGCCCCCATGTCTAGCTCCATTAATACTGGGATGTCATTGAGGAGCACTTTCATCATTATCGGTGACGTCCTGGTATATGAACTGTATATGTGCTCCACATGAACTCGCTGAACTTCAGCTTCCAGCGGTTTCCCCCAGTATTCATTTGGTCTCATAGGGCTTACATCAGGCCTGTCCTCCTTGTACATCAACCTGGCTGCAGGCTTCCTGCACATACGCACCAAGTGACCGCTAACGTTGCAGTTTCTGCAGGTATATTGCTGAAGCCTGCAAGCTCTGGCTGGGTTTTTGCCTCCACACCTTCAGCATGAGCTGGAGGCCCCATTGTTGGAAACAAAAGGTCCATTACCAGTCGATCGTCTCTGACTGTCTCTGTAACTGTCCTTAAGCGCACCATTAACAGGTTTTGATGGCGTCATTACTGGCCACATTGTCCATTGCGATGGCATGAATCGCCGTTCAGCTAGCCATTTTCTCTGTTGAATTCCCCCTTTGGGTTCAACTGCATGCTGGGGCATGTCCGATTGCCCTTGTCTGCCTAGAGACCTGTGTGCCGCATTAACAATGTTGACTCCCTGGTCATCTGCTGCATTTGAGACAAGATTTTTGCCATAAATCATTCTGGTCTCTTCCTCCCCTGAGATAATTGTTTGGGCTATCAGAGCCGCCGCTTCCAAGGTCAAGTCTTTGGTCTCAATCAGTTTCCTGAAAACCCCAGCGTGCCCGTGCCCTCAATAAAAAAAGGCTCGCAGCAGCTCCGCTCTGCATGCATCTGGGAACGTACAAAGGCTCGCCAGTCACCGGAGATCTGCCACGAAGTCTGGAAGGCTTTGCCCTTCTCGCCGCCGGTACGTGTAAAACCTGTGTCTCGCCATGTGCATGCTGCTCACCGGTTTAAGGTATTCCCCGATCAACTTACTGAGCTGTTCGAGCGTCTTGTCCACCGGCTTCTCTGGCGCTAGAAGGTCCTTCATCAGGGAGTATGTTCTGGATCCACAAACCGTCAGGAGATGAGCCCTGCGTTTGTCGGCCGAATCCTGACCCAACCATTCCTTAGTGACAAAACTTTGCTGTAGTCTCTCAATAAAGTCGTCCCAATCATCACCAACACAGTACCTCTCTTCTGTGCAGCTAGTGGCCATGCTCGCGAGGTTTAAATCCCAGTTTCTCGTCGCCAATGATATGTCCTTACTCTACAGTATAAATGCACACGAGGCCCATACTTGAGAGAAGGTCACTTTGTGACCAGTTACCTTTATAACCAAAACCTCAAGAGGCTGAAGGTGGGTGGAGCTTCCCTTTTAATACCTGAAAGTCCAGGTTTGGAGTGTCTCCCACAAGTTTGCCCCCTGTGGTCAATATTCTCAAGGTGTATAACTTAGGTCAGCTTATACATGTGTTACAATGATAGTTGAATACATGACAGCCATAACAATAGCTCAGGCATTTATGTCCACCAGCGAAAGCACCAAACAAATTTCGCAGCATAAAGATGTTTTGGCAAGTACTGTACACAAAGTAACGTCGTTTTCAAGCAGGAATGCTTATGGCAGAACGTACACACCTGCAGCTGCATGACGTCAAATGACCCATATTCCGCCATCAAGCATTAATGCGAGACAATTGACACCTTATTGGCGCTGCAAAGGTGATCATCGAGCCCATCAATGCTGCTTCAAACACTATGCGTGCAAAGGCTATGGAACAATGGGGCACCTACAGCGAATGTGCAGACGAGCTGCAAACCCTGCAAACCACCACATTGCAGAGGAAGACCGATCCATGGCAGATCAAACTGAACTAGACACTCAAACCGAGGAGGCAGAAGTGTATGGGGTACAGAACCATTGGGAAGCTGTTAACCCATGCCGCCTCCAGGCCAGATCCAACATCACCCCAACCTCTGTCGTTGAGTTGCAGTATGCGGATGACACCTGTATCTGTGCAAATTCTGAGGCTGAACTCCAGGATATAGTCAATGTATTCACTGAGGCATATGAAAGCATGGGCCTTACGCTTAACATCCGTAAGACAAAGGTCCTCCACCAGCCTGTCACCGCCGCACAGCACTGCCCTCCAATCATCAAGATTCATGACGTGGCCCTCGACAACGTGAACCATTTCCCATATCTTGGGAGCCTCTTAGCAACAAAGGCAGGCATTGATGCGAAGATTCAACATCGCCTCCAGTGCGCCTGTGCAGCCTTCGGCCATCTGAGGAAAAGAGTGTTTGAAGACCAGGACCTCAAATCTACCACCAAGCTCATGGTCTACAGGGCTGAATTAATCGCTGAGGCGTGAGTCTGGGGATCGGCGAGAGGCCTACAAAAGGCCGCGAGAGGCAGCGGGAGTTCGTGGTCGCTGAGGCATGAGTCCAGGGATCGGCGAGGGGCCTACAAAAGGCCGCGAGAGGCAGCGGGAGTTCGTGATCGCTGAGGCGTGAGTCCGGGGATCGGAGAGAGGCCTACAAAGGCCGCGAGAGGCAGCGAGAGTTCGTGGTCGCTGAGGCGTGAGTCCGGGGATCGGAGAGAGGCTTATAAAAGGCCGCGAGAGGCAGCGAGAGTTCGTGGTCGCTGAGGCGTGAGTCCGGGGATCGGCGAGAGGCTTATGCAGCTGCAGGGAGAAGGCAAAAAAGAAGTAGAAAGAAATAGGAAGGTGACGTCACAGCCAAGGGGGTAAGTGATTGGCTGGTGATTGGTGAGTAGTTTTTCTTTTTTCTCTTCTATAACAGTGAGTAAACTTTAGCATTTTTGTTGCCAAATTAAGTGTCTCTAAGGGTTAAGTCATGGCAGGAGAGCTCGGTCACGTGATATGCTCCTCCTGTACCATGTGGGAACTCAGGGACACTTCCAGTGTCCCTGACGACTACGTGTGCGGGAAGTGTATCCGCCTCCAGCTCCTGACGGTCCGCGTTGCGGAATTGGAGCTGAGGGTGGATTCACTCTGGAGCATCCACGATGCTGAGAATGACGTGAGTAGCACATGTAGCGAGTTGGTCTTACCGCAGGTGAAGGGTCCACAGCCAGTTAGGGAATGGAAGACCAGCAGGAAGAGCAGTGCAAGGAAGGTAGTGCAGGGGTCCCCTGCGGTCATCCCCCTGCAAAACAGATACACCATTTTGAGTACTGTTGAGGGGGTGACTCATCAGGGGAGGGCAACAGCAGCCAAGTTTATGGCACCGTGGCTGGCTCTGCTGCACAGGAGGGATTCAAATTCCTGGGGCATTGGAACCGGTTCTGGGGGAGGTGGGACCAGTACAAACCGGACGGTCTGCACCTGGGCAGGACCGGAACCAATGTCCTCGGGGGAGTGTTTGCTAGTGCTATTGGGGAGGAGTTAAACTAATATAGCAGGGGGATGGGAACCAATGCAGGGAGTTAGAGGGAAACAAAAAGGAGACAAAAGCAAAGGACAGAAAGGAGATGAATAAAAATGGAGGGTAGAGAAACCCAAGGCAAAAAACAAAAAGGGCCACTGAATATAAAGGGGCTGCAGGAGGGGTCAAAACTAAAAATCATGGTTTAAAAACTAGGATTAAAACACTCTACCTAAATGCACGCAGCATTCGAAATAAAGTAAATGAGTTGACGGCACAAATCATTACAAGTGGGTATGATTTGGTGACCATTACAGAAACATGATTGCAGGGTAGCCAAGACTGGGAATTAAACATACAGGGGTATCTGACGATTCAGAAATATAGACAAGAAGGGAAAGGAGGTGGGGTAGCTCTGTTAATAAAGGATGATATCAGGGCAGTTGTGAGAGACGATATTGGCTCTCATGAACAAAATGTTGAATCATTGTGGGTGGAGATTAGAGAGAGTAAGGGGAAAAAGTCACTGGTGGGCGTAGTTTACAGGCCCCCAAATAATAACTTCACGGTGGGGTGGGCAATAATCAAGGGAATAATGGAGGCATGTGAAAAAGGAACGGCAGTAGTCATGGGGGATTTTAGCCTACATATCGATTGGTCAAATCAAATCGCACGGGGTAGCCTGGAGGAGGAATTCATAGAATGCACACGGGATTGTTTCTTAGAACAGTATGTTACAGAACCTACAAGGGAGCAAGCTATCTTAGATCTGGTCCTGTGTAATGAGACAGGAAAAATAAACGATCTCCTAATAAAAGATCCTCTCGGAATGAGTGATCACAGTATGGTTGAATTTGTAATACAGATTGAGAGTGAGGAAGTTGTGTCAGAAATGAGCATACTATGCTTAAACAAAGGGGACTACAGTGGGATGAGGGCAGAGTTGGCTAAAGTAGGCTGGAAACACAGACGAAATGGTGGCACAATTGAGGAAAGTGGAGGACTTTTAAGGAGCTCTTTCATAGTACGCAACAAAAATATATTCCAGTGAAAAAGAAGGGCGGTAAGAGAAGGGATAACCAGCCGTGGATAACAAGGAAATAAAGGAGAGTATCAAATTAAAGACCAATGCGTATAAGGTGGCCAAGTTTAGTGGGAAACTAGAAGATTGGGAAAATTTTAAACTACAGCAAAGAATGACTAAAAAAGCAATAAAGAAAGGAAAGGTAGATTACGAAGGTAAACTTGCACAAAACATAAAAACAGATAGTAAAAGCTTTTACCGATATATAAAACGGAAAAGAGTGACTAAAGTAAATGTTGGTCCCTTAGAAGATGAGAAGGGGGATTTAATAATGGGAAATGTGGAAATGGCTGAGACCTTAAACAATTATTTTGCTTCGGTCTTTACAGTGGAAGACACAAAAACCATGCCAAAAATTGCTGGTCACAGGAATGTGGGAAGGGAGGACCTTGGGATAATCACTATCACTAGGGGGGTAGTGCTGGACAAGCTAATGGGACTCAAGGTAGACAAGTCCCCTGGTCCTGATGAAATGCATCCCAGGGTATTAAAAGAGATGGCGGAAGTTATAGCAGATGCATTCACTATAATCTACCAAAATTCTCTGGACTCTGGGTAGGTACCAGCGGATTGGAAAGCAGCTAATGTAATGCCTCTGTTTAAAAAAGGGGCAGACAAAAGGCAGGTAACTATAGGCCGGTTAGTTTAACATCTGTATAGGGAAAATGCTTGAAACCATCATTAAGGAAGAAATAGCGGGACATCTAGATTGGAATAGTGCAATCAAGCAGATGCAGCTTGGATTCATGAAGGGGAAATCATGTTTAACTAATTTACTGGAATTCTTTGAGGATATAACGAGCATGGTGGATAGAGGTGTACCGATGGATATGGTGTATTTAGATTTCCAAAAGACATTCGATAAGGTGTCACACAAAAGGTTACTGCAGAAGATAGAGGTGTGCGGAGTCAGAGGAAATGTATTAGCATGGATAGAGAATTGGCTGACGAACAGAAAGCAGAGAGTCGGGATAAATGGGTCCTTTTCGGGTTGGAAATCGGTGGTTTGTGGTGTGCCACAGGGATCAGTGCTGGGACCACAACTGTTTACAATATACATAGATTACCTGGAAGAGGGGACAGAGTGTAGTGTAACAAAATTTGCAGATGACACAAAGATTAGTGGGAAAGCGGGTTGTGTGGAGGACACAAAGAGGCTGCAAAGAGATTTAGATAGGTTAAGCAAATGGGCTAAGGTTTGGCAGATGGAATACAATGTCGGAAAGTGTAAGGTCATCCACCTTGGGAAAAAAAACGGTAAAAGAGAATATTATTTGAATGGGGAGAAATTACAACATGCTGAGGTGCAGAGGTACCTGGGAGTCCTTGTGCATGAATCCCAAAAAGTTAGTTTGCAGGTGCAGCAGGAAATCAGGAAGGCGAATGAAATGTTGGCCTTAATTGCGACAGGGATGGAGTACAAAAGCAAGGAGATCCTGCTGCAACTATATAGGGTATTGGTGAGGCCGCACCTGGAGTATTGCGTGCAGTTTTGGTCACCTTACTTAAGGAAGGATATACTGGCTTTTGAAGGGGTACAGAGACGATTCACTGGGCTGATTCCGGAGATGAGGGGGTTATCTTATGATGATAGATTGAGTAGACTGTGTCTTTACTCGTTGGAATTCAGAAGGATGAGGGGTGATCTTATAGAAACATTTAAAATAATGAAAGGGATAGACAGGATAGAGGCAGAGAGGTTGTTTCCACTGGTCGGGGAGACTAGAACTAGGGGGCATAGCCTCAAAATACGGGGTTCCAATTTAAAACTGAGTTGAGAAGGAATTTCTTCTCCCAGACGGTTGTGAATCTGTGGAATTCTCTGCCCAAGGAAGCAGTTGAGGCTAGCTCATTGAATGTATTCAAGTCACAGATAGATCGATTTTTAACCAATAAGGGAATTAAGGGTTACGGGGAGCGGGCGGGTAAGTGGAGTTGAGTCCACGGCCAGATCAGCCATGATCTTGTTGAATGGCGGAGCAGGCTCGAGCATCTAGATGACCTACTCCTGTTCCTAATTCTTATGTTCTTATGTTCTTATGTAATACCTGCCCTCCTGTATGGATCTGAGGCATGGACAATGTATAGAAGGCACCTCACCAATGATGTCTCCACAAGATCCCCTGGGAGGACAGGCACACCAACATCAGTATCCTTGGCCAGGCTAATATCCCCAGTATGTTAGCACTGACCACACTCAATCAGCTTCGCTGGGCAGGCCACATAGTTTGCATGCCAGATACGAGATTCCCTAAGCAAATGCTTTATGCGGAGCTCCTTCTTGGTAAACGAGCCAAAGGAGGACAGCGGAAACATTATAAGGACACCCTCAAAGCCTCTCTGGTAAAGTGCGACATCACCACTGACACCTGGGAGACCCTGGCTGAAGACCACCCGAGATGAAGAAAGTGCATCCAGGAGGGCGTTGAGCTCTTCGAGTCTCAATGCAAAGAGCGTGAAGAGGCCAGGCGCAGTCAGCGGAAGGAGCGCGCGGCAAACCAGCTCCACCGACCCCTTCCCTTAATGAATGTCTGTCCTGCCTGTAACAGGGTCTGTGGCTCTCATATCGGACTGTTCAGACATCAAAGAACTCACTTTGGAAGTGGGAGCATGTTTTCATCGATTCCGAGGGACTGCCTATGATGATGACACACCTTCACTACGAAATGCCCACCAATCATGTTAAAAGTTGAACTGAACTGAATTCCAATATCCATGGAATTGAACATGGATGCGAGTCAGTCCATCATGAGCAAAAAGTCCTTCGACAGGCTGTGGTGCAACAAGGCGCACAGGCTCAAGCTGAGCCCTATTCATACCAGGCTGAGAACTTACACTAAAGAGCTGATCCCTATAATTGGCAGTGCAGCAATAGAAGTCTCCTATGATGGAGCAGTGCACGAACTCCCACTATGGATTGTACCAGGAGATGGCCCCACACTGTTCGGCAGAAGCTAGCTGAGAAAAATCCGTTGGAACTGGGATGACATTCGAGCGCTTTCATCCGTCGACAACGCCTCATGTGCCCAGGTTCTGAGCAAGTTCGCGTCGTTGTTTGAGCCAGGCATCGGAAGTTTCTCGGGGCAAAGGTGCAGATCGACTTGATTCCCGGTGCACGACCCATCCACCACAAGGCTCAGGCGATGCCATATCTGATGCGAGAGAAAGTGGAGATCGAGCTGGACAGACTGCAATGAGAGTGCATCATCACGGCGGTGGAGTTCAACGAATGGGCCAGTCCGATTGTTCCGGTCCTCAAGGGCGATGGCACGGTCAGAATTTGTGGGGACTATAAAGTAACGATTAACCGTTTTTCACTGCAGGACCAGTACCCGCTACCCAAGGCAGACGACCTATTTGCGACACTGGCAGGAGGGAAGATGTTCACCAAGTTGGACCTGACCTCGACCTACATGACGCAGGAGCTGGCGGAATCTTCGAAAGGCCACACCTGCATCAACACGCACAAAGATCTGTTCATCTACAATAGATGCCCGTTTGGGATTCGATCGGCCGTGCCTATTTATTTTACAAAGGAACATGGAGAGTCTGCTAAAGTCGGTTCCGTGCACGGTGGTTTTCGAGGACGACATATTGATCACAGGTCGGGACACCATTGAACACTTGCAGAACCTGGAAGAGATTCTAAGTCGGCTAGATTGTGTGGGACTCAGGTTGAAATGCCCAAAGTGTGTTTTCCTGGTGCCAGAGGTCGAGTTCTTCGAGAGAAGACTCGTGGCAGACGGCATCAGACCCACCGACACCAAGATGGAGGCCATCAAGAACGTGCCAAGACCACAGAACGTGATGGAGCTGAGGTCGTTCCTGGGACTCCTCAATTATTTTGTTAATTTCCTACCCGGGTTAAGCACCTTTCAAGAACCTCTACACATATTGCTTCACAAGGGATATGACTGGGTATGGGGGAAATCACAAGAGACTGCTTTTGAGAAAGCCCAAAATCTGTTATGTTCCAACAAACTGCTTGTCCTGTATGACCCATGTAAATGTTTAGTGCTAGTCTTCGTACGGGGTCTGGTGTATGTTACAACAAGCAAACAAATTGGGAACTTTGCTACCGATCGCTTATGCATCCAAGAGCTTGTCCAAGGATGAAAGGACCTACAGCATGATTGAAAAAGAAGCTCTGGCATGCGTTAAGTGGTAAAAATAATGCATCAGTATCTGCCTGGGCTTAAGTTCGAGTTAGAAACTGACCACAAGCCGCTCATATCACTATTCTCACAGAGCAAAGGCATCAATACCAATGCCTCTGCTCGCATCGAAAGATGGGCATTCACGCTGTCTACATATAACTATGTAATTCACCACAGACCAGGCACAGAGTACTGCGCTGACACCCTCAGTCGGCTACCATTGCCCACCACCGGGGTGGAAATGGCACAGCCTGCAGATTTGCTCTTGGTGATGGATGCATTTGAAAACGAAAGGTCACCCGTTACGACCAGCCAGGATCCTTTACTGTATCCTCCATGAGAGCTGGTTCAGCATCCCAGCAGAGATGCTGAAGCGATCAAGCCGTTCCAGCGGCACAAAGATGAAATGTCCATACAGACGGACTGTCTTTTATGGGACAATCGCGTGGTTTTGCCTAAGAAAGGCAGGGAAACGTTTATACGCGACCTACACAGTACCCACCCAGGCCGAGTAATGATGAAAGCTATAGCCAGATCCCATGTGTGGTGGCCCGGCATTAACTCAGATTTGGAGTCTTGCGTGCGCCAATGCAACACTTGCTCTCAATTAAGCAATGCACCCAGGGAGGCGCCGCTAAGTTTGTGGTCATGGCCCTCCAAACCGTGGTCTAGGATCCACGTTGACTTCGCTGGCCCGTTTCTAGGCAACATGTTTTTGATTGTTGTGGATGCTTATTCAAAATGGATTGAATGTGTAATAATGTCTGTAAGCACGTCCACTGCCACCATCGAAAGCCTACGAGCCATGTTTGACATGCACGGCCTGCCCGATGTCCTTGTCAATGACAATGGGCCGTGCTTCACCAGCGCTGAATTCAAGGAATTCATGACCCGCAATGGGATCAAGCACAACACATCTGTCCCGTTCAAGCCCGCATCTAATGGCCAGGCAGAACGGGCAGTCCAAACCATCAAGTAAAGCTTGAAACACGTGTCGGAAGGCTCCCTGCCGACCCGCCTGTCCCGAGTCCTGCTCAGCTACCCACTCGCTCACTGGGGTTTCCCCAGCCGAGCTGCTCATGAAAAGGGCGCTCAAAACAAGGCTTTCTCTAGTCCACCCTGATCTCCATGATCACGTCGAGGGCAGGCAGCATCAGCAAAGCTTGTACCATGATCGCGCAGATTTGTCACGCGATATTGAAGTCAATGACCTTGTATTTGTACTCACCTATGGACATGGTCCCAAATGGCTTGTTGGCACTGTCATAGCCAAAGAAGGGAGTGGAGTGTTTCAGGTCAAACTCGCAAATGGACTAACTTGCAGAAAGCATTTGGACGAAACCAAACTGCAATTCACAGACAGTCACGAGCAACAGGAACAGGACCCCACCAACTTCGACCCTCCGACACACACACAAGTGGCAACCGACATCACAGTTGACCACGAAGCTGAACTTATCATCCCCAGCAGCCCAGAAAGGCCAGCTGCGCAGCAGCCCAGCGAAGGCTTTGGGAGGGAGTGATGTTATGTATGCAACCCTGTGTAACCTGCATACTACCGCCACCAGAGGACATATCTGTTGGAATCCCAAGGGATCCCAGCATCCCTTGGAAGCACTGTATATAAGCAAGCCTCCCATGCTGTACCAGTACTCTGGAGTTAGAATAAAGAGACTAAGATCACACTTACTCACGTCTACCGTACTCAGTCTCATTGCTTTATTCAAGACATAACACTTATGTTCTGATGTTCTTAGAAGGAGCGATCCTGCCGGCATGCACTCCGAACTGTGCATTGAAGATGGCACAACACAGCAGCAAACATACGCATTTTGGCAAAAGCTCTGCGTCACATCTCCATAAATACAGAGCTTAGTGTTGCGCATGCATGCAGATCAGGGTGTGGTTTGTTCTACTAGGGCATCACCCAGCAAAGATGTGAGTGCTTCAGTAAGTACTGTCTCACAATAACAGGAATAACAAAATTAAGAATAATAGTTATGGGTGCAACTGTTATTATGCCTCATGTAGTAAGGTTGATTTGCATGCATGTCATGCAGAGGCGACGGATAATACAATGCCACCATCGCACAAACCAGATCGCTCGGGCATAAATGGGGAGGAGGCCATACCCTGATCGAATCGACAGGGACAGACGCTCATACTTACACCAGTTCGTCTGCGGCGATATGCATCGGATCATGGCAGTGGATGCCAAATACCCATGATGCTTTCATCCTACGCGAGAGCATTATATCTACGATGTTTCAGGAGCTGCCAGAAGGGCACAGCTCATTGCTCGGGGGAAAAGGGTACGGGCTCACTATCTGCATTATGACCCCCCTACGCAATCCCCGCACTAAGCCAGAGCATCGGTACAACATGTCGCACATAACAACACGGAGCATCATAGAGAGTATAATTGGCATACTGAAGCAGCAGTTCCGATGCTTGGACCACTCTGGAGGCTACCTGCAATACGCCCCTCACCACGTCGGTCAGTTCACTCTCGTGTGCTGCATGCTGCACAACTTGGCCATCATGAGGGACCAGGCACTGGACATTGAAGATCCTCCTGAGGGGAGAAGGTGGGGTGGGAAGAGGAGGACAAGGAGGCTGACAATGAGAATGAGGAGGAGGAGGAGCAGCAGGAGGAGGAGGACGAACCCATGCCACCACCTCAACCCGCAGGACGAAGGCGGAGGAGGCAGCCTCGTGCACCTATAGCCACAGCTAGAGACTTGCGTCAGCAGCTAATCCATGATCGCTTTGCTACCTGAAGGCTAAACAGCCCAACAGTGTTGACTCTTTCATCTGTTAGTGTGAAAAAATAACTTACACAATAATGTCTGTAATGTTGTGTTGCTTCATATTGCTTTAATTCAAAAAATAATGTGCAGGGTTCTGCTTAAATTTAAAAAATAATTTGGTTTATTAAACATTTATACAGTTTTACTTAACTTTAATAAACATTTTGTTATCAAACTATAAACTTTTCAATGAAGAAAACAACAAGTAGCAGCAACAAACAAACAAACTCTAGCTGCAGCCATCTCTCCTTCCCCTTATTCAAAGACCTTCACATTGTGCGCCCGTCTTGCCACCTCTACCCCTACCCATGCCCGTTGTCGCAGACTTCTGCTTCCTCAGCCCGACCCCCACAGTTTTTTCTGCTTTTTGTGCGAAGACGCATTTGTTGTTGGTGGGGTTGGACAGGGACAGACCTAGCAGACAGCATTGTGGAAGGCCCAAGTTCCCCTTGGGACTCTTCTTCAGCCTATGAATCAACCCGCAGCACATTACCTGACTTTGGTCTGGAGATTGGAAAATGAGTATCAGCAGTTGTTGGGCAATGACAGCCTGGGTGTGTCCACTTATTGCAGCAGCTATCTCCTACATTCCCTCCCTAATCTCCAACATTCCCTCCCTAATCTCCGACATCCCCTCCCTCATCTGTCCCGGTACTGCACCCGTTCCTCCAGACAGTGTTGCTACTTCTACTGACAGTCCTGCTAATTCTACCCTCACCCCACCCATGGTATCCAGGAGCGATCTCGTTAGCTCAATGTTCTCCCTATTCATTCCCATGATCTAGCCTATGTCCCCTGCATCCTGCAATTCAGGTTGAGCTCTCCTTCTGATCCTCCTTGGTCGTGCTCCAGGTGTGGCTTGCTGCAACCCTCTGGGATCCGCATCGTCAGACTGTACCCCATGAAATGTTGCGTCGGTTGTATCGCTCAGCAAAGGGCTTGGCACGCTCAGGGGGTTCACTGGCTCAAATTTGCAATGTAACCATCTCATTATTGGGGTCTTCCTGCTGCCCTTCATTGTCCAGCTCATCCTCATCCTGAAGTTGATGAAGAATATCTGGACTGATGGTTTCCTGATCATTTGCTTCAGCTTCTGTCTCTTCCTGATGCGCAACATCTGCAAAACATAACAGAGCAGGTGTTTGGTTATCAGCAGGGGAGGGGGCAGAGGGGGAGGGTGACTGGAATACACGGGTCACAAATCGCAGGCTCTTTTCAAAGACCACGATGCCAACCCAGACTGTGCAATTTGCAGGGCTTACCCTCTCTCGGTAACCTGGGCCCAGCGTCCACATTGGTGATTGATCTCTTGCGAGATTTAATGATATCAGCGATCCTCTGTTCCACGGCTGTTAGTTGCAGCCTACTTGGTGCACCTCCTCCAGTTTTTGACCTTTCTCGATTGATCTGCGACACCTTCCTCTGCAAAGATGAAACTTGAACTTTTTAAGAGAGGATCCTTAAAAACATACATAAGAACATAAGAAATAAGAGCAGGAGTAGGCATACGGCCCCTCGAGCCTGCTCCGCCATTCAATAAGATCATGCTGATCTGATCATGGACTCAGCTCCACTTCCCTGCCTGCTTCCCATAACCCCTTATCCCCTTATCGTTTAAGAAACTGTCAATTTCTGTCTTAACTTTATTCAATGTCCCAGCTTTCACAGCTCTCTGAGGCAGTGAATTTCACAGATTCACAACCCTCTGAGAGAAGAAATTTCTCCTCATCTCAGTTTTAAATGGGCAGCCCCTTATTCTAAGATCATACCCTCTAGTTCTAGTCTCCCCCACCAGTGGAAACATCCTCTCTGCATCCACCTTGTCAAGCCCCCTCATACTGTTATACGTTTCAATAAGTTCACCTCTCATTCTTCTGAATTCCAATGTAGAGGTCCAACCTACTTAACCTTTTCTGATAAGTCAACCCCCTCATCCCCGGAATCAACCAAGTGAACCTTCTCTGAACTGCCTCCAAAGCAAGTGTATCCTTTCATAAAAATGGAAATTAAAACTGCACGCAGTATTCCAGATGTGGCCTCACCAATACCCTATACAGCTGTAACAAGACTTCCTTGCTTTTATACTCCATCCTCTTTGCAATAAAGGCCAAGATTTCATTGGCCTTCCTAATCACTTGCTTTACCTGCATACTATCCTTCTGTGTTTCATGCACAAGAACCCCCAAGTCCCGGTGTACTTCAGCACTTTGCAATCTTTCTCCATTTAAATAACAACTTGCTCTTTGATTTTTTTCTGCCAAAGTGCATGACCTCACACTTTCCATCATTATACTCCATCTGCCACATTTTTGCCCACTCACTTAGCCTGTCTATGTCCTTTTGCAGCTTTTTTATGTCCTCCTCATAAATTGCTTTTCCTCCCATCTTTGTATTGTCAGCAAACTTGGCTACGTTACACTCGGTCCCTTCTTCCAAGTCGTTAATATAGATTGTAAATAGTTGGGGTCCCAGTACTGATCCCTGTGGCACCCCACTTGTTACTGATTGCCAACCAGAGAATGAACCATTTATCCCGACTCTCTGTTTTCTGTTCGTTAGCCTTCTGTTGTGGTGGCCACACACACACACACAAATGTAATTGCAGTACATAAATAAAAATATTACTTACAGTAACTGCTTGGCCAAGGTCCAGCCACTTATTTTTGATCTACATGCCGCTTCTCGGAGTCATGGCCACTGCATTAAACTCTTCTACAACTTGGTGCCAAAGTTTTGCTAGTAGAGAGGGTTTCAGTTTCTTTTGTCCCATTCTTCCTTTGTTCTCAAGCACATCCCATATTCACTCAATGATGTTTACCAGGAGCTCAATTTCTTCTGCTAGAAATCTCTTGGCCCTTCCCTCTTCCCCTTCTCCTTCTCCTTCCCCTTCCCCTTCCCTTGGATCCATCATATGCAGCTAAAATGTAAATGTCCACCTCCAGCTCCGATCCCAATGTGTTCTCACAAGCTCTTGATCCGGACCAGGAAGTTCACCGTGGATGCGCGGGCATACCCGTCACGTGGAAAAAAAAAATGTTTTCGCCGCATGCTCACAGACTTTGCGACGCACACTTGAAGCACCGCTCCCAGACTTAACTTCGGGTACCGCAGCGGCAAAATTAAATTCTACTTTGGCGAAAGTTGTACAGGCAACTCTCAATTATCGGGTCCCTCGGGGATTGGGTTATGCCGGGTAAACGATTTCTCCGTTAGAGCGAGTTGACATTACAATTAATGCTTACAGTACTGCAGGTGTGCTCTAACCAATAGCTGTAGTGTATCTTCTAATCCTTGAATTCTAGTCCTCTAGATCTAAAGACCATTAGGCTTGTTGATTACTTCCTGTAACTGCTCATGGCATTTTAATGAATTATGAGAGACAGTGGACCTGTGTGCGAGCAGCAGCAGGAGCTGAGGCAAGGCAGAGCGCTTAAAAGCAAGGCTCGACAGGCAACATTTGAAAGGAACATCAGAGTTTCAAAGTGACATCACACACACGGAATTTTAAATACAGTTCCGACGGTTTCCCGTTGCATCCGTGTGTGGATAATCGAGAGTTGTCTGTATTTTTTTTTTTCGGTGCAATCGAGCACAATACAATCGGCCGTACATCCTCCTGGGTGCCAAAAATCGGCAAAGAGGAAAATAGAGCCCAAAGACTTGCATTTATGTAGCACCTTTCACGACCACCGGACGTCCCAAAGCGCTTTACAGCCAATTAAGTACTTTTTTGGAGTGTCGTCACTGTTGTAATGTAAGAAACACGGCAACCAATTTGTGCACAGCAAGCTCCCACAAACATTGCTGCCATAATGACCAGATAATCTGTTTTCGTGATGTTGATTGAGGGACAAATATTGGCCAGGACACCGGGGATATCTCCCCTGTTCTTCTTTGAAATAGAGCCATGGGATCATCTGCATCCACCTGAGAGAGTAGATGGGGCCTTGGTTTAACGTCTCATCTGAAAGACAGTGGCTCTGCAAGCTCGATTTGTATACTGCACTGACTTTATTTCAGGCAATACAGCATGACCAAATGGAAACTCCTTATTAACTACCAGGTCTCAGGTGCAGCTTGGGAATAGGGCAGCTGCAGAAATGGTAAAAGCATTTGTAAACGAGTCAGACAACAGGACTTTAATGTTCCACTGAAGAGCACATCTAGGCCTTAAATCTGACTGTGGGATCATTGTGTTTGAACACTTTAGATACTTGTCTGAAATTCCTCTCTCCACTATTTCAGCAGATGTATTAGCCCATTTATTTTAAACATTATAACATTGCGGAGAAAATTTTGGGCAGGTGAGGTAAATAGTCATACATATTTATCCCACAGTATAATGCAAGACATGGAGGAAGAGGATGCAAATATCTGTCCTATCTTGGCTGCAGAATTGGAAAAAGACATCAAGCATAGATGAGACCTCTCACCAGTGGACGTAGCTGACCCAGAATTGCCTTCTTGCGCTTTCTAGCGTTGATTACAAACCAACATTGGTAGAGACTTGACATTCGGTTGCATGGCCAATTTTTCATCTAGGACTGTAAGAGGAAAATATATTAAGCAAGAGCATTTAAAAAAATCATTCAATACATGCTACTGTGAAGACAGCTTCCTAGGTCAGGAACAAGATGGATATTTCCATCTTTAATAAGACATATGAGACCCTCAGGGTGTTAATGAGATTCTGTAAGACAACAAAACCTTTATGCTTTTGGTAGCATCATTTCAGATCCAATTCCTGCTGCTTTATCACCAAGGCCTTTGAGCTCATCATAGTCATTAACATCTTGGATACAAATGATGATGTGAGTATTCTGCCTTTATTTTACTGCCATCTTTGAACTTTAATGCTGCAAAGTCCCAGTAAGCAGGATATTTAGAAAGTCATTGCTGAGATTCAAAAATCCTTTGTAATTGCTTCCACAAATCATCTTTAAAAACCATTTTAAGCCTTTCATGTGGCAATATTTGGCTAAATCTGTTGATGAACAGGAATAAGCATTTTTAAACCCCACTTAATGGCTGCCAGAAAATTTGTATTGATACTATTGCCTGCGTTTTTCTGAGCTATCTTGGGCTTATTCAGATCAGAAAAAAAATGCTCTTTCTTATAGATGTTTAAAGTTTTTAAAGGGCTGGATTTTCGGCTTGCTTGCACCTCTGTTAGCGCTCTGGAGGGTGTTTCTAGGCGTTATGGTGGGCATCCAGCATTTACCGCCTGGCCGGCAAATTTGGCTCTTGGTTTGCAGCGGTGCAAAAACTTATCGGCCTGCCCTGCAGTTTCACTGAGATAATGATATCAATCGGCATGCAACACTGCGCTAGCGTCCTGGATGCAAAATTAGGCCCTAACGCCTCATTAAACACCCATCCCAGGAAACGTCTGAAAAATCAGGCATTCCCAGGGTGCAGCAGGCGGTATTGGTGGCATATTTAAATAAAGGGAGGAGGGATCCTACATCACAGGTCACATTGAGTGGCTATGGTTGTGCACATCACGCTGCATGAAGCTCTGACTTAAAAGCGACAGTTTTATCTGCCACTACAGTGTTCTTACAAAGTCAGTGAGATAATTTAATGGGGGCATTACTAGTTTGCCAGCGTATCATGTTGCATGCTATTGCCAGGCGGCGTCAAGCTAGAAGGGCTCTTGTCCATGTAGGGCCGTGGATGAGGAGAGGCCGACAATGTCTGGGGAAGAGGGTGTACCCCCCAAGGGCTTACAGGCACCAATGCTCATACCTCCAGATCTGTGAGGAGCAGTGTGTGAAAAGGCTGCGCTTCTGAAAGGAAGTGCTGATAGAGATATGCCATCTCCTACAGCAAGACCTACAGTCTTACAGCACCAACAGGACTGCACTGCCTGTCGCAGTGACGGTGACTGTGGCATTGGCTTGCTATGCCTCCGGCTCCTTCCAGGCAGTAGCAGGGGACATATGCTGCACATCGCTGCATTCACCACGTCACAAAGGCTCTATACGCCCACAGAATGGACTTCATAAAGTACCCAATGAGCAGGGGCAGCCAGGATGAGCAGGCATGTGGGTTTGGCAGAATTGCAGGCTTCCCGAGGGATCAAGGAGCCATTGTCTGCTAACACATAGCCTTGCAAATTGCAGAGTTATTCAGAATCCAAAAGGGATACCACTCCCTAAACGTTCAGCTGGTGTGTGACCACATGCAGCACATCCTCGCAGTTAATACCCGCTATCCAGGGAGCGCACATGATGCTTTCATCTTGTGTGAGAGCAGTGTCTCACAAATGTTTCAGCGACCAAGGGAAGGGCATGGCTGGTTGTTCAGGGACAAAGGACACAGCCTAGCCACCTGGCACATGACCCCTCTCCGCAACCCCATCACAGAAGCCGAGCAGCGCTACAATGAGAGCCATGCAGCCACCCACAACATCATCGAACAGACAATTGGAGTTCTCAAGCACCGCTTCCAATGCCTGGACCGCTCTGGAGGTAGCCTTCACTAATTCCATCAACAGGTCTCCGAATTCATTGTGGTGTGCTACATGCTACACAACTTGGCCATCATGAGGGGCCTGGCATTGCCATAGGGGATTGCAGGCCCACCTTAGGAGGAGGACAATGAAGAGGAGCCTGGCGAGGCCCCAATTGCAAAGCCACCCTATCCACGGGGGAGGCAGCATGGAGAAGCTGCTGGAGCAAGAGCCGCATGTCACCAGCTCATAGTTTGCTTGAATTGAGGAAGCTAAAGGATGCATCTCAAACTGGCCATGCTTTGTGCCACCATAAAGGCACATCTACACTGAACTTTGGAATGAGACAAACAACACAAATGGCAAAAGGTCAAAGTGATATTTTATCAAAAAAAGTAACAAACAATCACTCCCATTAAAATGAAACAAGTCAATAAACAGCATTCTGCTGCAAATAACTCAACAAGTGCATTAATGAAAAAAAAAATATTTGCATAACTACTCAGAATACATCAAGGCATCTACAGAAGGCTATCCCACCACTTAATGTGACTTTCCCTGAGATTTCCCCCCTTCACTTCATTCCACGCCTGCTGCTCCTCCTCAATCAGGCCTCAGTGCTTACAGCAAGGCTACTTGAGAGCTGCTGTGGATGTGCAAATGTCTTCACTTCACTCTGTGTAGCTGGTGACTGGTGTTTCAAAGATTAGGAGCAGGTGAGAGGCAGATAGCATAAAGGCTCAGGGTGATTATTTATAAAATGCATATCAGCAATTGGAAGTGGAGTGTGATAAGGCTTGACAATGATTAGGGTACAAGAGGGTAGATGCATCCATAATGCAGAGGCAATGGCTGGAGAAGTGAGCCTTCAGCTTTCTGCTGCATTCTACAACCCACACTATGGTAAGCAACACATTGACAAGTGGCAGCTTAATCAAAGACTTAACATTGTGTGAGGCACTGATCTTGCAAGCATGGCAAGCCTGCATCAATGTGAAGGGTACTCACCCTGATGAACCTCGTGAGGTCACTGAACTTCTTGCGGCATTGTGTGCCAGTTCTGGCCACCGTGTCTGCCACTGACAACTCCTGTGCTATCTCCCACCAGATTCTCTTAAATATGCTGGGTAACAGTCTCCTTTCTCCAATCGGATGGAGTGCAGACCACCTCCTTTCACTGGCCTGCACTTAAGCCTCAGCAGCCACTGTAGAGAATAGTCTGGCACGTTGCCTGGCCTCTTGCTGCGTCATCTCTCCTGGAGTCTCTGAAGTTGGCCTGGTCATCTGTGCATGCACGCAGGAAACAGCCATGCCCTAAAGTGTCGACTACGCCCGGGAAAATGGCAAACTTTTTAATACTGGGATTTTCAGCTGAGCTGCAAAAACTTCCTTGTGGAATGCCTGATTTTCTGCCCCCGATCATGGAACCTAATTCCATGGTGAAATTTTCAGATGATGCACAAATTTTTTCCAGCCGATATCAGGACCGCCCCGCTGCCATTACCACTCCGAAATCACAAAAGCCGAAAATCCAGCCTTTAGCCATAAAATGCCCATCTTTGAATGTAAGCTGCAATTTTCATTGTTCTGCTGTCGACACCAAAGTAAGGTGGTTTCTTCTGGTCAATTAAAAAAACCTTATTTCACATGTTTGTCAGAGGAGAGATCAATTCCTGGTAGTCTATTGTTGATTATGCATTTGTATTCCTTAAGAGTACAATGACAAAGAATAGCTCTAAACAAGGGGATAGGTAACCTTGCCAGGTTCTGGGGAGGGTTTGTTTATTGATAGTTTTTTAATGAGTGTGTGTATGTTGGTATGTGAGAATAGGACCTAGTAGTGTATGCACACAATCCCTGTTAATCTAGTGGGCATATAGGCATTCATCTGCATCCCAGGCTGTCCAATGATGATATGGCCTTGGATTTAGAGTCATAAAGATGTATATTTTAGGACTTCCAAATGTAACATGGCTGCCCCAGGAGTGCTGAATTCACAGTAACACACATAAATAAGCACAAGATTCATGGGCTGGAATTTCCTGTGCACTTGCACCCAGACACATAGTCGGGGTGTGAAGAAAAGTTTGATGAAACTTGTGCGTAACTGCGTTGCGCATGTAATTACACTATGCCCAAGTTTCCTCACTTGTTCACACTTGTCTATTGATTCCTGCCCCCAAATTAATCTCAGCTCATTTTAGTCACTCTGACCCCAGGTTAAATAGCCTTCCACGCAAATTTCCTGCAAATACACTGACTCAAAATGGGAGCAAAATTAAGACCAGAATTTTAGGAAACAAAGTAATTTTCTGGTCTTCTATTGTGATTTTTTTGAACAACTTTTTATTTATCATTACTGAGACCAGCAGTATACATCGTATTTCTTTGAATGCATTTTTATGGCATCAGTATAAGTCACCTTAAAAGTTAGAAAGCTTCCACAATTGCATGTTCTTAAAAATGCTGGCCTGGAGTTTCCGATTGAATGCGTTTGTTTTTTTCGCCGCAATTTCCCCGATATCGGCATAATTGCCGCAAAAGATCACAGAATTTTAAATGCAAATTGCAATCAGTGCAAATTGAGTTTCCACAACCTTTTGCATGAGTTTTAGAAACATTGCGCTAAAGCAGGCCCCACCCACAAAACTGGCCACACTCCCAGGGAGAATTAATCACCATTGGGAGTTTCCGCTAATTTTGCTTGTTTGCAGGCCTTTGAGGAGGTTCCAGCGATTAAGATGGATATTTTGGGCACAATGACACTAATAAGTTGGTTTTGAATGATTTATTTTTAAATTTACTAAGCAACTCACTAATAGTTTTGTATATTTTTTTCAATTCATTTTCAATCATTTAAAATTAGGTTACTCACAGGTAGTGGATCGACAGTGATTTAAAATGCCTATTTTTTGTGATAAACCTATTTTCAGCTGTAATAATCAAACTGGACCAAGTTACCACTCTGAAATATATCAAGGAATATTTCTTAAAACAAATTAAAAAAAATATACGTTTAACAACGCTGCTCAATTGAGTTGGTTCATGGCAAATTTTGTATTCGGCAATATGCAAATGAGTTTGAGTGGAAACTCAGGGGGGGAGAAAAACACTTTTCAAACGGGTTGCTATTTTGGGCATAATTTGCGCCAGAATCTCTGATTGTGCCCAAAGCAGAAACTCTATCCCACATTTGCCTAATGTATACAAATGATTGTTCGATGGCTTGAGACTTTCATTTTCATATCTAAAAATAAAATATATGGTGTGAGTTCTGGGCTTTCCTTGGGTGACTCAGGATCTATTCCTAGATTATTGATCTCCTCAAATTGTGATTGCCTCTTCTTGTACCATCTGCAGTGCAGTCAGGATAGAGAGCACTCTCAACTGTAAAGGTTTATAAAGAAAAACATGCAGCCTTCTACTGTTGCCCTGGGTGAATCATGTTCTGAACACACTTCTGGATATTTGTGGTTTGGGGTGACATTGCATGGATTTCCAGCACAGTCCCTAATAATAGGTTTCTCCTTTGGCATTTTATTCCTTAGGGTTTAAGAAATTCCCTTTTTTGCAGCATATTCCTAGACCCTTCCTTTTACTTTTTTTAGTGTCCAGTCTCTTCCACTTTCTGACAGGATTCTAAAGGTAAGCTGTTGGAGGCAATTCTGGGTAGGATAGATAGATCCAAATGCGAATGTTGAAGTACATCCAAATATTACTTTCAAAGGACAGAAGAAATAGGTGCAGGAGTAGGCCATGTGGCTCTTCGAACCTACTCCACTATTCAACAAGATCATGGCTGAACTTTTACATCAATTCAACTTTCCCGCCCTAACCCCATATCCTTTGATTCCCTTAATGTCCAAAAATCAATCAATCTCGGTCTTGAATATACTCATCAACTGAGCATCCACAACCCTCTGCGGTAGAGATTTCCAATGATTCACAACCCTCTAAGTGAAGAAATTTATCCTCATCTCAGTCCTAAATCGCGAACCCCTTAGCCTGAGATGATGACCCCTAGTTCTAGACTATCTAGCCAGGGAAAACAGCCTCTCAGCAGCTCAGAACTTTATGGCCCTGAAATTGCGATCTCCATGAGTACACTCAGAGTACGCCATCGTAATCCATTTGAAAGGCCCCGTAACTTTCGTGCGCAAAATCCGGAACTTGTGATCTGTCAAGGTATACCTTGGCAGATCATCCAAACCGCACGGAAAATCAATATTGCTGGCACAGAGTTGGGTTATTTGCTCAACAACTGCCCAGCAATTACCCACAAAACTCTTATGGCTGGTGAAAACAGGCATTGGGATTGCTTTAATCAGTGTAAGGCTATATATAAGCCTTAAATTAAACATTTAAAAATCAAAACTGATTCACAGACACTTTGGGGGATAAATTCCATAGCAGCCTATTTGGGGCGCTAACATTTAGAAGTTTGGAAAATTAGCGGCAGGCGCTAATGTTTTCAAATTTTAAAAAAGTTTGCCGTCTGTGCTCCAGGAAGGAAATGGAGCGCAAGAGACAGCAGTCAGGGTGGTACTTCTGCAGCGCTGCACACTGGGCCTTGCAGCACTGCCATGTTAGAAGGTTACTTCCCTCCCTTAAAGGGAAGGGTCATCACTGCAGGCTCTGCAAAAGAAGACTTACCTTCTCCTCGACAGCAGCCATGATCCAGCCCGATCAGCCCGATGCATTACAGAAGAGAGCTGGGCTGATCGCTCGTGGGCAAGAATCAAGGAAAAAATTCAAAGAGAGATTTCTATTATTTTTTTGTTTACCTCAGCCACCTCGTCTTTAAGCATTGCCACTAAAGTGCCCGGCCTCCGAATGAACACCTCTTGCAGCTGCCGGTGTTTTCGTACGCCGATACTGCAGGGGGTGGAATGTAACTTTGGGTCCAGGGCGCTACTGGGGTGAAGCGTACAGCGACAACGTCACGATCTCTGGGTGAAGAAGATTGGAGTATAATGCCGTACCGTTGGAGCAAACCTCCCGCCGACTATGGCGGGAGTCGATCATCTCGCTTTGCCCGGTCATTAAGTCATTAGCGCCCCATTATCACCCCCAAAGGCAATAATGGGAGGTGCTAAGGAGGCCAATTTCTAGGCCTTTAAATTAGTTTATACAAATATTGGCCCAGTTTAAGATGATTAAAATTATTTATCACAAAATTACATTTTTATTGAGGTTATTGCAATGAAGGGGCTTATGAATAAAATTATAATTTTGTACATTTATAATTATTAGAATTCTGTAGATTGCATAATTATTTGTGGCCCTTTTTGATTTTTGCCTTGGGTCTCTGCCCTCCATTTTTATTTTTCTTCTTTCTATCTTTTGCTTCTGCCCCCATTCTACTTCCCTCTGTCTCCCTGCATAGGTTCCCATCCCCCTGCCATATTAGCTTAACCCCTCCCCAACAGCACTAGCAAACACTCCCCCTAAGACATTGGTTCTGCTCCTGCCCAGGTGCAGACCGTCTGGTTTGTACTGGTCCCACCTCCCCCAGAACCGGTTCTAATCTCCCAGGAATTTGAATCCCTCCCTTCTGCACCACTCCTCAAGCCACGTATTCATCTGAACTATCCTGCAATTCCTACTCTGACTAGCACGTGGCACTGGTAGCAATCCTGAGATTACTACCTTTGAGATCCTACTTTTTAATTTAACTCCTAGCTCTCTAAATTCAGCTTGTAGGATCTCATCCCATTTTTTACCTATATCATTGGTACCTATATACACCACAACAACTGGCTGTTCACTTCTCCCTCCAAAATGTCCTGCAGCCGCTCCGAGACATCCTTGACCCTTGCACCAGGGAGGTAACATACCATCCTGGAGTCTCGATTGCTGCCGCAGAAACATCTATCTATTCCCCTTAAAATAGAATCCCCTACCACTACAGCTCTCCCACTCTTTTTCCTGCCCTCCTGTGCAGCAGAGCCACCCCACGGTGTCATGAGCTTGGCTGCTCATGATGTAGGTGAAACACGGGATGAGGTCCTACAAGCTGAATTTAGGGAGCTAGGTGTTAAATTAAAAAGTAGGACCTCAAAGGTAGGAGTCTCAGGATTGCTACCAGTGCCACGTGCTAGTCAGAGTAGGAATTGCAGGAAACCTCAGATGAATACGTAGCTTGAGGAGTGGTGCAGAAGGGAGGAATTCAATTTGGAAATAAATTTGGTATTTGGTTTTACCATTAGCCAAATGCTAATTCAGCTGTTTGTTGAGCTTGAAGGAACCCAATACAAGGGGTAATTCTGTGGAAATAGGGGTGAAATTCATCTTGGGCCATAGTGCAAAAATGGCGCTAGTAATTTAACAGGCCACTTTACTCTCTGCTCGATTTTCTTTTCCTTTCACTTTCAATGATAAAAGTAAAATTTCACCTCATTGTGTTTCTGGCACAGAGCCTCACCACTGAAAGCACAAATCAGGAATTTGGCCGCACGCCCTTAGGTTTCAGCCATTTGTTAATGTCTAGAAAGTCATGGACAGCACATGTCCGAATTTCTGATATGTGCTCCCAATGGACGAGGCTGCACATTGGGAGTACAATCTAGTCAAATTACCCAATAATGTCAAAAAACATAAAAGTATAATTAAACCACCAGGTTTCATGTTGGAAATAAAGTTCAATAGCATTCTGCTTTAGGGATTTGTTATTAAAATCGGAAGCCATGTCTCTATTTTTTGGTATAGTTGAACTGTTTCTTGAATGAAGGCTCATTATACCATCCATTTATCTCTCAAAGAAGGTGCTTTATGTTCTCACTTTTTAAGGGTCATTGCGTGATTCTGTGCTATCAATGGGCAGCCACACTCACTGGGAGAGTGAGTCGGAGATTTGGGGCTTAAGGGTTCAATTTTCCCCAGTTATCTGTGCTGTTTTTTTGGCACTTTTTTTGGCCTAAATTAAAATATCTAAGTTTCCCGAAAGTTTATGCACCAGCGTAACTCAGTTAGTTACGATTTATTTTAGGTTAGTTTTTTTTTTGCATCATCGGAGTCGTAACCTGATGTCTGCACCAGTTTTTCACATTTATGCAAGTTTGGCTAACTGACATTTCTCTTAGGACGGCGTATGTGACCACTCCCAAAAAACCTGCTGGTCATTTAAGAAAAACCAGCGCACATTAAAAAATCGACACAGAAAGACTCCAGTGTTTTTATGCAAAGTTTTGGAGGGAGTCAAGAACAGATCATGAAGCTTAATTTTTTCAAACTTAACATGGAGAAAATGGAAGTCTAATGCAATTCTTTCATTTTGGATTTTTTTCAAAGTGCCACACCACCACCGAACGTCTCCTCACCGGGCTCAAGGATTGAAGGGTCGGCCAGCAGAATCGCTCCCTCACACGGTCACGGGGGCTCGGGGCTCGGCTTCAAAAGAATTCCGGGGGAGTGGAGGGGGTGAGGGGTGGTGGAAGCCGAACTAAAGGCATGAGAAGCCTTACACTATGCAGCAGCATCAAAGGAAGCCCGGGGTGGGGCGTTCCGAGCCTCTGAGTCTGGGCGAGGGAGTGGTTCTGCCGGTCGACCCTTGAGCCCGGTCAGGAGACTTTTGGTTAGTGGTGGGGTGGTCCTTTGCAAAAATCTAAAATTAATGAATTGCATTAGACTTCATTGCCCCAAATTTCCTCATTTGAATGCCTAGTTTCCCATTCTAAGCAAACCTATTGCGCATGCACAGGCCTGGGTGTGGTCCATACTAGGGCGTCGACCTTGGGGAGAGAGAGAACAAAGAAGATTTAACTCCTTGTCCTGCTATTTTGAGCTTCTTGCAAAGGTACAATTTAATTCTGGGGGCAATATTGATAATGCCATACCTCATGCAAACCTTCTGCGGAGGAGACAATTGATTCAACATCATCGCAAGAGGAACCTCAGAGCACATAGGATGTTGGGCAGGAGGCCTTACCCACATTGGGTATATCGAGACAGGCATTGATATCTGCACCTGAGTGAAGCAGACTGTGTGCGAAGGCTGCATTTCCACAACAAAATTGTAACTGAGATCTGTGAGTTAGTAAAAGCAATCCTGAAACCTAGAAGCGTCAGCAGAAGTGCTTTGTCAGTCGGAGGAAGGTAACAGCTGCACTTTCATTCTATGTATCTGGACCATTCCAGGCCACAACTGGGGATATGCGCGCCATTTTTCAACATGTAACACATATCTGCATTCGGCAGGTGACTGCTGCACTATATGCCTGGAGGAATAACTAAATGGCTGTGGGCATCTTCAGGATTGCTGGCTTCCCAAAGGTACAGGGCTGCAATGATTGTACCCACATCACCTTGTGAGCACCTTTGGAGGATTCTGAGATGTACAGGAACAGAAAAGGCTTCCACTCAATTAATGCGCAGCTCGTGTGTGACAATCTGCATCACATCATGTCAATTGATGCGAGATACCCTGGGAGCACCTATGATGTGTTCATCCTACGCAAGAGCGCTATATCTGCCATGTTTCAGCAGCAGCCAGAAGGGCATAGCTGGCTGCTGGGAAACAAAGGGTATGGCCTCGCCACCTGGCTCATGACGCCCTTACGCGTAACCCGGACTGAACATGACTGAAAATGCAATATGTTGCAATGCGCAGCTTAATAGAGAGAACCATTAGCATCTTGAAGCAATGTTTCCGATGTATGGATCATTCTGGAGGCTACTTGCAATATTCCCTGAGATTGTCGGTCAGTTCACTGTTGTGTGCTGCATGCTGCATAACTTCGCCATCATGAGGCAGTAACAGCTGGTAGTAGAAGACACACCTAAGATGAGAGTGGTTGATGATGAGGAGGAAGATGCTGATGAGGAGGAAGAGAATGAGGAAGACAAGCAACTGCCTGAACCCGGAGCACGACGGCGGAAGAGGACAGGCCATCGTGTCCCTTTAACGATTGCTCCAGCCTTGCGCCAGCAGTTCTTCTGTGAACACTTTGCTGCCTGAAGGCTCAGCGTCAAATTTTCCAAATGGACCATGTGTACTGTTTGGACCTGTTCCGTATGTTGTGTTGCATAAATGGAACAAATAATAGAAATGATTGTGCTTTATTTCAAAAAGTTATGTTAATAATGGAACACATAATGGAAATGATTCAGTTATAATTTAAAATATATTTTATTTAAAAGTTTAACAGTTGTTTGTATTTAACTTAACTTAAATAAAAAATATTCTTGTATCAAACTTTAAAGTTTTCAGTTGAGATCACTTACAAACTTTAAGATCAGTTACAAACTCTAAGATCACTTAAAATCTTGAAGATCACTTACAAACTTGTAAACTTGTAAATATACATAACTTACAAAAAACTTTAAGTTGAGAACAGTTACAACAGTAACGCAATAATAATAACAACAGCAACAACAACAACAGAAGCAAAGAAAGGCTGCACCCATCTCTCCTCCATCTTATTCTAAGACCGCCCGCTGCGCTTGGACTTGTTGACTGCACTCCTGCCCACATGCTGTGACACAGCGTTTTTCGGGTTGGTACCAAGCTTATTCTTTCGAACATCTCGGGTAATGCACACTTCTTGATGTCGGGGGTGGAGGGGGAGGTGGGGGCTGTTGGTAATGTGAAAGGCCCGGCTTGGGATTGGAGTGGGAGTGGCAGTTGATTCTGTTAATGGGCGCGGGGTCTGGGTGTGTTCCCTTATTGAAACAGCTAACTCCAACATTCCCTCTCTCATGTGCCCTGGCAGTGTCTTAACTACCTGCAACATTCCCGCCCTCATGTTCGCCAACAGTGTGTCAGGTACCTTCGACATTCCCTCCCTCATGTGCCCGGACAGTGTTCCCATTTCTCGTGAGAGTGTTGTTACTTCTCCCGACAGTCCGCATACCTCATCACCCGCCTCACTGATGGTGTCCAGGAGTGATCGTGTAAGGTCAGTGCTCTCCCCACTCATTGCCATCATCTGAACCACATCTGTTAGATCCTGCACCTCAGGAAAGTGCTGTCAAGCTCTCTTTACCTCATCCTGGGGGTGCCTGGCTGCATCGGTGGGGCCCTGGGTGTGCCTCGCTGCATCCCACTGGGAGCTGCAGCCTCGGAAGGTGGGGCCCAGGATGTGCCTAGCTGGAATCCCCAGCCTCGGACTGTGAGAAATCATGGAATGTCCCAACACTCGTACCACTCAGGAAAAGGCCTGGCACCTCAAAGAGCGGCACCTGCACAACAGTGGGGGCTTTATCCATCACCTCCTCCTGCCCCTCTCCCTCAACCCCTGCTCTTGGTCTGGAAGGTGGGATTGGAAGATGTTCTCCTCTTCAGGCTCGTCCGCATTTGAATCTTCTTCCGCATCGGCTTCTGCATCATCAGGATTGGCCTCAAGTTCTGCAAAATATAACAGAACAGTCAAATGGTTAGCATCAGAGGAGGGGGCAGAGTGGCATGAGTAGGCTCACACAGCGCAGGCAGCAGGCTCATTTGAAGGACCACGATGAATGATAGCACATTGCATCAACCTAAGCGTAGCTGACGGAGACATCCCCATGAACCGAAGCATGGCTAGCCTGTGCAGTTCTTAACATTTAGCAAAGCCAGACTGTGGAATTGGCAGGACTTACCCTTTCCCTCGAGTGTGGGCCCAGCTTGTGCAGTGGTGGTTGCTTTTCTCCAGTCAGGACCCATCAAAGCAGTGACCCTGTCTTCCAAGTGTGTCAGTGGGTGCAGGTTTGCTGGGCCTCCTCCTGCTCGAGTTCTTTTCTTTTGTTGTGTGCCACCTTCCTCTGCAAAGATGAAAATAGAACTTTTTAGAGAGGGTGTCTTTCTACTGGGTGGGACATATAGAGATGGTCACATTTACAATTGCAATTCCATTGAATAAATGAAAATATTACTTACACTATCTACTTGACCAAGGTCCTGCCACTTCTTTTTGCACTGGCCTCCAGACATCAGGGTGGTCACCATTGCACAGTAATCTTCCGCAAGTTGGTTCCAGCGTTTCTTCATTTCTTTTGGTGAAACTTTTATGTGACCTCTGCTGGTGTCCAGCACGTGCCATCTGGCCTCAATTAATGTAAGCTCCACTTCATCCTGTGAGAAATTCTTGGACCTTGAGCCGCGTTGCATATTGTATTGCAGCTCCGATTATTCCACTGAGAATTAAAGTTCTCACACACAACTGGCTCTTTAAAAATGGCCGAATGCAGACTGGAAACTGTACTAGGCACGTACGCCCATAACAATCACATCAAAAACGTCGAGTTTTTTTCGCGCATGCACGGAAGTGGTAGCATCCTTTTTTCAGCGTAGACATTAGGCTCTATTCCCCGAAGCTAAAGGATAGGCTGCGCAGCACCAATTTCAAAAAATAGAACGGGGAAACTTGCTAATTATTTTTTTGGAGTAGTCGGGGCCAAAAACAACGGGCGTAGCTTTTGCAATACGCCAAATAATGGCATTGGGGAAAACTAGTGATCGTAGCCCTATCTCTGCCTCAGTGTGAACATGGCTCCCTTCCAGGAGTGTAGGATTGTGGAATTCCCTCTTTTATTTCTTACTTATGATAGAACCTGTTTGAGAGATTGAATTCCAGTAACATTTCTTTCTCAGTCATTTATTGCCAACATGGCAATAAACAATGAAGTCTCATAAATTATTGCAAACCTTTCTAGTTTATAACAGGTATTTGGGTTATAACGGTAGTTTATGTCCCCACCAAAACCATTAGCTGGAATTTTGCATACATTGGAGTGACAGTGTTCTAAGTTCTCCTAAATCACCTTGTCTGTTTTAAAAAAATATATGAGTATATATTTTTGGTTGCTGCATATTATTGGGCTAGATTTTAGATAGGTTTGTGTCTAGTTTTTTGCCTGGGCGAAATGCAAAAACTACCTTTTTTGGTGCTAAACGAGTCGCACAACACTTTGCAGAAATTTCAGTAGTGGTTTTGCGGCAATGCTAAAACATAGCGCCCGCCCAATGTTTTCATCGTTTGGATGACGTCAATCGACGTGCAATGCTGCGCTATCACCCCGGGCAGAAAATTCAGTGATATTCAGTGCATAAAAGGATTGGGAGAAACCTGCGTTTTACACACTGAAGTTTTAGGTGAGTTTATAGTTCATTTTAAAGGATATTTAAGGAGATTTTTAAAAATGGAGCTGTGTCAGCCATTATTCCTGGCTGCTGTATTTAGACAATGTTAAGCTGCAAAAAGGCTTATTAATGATTATTTTGAGCGTAATCAAAGAGGTCGCAGACATATGGGGAGTTTACCTGGAACACCCTCCGCGAGGTTACCTGGAACAGCATTCATACCTGCAGCTCTCTGAGGCACAGTGCATTAGAAGGCTACGCTTAGAAGGTGGTCACAGAGATATACCAGCTCATAAAGACAGATCTACAGCCTACCAGCAGCAACAGAACTGAACTGCCTGTCGAGGTGAAGGTGACTGCAGCACTTGCCTTCTATGCCTCTGGCTCCTTTCAGGAAGCTGCATTTGCTAGGTGAATATTGTACTGTATGCACACAGGATGGACTTCATTAACTTCCCAATGACCAAGGAGGCACAGAATGAGAGGACTGTAGGTTTTGGACAAATTGGTGGCTTCCCCAAGGTTCAGGGTGCCATTTGACGGTACGCACATTACCCTGCATGCAACTTTTCTCAATCCAGAGTTTTACCGAACCGAAAGGGATTCCACTCCATGAACGTACAAATCGTCTGCGACCATACTCAGCGCATGATGGCAGTCAATGCCCAATATCCAGGGAGCATCCATAATTCTTTCATCTTGCTTGAGAGCAGTGTCTCATTCCTGTTCGAGCATCAACCACAAGGCCAAAGCTGGATGTTGGGGGACCCGCCTCCAGAACCCCCAGACAGAAGCCGAGCATCGCTATAATGAGGGCCATAGAGCAACACGCAACATCGTCGAACAGACAACTGGAGTGCTCAAGCAGCGTTTCTAGTGCCTGGAGCATTCTGGAGGCCTACAATACTCCCCTCAGCAGGTCTGTGAGTTCATTGTGGTGTGCTGCATGCTACACAACATAGCCGTCATGCGGGGACTTGCCAATGGGGACTGCAGGACCACCTCAGGAGAGAGGGGAGGAGGAGGAGGAGGAGGAGAAGGAGGACAAGGCAGAGAAACCTAGCGAGGAACCCATGCCACCACCACCATCACAGGGGAGGTCTCGTGCTGCTTTCGCCACTGCAAAAGTCTTACGTCAGCAGCTCATAATTGAACGCTTTGCTTGAAGAGTGACGATTGCCTGGCCACTCTATCCATGTTGACTATTTCCACTCATTCTGCAAATGAGACACTACACAGAAATGGTGAAGCTGAACAAATTTATTTAATAAACATTGTAAACATATTAAACATAATTTTGAAACTTAAATAAAATTTGAACTTTAACAGAATTTGTAAACTTTTAAAACTTTTATAAAACAACAACAAATCAACAACCGCTGCATTGAACGTCTTTTACCTTCGGCTCTTCCGTCCCCTCACATCATAACCCTACCCAAGTTGGCACCAAGAGTTCGCACAGCAAGGTGGCCAGAGTCCTGCTGTATTGTGGGAGGGGGGGAGATGATGGAGGCGCCATGTGTGGATCCACTTGAGTAGCTCAGGGTATCGAAGGCCCAACTTTTAAGTGGTGAGCCTCTTGCTCGACCTCGCCACTCACAGGTGATGTGGGTCTGGGTGTAACACTGGGGACTGCATGGGCATTGACAGCCACGCAGGTTTCGCGGCTCACACGGACAATCTACGACCTGACCTCCATCATGTTCGCAGATAGTGCTGCGATGCTTGCGGGAATCCTACCCAATACCTCTAGGAGCTGTCGGGTGAGCTGGACGCTCTCTCTGGACAGTCCCACCATGTCCAGTTATATGTCTGCCTGCCTGTCAGCAGAGCAGCTTTGCCGACTCAGCCTCCGGAGAGACGGCATACGGGATTCAACCCAGAAGTGCATTGCTGCACATCACCAGTACTTGGGGCATCAGATGGATGAAAGCCCGAGAATGTTTCATCATCGGACAAGGTGTTGTCCAGAGGAAAAAGAGGTGTCGAGTGCATCGCCCCCCCACCCCTACCCTCACCTCCCTCGCCCCCCCGGAGGTAGCTGCTCTGTCCACTCCTCTCCTTCAAGTTACTCGCCCTCGCCCTTGTCCTCATCCTCCCTCCTCCCCACCGCCCCCCCCACATGACAGCCTAAGGTGGAGGCTTCGATTGAAGGATTTGATGCATGCGATTCCTCATCTGAAGATGGAAAACAACAGACGAGTGGTTAGCAGCAGGGGAGGGGACAGGGTGACATGAGTAAGGTCATATAGCACAGGCTCATTTGAAGGACCACTGCTACTCCATTATATATAGTCCATAGACACTGCATGACATTGCCCCAATCCTAGTCCACAGACACTACATCACATTGCCCCAACCCTAGTCCACAGACACTGCATCACATTGCCCCAACCCTAGTCCACAGACACTACATCACATTGCCCCAATCCTAGTCCACAGACACTACATCACATTGCCCCAACCCAGCCCAGGGAGTGTGCAGGACTTACCCTCACTATTTAACGGGGGCTCAGCACCTCCACGAGCAGTTGCCTTCCCTGAGGCACCGACCAGACCAACCACTCTTTCCTTGCTGTCTGTCAGAGGCATCCTTCGGGATGGACCGCTGCCTCTCCATCGCTGCACCCGGCAGTTGTGGGACATCTTTCCCTGCAAAGATAACAATGGGAATGTTTACCAGAGGGCCCATCTGCTCTTGTGGCACACACAGATAGCCACCAAAGCACTTATACCACACTGTGTGCATTTAATAGTTCTCTGTTTAATGGCCCAAGATGTTGCACATGATTCATGAGGAAGACATTGATGTGCAGAAACATATTTTAAGATCACAGAAAGCAATCTTAATAATGTGTAAAGATCATTCATGGCAAATAAGGTGTAACACTAAGCCTACCTATACCAACAGCATGAGAACAAATAGTGTATCAGATTTATAATTTAAGTAATGAAGGAGTGCAGCAATAAAAACATTACTTACTTTAACGACCCTGCAATGGTTATTAAAAGTCTTGCGGCACAGTGTGTGGGCCCTTCGGATGGCGTGGATATAGGAGACCTCCTTAAATATGCTGGTCCAAATTCTATGAAAAGCCACTGGGAGGGGTCTACTTGCACCCCCGCAGTTTAATTCTGCCCATCTCCTTTCAGCAGCAGTGACAAGGGCCTCATTTGCCTCACTGCTGAACTTTCTGGCTCTCTGCCTGCTCCCATCTCCTTCCATCGTGAATTAAATCTAAAAATGGCTGATTCAGTCCTGGGTGTAATGCGTATATGTGGGAGCTCCCTGACAGCTGACCAGAAGCGCAGGAAGAAGAAAGAAAATTGAAAAAAAAAATTGCGCATGCTTAGAAGGTCCATGGGGCTTCAACCTCCACTTTTGTGATTATGGGCATTATTTCCGGTGTGGACGGTAAAAAAGGGTTTTCAGATCGCCGGCTTCTCGCTCATTCTCAAAGCACCTAGTCTTCATTTTTGAAAATGGACGTTACTGCGAAAAATAGGAAATGGGCGGTAGCATTAAATGTTTTTGACCTTCTGCCATAAAGTGCGTCGGTTCTGAGCAATGGCATAGCAACGCTCGATTCCTGCAATTCAGGAGGTCAAGGGTCATCATGACATGCGCAGAAGAGGAGACAGAGAGAAAGGGAGCTCAGAGGGACTGAAGGCATGTCTGGGTGTGGTGTGGCTGCTTTGGGAGGAAGGAGGGGGACTTTAGAGCTTCACAGCAAGTAGGGAAACAAAAATTAGCTGTTACCAGCCACATATTTGCCTGAATTTGCCTATAATGGAGAGAGAGGAGGAGGCATCACAGCACACTGTGGAGACTGATGCTGGAGAGAGCAGTGAGGTGGGAGAGGAGCACATTGGAGGGTGCAAAAGAGCCAGGAGGTTCTCGGATGAGGCAAATGCCCCCTCCTGCAGGAGGTCGAGTCACGCTGGGGTGATTTAACACACGGAGGGCGTGGGAAGCCCACCCCAAAGGCCAACCTGAAGATATGGGCCGAGATAGCAGAGGTGGTCTCGACGGCAACCCGTTGAGGTTCACGAGGGCAACCAATGCCGCAAACGAAGGAACTGCCTTGTGGGATCCGCAAGAGTAAGTATCACATTGATCTACATGTACTTATGTATTTACATAATTTGATTTGTAACAGTCTTGAGTGACTATCATCAGGTGTGTGGTCTTTTACTTTTACCGGGAATGTTTTACTTAAAGCCTGCGGTCATGGTGTATGTCTTTAGGTCATGAATGATAATTTTCATAGTAATCATGATTACATGTGTTGTATCAGTCTCCGTGACAGTATTTAGCAATGATATCATGCAATGATCTCATGTCCTGTCACCTTTTACAGAAGAAGCTATCGACGATGAGGTCCGTGCAGAGGAGAACAAGTGGGGGGTCACCAGTCCCCAGCGACATCACTGACATGGCGCAGCGGGTGCTCACACTCATGGGATAGTACCCCCGGACAGCCACGGATGCATCTGCAGATGCTGAAGTGATGCCATGTGAGTAAAGCTTACACCATTGCATGATGTGAAGTCAATAGATGCCACACCAACTCATATCCGAACAATCATATATGATAGATGATTTCTAAAATTGTCATAGAAATAATGATGGCCCAATGAAAATCATTGGAATGCAAATGTGTTGATGGTCATGAAATGTGATGTCTGTGATGATTTTGATAGCGGTGGTGCTTTTGTCGTGCATATGCTGTGTGTAGCCCTGGACTCACCTTGTCACCCTAGCACCCCCTTCTCCTCTAATAAACTCATTTGTGTTTTGCAGCTCAGCCAGCAGTGCGTCCCAAGGCAAGACCACAGAGACCAGAAGGTGGTGGCGCGAGGCCCGATTCTCCGGACGATCCAACATCTGGTGCTGAGGAGTTCTGATTCTCGCCCGTTCTCTGTCGTTCGCAGTGGTGATGTGGAACCTAGGGGTGGAGTGCTGCTATCGGGGACCACTGGGAGGCCTGTTCTCCACGGATGAGAGTGTGGACTTCGAGGAACCTGCATCGCCACGCTCCAGAAGCCATTCCACCCCAAGGCGATCTAGTGGTCCTCCAGTCATTCCCGCCTTCACTCTGGAGGTACCAGCCCCAAGCACCTCCACACAGGGCACATCATTTGTCCCCAGGATGGCACCAACCCTGCGGAGGTCTCATGGACGTGGCAGGTCTGTTCCACAAGCGCCACATGACAGCAGAGAGATGGTACAGTTGTCCAGGAGGACTGGAGACATTAGTGACCAGTTCATCGAAGCATTGGGGGACATATCCCGACAGTTGGCCACCATGACCGAGTACATTCCACAGATGGCGAAGGCCCTGGATGCGATAGCCAGGAACACTGCTAGCACAGGCCTCCCAGTGGTCCCCGAGCACGGCACTCCACCCCTAGGTTCCGCATCACCACTGCGAATAACAGATGAGAGCAAGGACCAAGATCCTGTTTTCGCATCAGAGAATGTTGCCCCCTCGGTACCCCCCTCTTGTACCCGTGCAACCACCGCATCTGCCTTTATCCCCCCCAATGATGCACCGCCTGAGGAGCTCCTCGGCCAGGCGCCGTGGAGCAAGGAGGAGAAGGGGTAGAGATGGGGAGAAGAAGGGGAGGGGGAAGGAAAGTGAGATGCATGTCTGCAGGTGATGGCTGTGTTATATCTCCATTTGGGTGTATGCAATTTGTTGTAATGTATGGGGGCTGGGGACCATGCTCCTGCTTTGCCTTTGTAGTCTGTGTTGCTGGACATGTTGAACATTTGATTGATGTCAATGGTGGAAAAAGTGGTGTGTGGGTGGGGGTTGGGTGTTATGCCTGTGATACTTATGATTTCAGACCAATGTTGGTATAAAATTTTTGTTATTGAACATAATCTGTCATTCATTGTCTCAAATAGCTACACCGTTACACACTTTTGATTCCTTAACATGAAAGGGTTAAATATAACTTAACATTATTCAACGTAAACTTTAACTGGCACCAAATTGATGGGCACCATTGATGTCTGAGCTGCACACACATAGCAGTGTGTCAGCGTTGTCACTCATATCAACGCTCTTTCAGGCAAATTGGCGATATCAGCTCCTCATGTAAGAATCTTGCAGCTATGTAGCCACCATGGGCATTTTCCTGCGATCTGGAGGGGGTCGTGTGCCTGGTTGCATAGACAGCCTGATTGTCTGGTCCTTGGTCTGCATCCAGCCCCTTGCTGTCCTCTTCCTCTCTCTCATGAGGTGGAGCATCAGTGCCTTCTGGTAATTCTTGGCCCCTTATGATAGCCAGGTTGTGCAGCATCGAGCACACGACCATGAATTTACCTACTTGCTCAGGGTTGTATTGTGGCTCCCCTCCTGAGTGGTCCAGTCATTTGAAGCACTGCTTAAGCACAGTTATTGTTTGGTGGCCCCATTGCATTGTATCTATAATAGCGATTGATCAAAAGCAATGATTTCCTCACTAAAATACACCTGGAGTAAAGCCCCAATAGTCCAGAGTCTGAAAATATGTCTGTTGAGATGTTCACTTCACCTGAGAAGAACTCCAGAGTCAATGCAAACTCCCCTGAAGTTGAGGCAGCCTTTTGAATGAAGCGACCTGCAATTTTAAAAATGCCAGCCACACCGCTGGCGTTCGTACAGAACAGTTCCACTTTTTCTGGACGTTTTTTGGGCGAGCGATATTGTGGGCGATATGTATGCGAGGTGGTAAAGTGATGGTGGGCGATCTCGTTTTACCAAATGTGCTCTTTACAACAAAAAAAAGTGGGTGGGCGGTATTATTGAATCTCGGCGTTAATTCCTTGCGGAAAGTAACGCTGGGTGATATTATGAGAGTTGATTTCTCCCATTCTGATGATTCTGCCCAAAAAAAGTGGGCGGGCAGTAATATTTTCTCCTGGCGTAAAGCACATGGGGAAAGTAATGCTCGGCGATAAGTTTTCTGAAAATGCCTGTCAGTTTTTATATTGTGCCAAAATGTGCAATATATGGCATTATACGTCATTTCAGTGATAAAATGGGCACGAAGTGGGCGTTAAACATGCAAAGAAAGTGGAGGTTCGAGCCCAATTTCTTTTTTCAGTCGCAAATTTCGGCACCGGTGCACAAATTCTGTTGTGCAACACCGGATTTATCGCTATCACTAACAATCTTCACCATTTGCCGAATTTTGCGAGCTCTGGCGGTAACGGTAACCCAGCTGTAAAAATTTTTCACTGCGATTAGCACCCGAAAATGGACGAAATTGCTTTAACCCGAAATTCTAGCCCATTGACTATGCACCTCACTTTGCAACTGCTCGCTAAATCAAAACAATTAAGCTGAACTATATCCAGAGGTAGTGAGCAAAAAGAATAATTAAGAATGAATTTTGTTTGATAAATAAATATAAGTTAGGCTTTAGGCTTTTGGTTCATGAATCTCTAACTTTTCATGAATTCAATAGTCGGTCACACCAACTCGAGCTGAGGCGACTTGATAGACGCCTATAAAATAAGGAAAGTGCTAGATAGTGTGCTTATTGAGAGATTATTCCAGTGTAACAGAATGGGGAAGGCCAGGGGACAAGTATTCAAACTGTGCAAGAGCAGGAACAGACTGAATGTTAGGTGGTTCTTCTTTTCCCAAAGTGTAGTGAACCTCTGGGACATGTTGCCGACTGGTGTGGTGGGTGCTGACTCCACGAGGGAGCTACACCGGATCTTGACTTGGGCAGAGATTGCATCCTATGGAAGGGAAGTGTCTTTCGAGATAGCTCGTGATCCATGTGATCTCCTGGACTGGTTTTGATCGCCTGAACGGGTCAGAGAGAGGTTTTCCAGAGTACTTTTTTCCCTTATAGACCCTGGGTTTTTTCTCTGTTTTTTTTGCCTCTACTGGGGGTGGAGGGGTGGGGATGTATTGTGGGGGAAAGGGGGGGTGCGGTCAGGGGGGCTGGTGAAAAAACTGTCGAGTCATCATGATCCTCTAGCTTTCATGGTTTGTGGGGCAGGCTTGATGGACCAGCTGGTCTTTTCCTGCCTGTCAATTTTGTATGTTCATTTGTAACTCCTTGTGGGTACCCATTATGTAATTGATAGCATTTTTCTTATGATAAAGGGCATACAATTATTGATTTAATAGCCACAATCACCTACTTCTAAAAATGTTATTATTTGTCCTATTTTTTGCTCCTCTGCTTATATTTCCATATTCTAAGAAACCTTATAATATTTAAAAGCAAATTCTTAAAGAATACGAACAATGACATGATGAGCAATACAAAAAAGACAACGCTGATATTTGTAGAACAGGAGCCATTAGATTGTATGCTACAATAGGGAACCTTGAACTGAGTAAAGCACTCAGTTCCTGCTTTTGCTTTAGTCAGCTCCTAGTTCTCTATTAATCAATAGAAACTGCTGGCTCATGTTTTGCAGCTTCGAACCAACACTGTACAAATGTGCCTTGAGAACTTTTTTTTATTTATAGCTTTGTTTTAATGTTTCTTTTTTCATTTTCCTCAAGTAAAGATCTCTCATTGATTGGAGTGCGGGAAGGGCAGACCAAGGGGTCATTTCTCATGAACTAGGGGTGAAATCACTTCACTCTAATATCTAGCCCTCTGCCAATATCTTGACCTAACGCTATGAAGGAGGCTATAGACTTGCTCTGTATCAACTTTCAACATAGGATGCCTGTAAGTTCAACTTGGCACAAGTTATTCAGGGTATAAGAGGGTCGATGACAATCACTCAAATCATGGGGGGCTTATTCTTTGATTTAAGGGGATGTGGTTGGGGATGGGAGGGGCGAAGAGTGGGTTGGTGGGGGTGGCAGGGGGGAGGAGGCAACGGGGAGAGGAGCTACAGCCACAGACCTTTTGGGGTCAATTTTAACTGTTCCCACTACAAGGGAAATGGACAGCAGTATGGCAGACACCCATTATACAACCCACGCAATTTTCCTTTCGATTGACCTTTGAGTATGAGAATAGATGGGCAGCTAACATAAAAGGGAATCCAAAAGTCTTCTCTAGACATAAAATAGTAAACAGGTAGTAAGAGGAGGGATGGGGACGATTAGGGACCAAAAAGGAGACCTACGCATTGAGGCAGAGGACATGGCTGAGGTATTAAATGAGTATTTTGCATCTGTTGTTACCAAGGAAGAAGATGCTGCCAAAGTCATAGGCCCAGAATATGCGGTCGGAGGCTGCCCGTGGGCGGGTACCTCCAACCACAACATTTTCTACGAAAGTACCTGGTGGTCCCCGAGGTACGAAAACTTCTGGTCCTCGGTCTCAATGCACAGCTTGCACAGCGGCCCACATATCCCATCAGTGTAGACGCATCACTGGGACATGTGGACTAGACCAACCTATCAAAATGGAGTATCGCCATTCATAGTTATTGTGAATTCTGTTTGTACGGAGCTGCCATAACTATGAATGGGGATACACCCAAAAACACAGAAACACATTAAATCCATTAAAAAAACATATCACACATTTAAAATTCATTGAAATTTAATTAAATTAAATATTTTATGCAAACATTTAATTTTTTGAATTTTTTTAATATGTTTTAACAGGGGTAAAAATAAACTTACCTTGGATAGGTTTTTTAATATAAAAATTTGTGATAATTGTTTATTTTACTATCTGTTAAAACTCTTACGCTGGTAAAAGCAGGCCTTACGCTGGCTTTTACCAGGCATAAGAATTTGAAGGACTGGAGCTGGGCTGGAGTTGGGCAAATAGTCCACCTCCCTGCCTGCGGAGACACTTCCTCCCAGAGAAATATTGAAAGATCGAGAGTTCCGGGTTTAGGCGCGGTACATGCCTAAATCTGGAACATAGAAACATAGAAACATAGAAAATAGGTGCAGGAGCAGGCCATTCAGCCCTTCTAGCCTGCACCGCCATTCAATGAGTTCATGGCTGAACATGAAACTTCAGTACCCCCTTCCTGCTTTCTCGCCATAACCCTTGATCCCCCTAGTAGTAAGGACTTCATCTAACTCCCTTTTGAATATATTTAGTGAATTGGCCTCAACTACTTTCTGTGGTAGAGAATTCCACAGGTTCACCACTCTCTGGGTGAAGAAATTTCTCCTCATCTCGGTCCTAAATGGCTTACCCCTTATCCTCAGACTGTGACCCCTGGTTCTGGACTTCCCCAACATTGGGAACATTCTTCCTGCATCTAACCTGTCTAAATCCGTCAGAATTTTAAACGTTTCCATGAGGTCCCCTCTCATTCTTCTGAACTCCAGTGAATACAAGCCCAGTTGAACTTGCACAGCCCCTACTGGTGCATCGTATGCACCCGGTGGGGCCACGGTTTCATGCCCAGCATGAAGGAGGAGATAGTTGAGATAATGATGGGATAAATTTGATAAAGAGGTGGTACGAGAAAGGCTGGCTGTACTTAAAGTAGATAAGTCACCCGGATCGGATGGGATGTGTAAAGTCCTCACCCTGCAGTACAGACTTACACGAGGCACATATTGAAGTCAAGGTCACTCTGGACCTGCACCTTTAATTCACAGCTCACGAGTGCCACACTTGCCTGAGACCTGCCTTTATATACCTGTGTGGAACAGGTATGCAGTGAAAGAGGAGATACTTGCAGTGTCTCCTGCAAGTGCACCCCTAGTGGTAAAGTATGCTTGTGGTTACAGGTCATATCTAGTTACAGTCATGTATAGCATGGTAAGATACAGTTATATACAGTAGTGTGAGATACATGACATCACCCTCCCCCAAGGTCTTATCGTTTTTATAGATTCAGTCTCTCAGGTGGTCTATGCTCTCGCATGGAGCGTCTTAGTTGTGGTTCAGTTGTTTGCCTTGGTGCATGTTTTTCTTTCGGTGTGATGGCTGGTATCTTGCCTGGGCTGTCTGTTTCGTTCAGTATGATTGCTGGGATCTCGCCTGGGCTGTCTGTTGAGACTGCCCTTTCCTCAGGTTGTTCCCTCCGTCTGTCCACCAGGTGTGGTGTGAGTTCTACATTGTAGTCTGCCTCTGGTTCTGCAGTGTTGTTGGTAAATCTACTTTTTACTTGGTCTACATGCCTCCGGCAGGTTTGGCCATTGTCCATTTGTACAACCGGTAGCCTGTTTCCTTCCTTGCCTGTTACTGTCCCTGCAAGCCATTTGGGACCCCTGCCATAGTTTAGCACAAACACTTTGTCCCCTATCTCATTCCACCTCCCCCTCGAATTTCGGTCATGGTACTCAGTTAGCTTCCTGCGCTTTGCCTCAACAATTTCATGCATGTCTGGGAGGATTAATGAGAGCCTAGTCTTTAAGGTCAATAGTTGCGCGGGGGGAACCCCAGTCAACGAATGCGGATGAGATCTGTATGCCAGCAGCAGTCGCGACAGGCGGCTCTGCAGCGTGGGACCTTGGATTTTTAGCATGTCTTGTTTAACGATTTGCACTGCTCGCTCCACCTGGCCATTGGAGGCCAGCTTGAACGGTGCCGTCTTAATGTGATTTATGCCGTGGTCAACGATAAAATCTTGAAATTCTGTGCTGGTGAAGCACGGACCATTATCACTGACCAATATGTCAGGAATTCCGTGCGTTGCAAACATGGTTCTAAGGCTCTCCACAGTGGTGGAGGTGGTGCTCGAGTTTAAAATGGTGCACTCGATCCACTTTGAAAATGCATCGACGATTACGAGGAACATTTTGCCCATGAATGGGCCCGCATAGTCTACATGCACCTGCGACCACGGTTTGGTGGGCCAGGGCCACGGGCTTAGGGGGGCCTCCCTGGGGGCATTACTGAGTTGGGCACAAATGGTGCACTGCCGGACACAGAGCTCCAAGTCCTCGTCAATGCCAGGCCACCAGACGTGGGATCTGGCTATGGCCTTCATAAGGACAATCCCCGGGTACTCACGGTGGAGCTCCCGGACAAACGCCTCTCTGCCTCGCAAGGGCATAACTACTCGGTTGCCCCACATCAGGCAGTCTGCCTGTAGTGATAGTTCATGCATGCGCCTATGGAAAGGTTTGATCTCCTCGGGGCAGGCATCGCGGGCCTCTGCCCAGTCACCAGTTAAAACACATCTTTTGACTAAGGGTCGCTGGTCGTCCAGGCTCTGATTTGGCAAGCCATCATGGGCGAACCTGTGGATTCAAAGGCATTGATTTCCATGACCATCTCACAGTCCTGTTCATCGGACCCTTCCGTGGTCTCCAGGGGTTGCCTGCTAAGCGCGTCGGCATAGTTGTCTGTGCCTGGTCTGTGCCTTATTGTAAGACGCCAGCATGAGTGCCCACCGCTGAATGCGGGCCGAGGCGTTGGCGTTTATTGCCTTGCACTCGGATAGCAGGGACGTGAGGGGTTTGTGGTCAGTTTCTAATGCGAACTTGGCCCCGAAAAGTTATCAGTGCATCTTTTTGACACCGTACACGCACGCGAGCGCGTCCTTCTCAACCATACCGTACCCGCGCTCTGCCCGCAAAAGTGACCTGGAGGCATAAGCAATGGTTTGTAATTTACCCGCATCATTGACAGGCTGTAAAACGCACCCGACCCCGTACACTGACGCATCACACGTAAGAACTAGCTTTTTGCCTGGGTCAAAAAAGGCTAAAACACTGTTGGAACATAGAAGGTTGCATGCCTTATTGAAGGCGCGTTCTTGGGCGTCCCCCCAAAACCAATCGCACCCCTTCCTGAGTAGCACGTGGAGAGGCTCCAGCAGCGTGCTCAAGTTCTGCATAAAGTTCCCAAAGTAATTGAGTAGCCCGAGAAAGGCACGCAGTTCTGAGACATTCCGGGGCCTGGGTGCCAGACGAATTGCTTCAGTTTTGGATTCTGTTGGGCGTATTCCATCAGCGGCAATTCTTCTGCCCAAAAATTCAATCTCGGGCGCGAGAAACAGACACTTGGATTTCTTAACTCTTAGGCCTACCCGATCCAATCGACTTAGTACTTCCTCCAAATTGCGGCAATGGGAGTCGGTGTCCCTGCCCGTGATGAGTATGCCATCTTGAAATACAACCGTCCCCGGGATGGACTTGAGCAGACTCTCCATGTTGCGCTGGAATATAGCAGCTGCCGACCTGATGCCGAATGGGCATCGATTGTACATAAAAAGGCCTCAATGTGTGTTGATGGTGGTGAGTAGCTTAGACTCTTCGGTCAGTTCTTGCGTCATATACGCAGATGTGAGATCTAGTTTCGAGAAAAGTTATCCTCCAGCCAAAGTGGCAAATAGGTCCTCCGCTCTGGGCAGCGGGTATTGGTCCTGTAGGGATACTCTGTTTATGGTAGACTTGTAATCCCTACAGATTCGTACGGATCCATCAGGCTTCATGACGGGGATGATGGGATTTGCCCAGTCGCTAAATTCCACAGGTGAGATAATGTCTTCCCACAGAAACCGATCCAGTTCGTGTTCAATCTTTTCCCTCATCACATAAGGCATAGCTCTAGCCTTGTGATGGACCAGTCTTGCATCCTGTGTGATGTAGATTTTAACTTTAGCCCCTTTGAAGGTGGCCACACCTGGCTGAAAGAGATGTTCAAAACGGCTTTGAACTGTTGAGCAGGAGGTCCGTTCCTCTGACGACATGGCGTGAACATCATCCCATTTCCAATTTAGTTTTGCCTGCCAGCTTCTCCCCAACAATGCTGGGAGATCTCCAGGGACAATCCACAGGGTAAGTTGGTTCACCGTCCCTTTGTGTGTGACTGAGAGCATGGCGCTGCCAAGGACTGGGATGATTTCTTTGGTATAGGTCCTTAGTTTGGTGTCGATCCTTGTGAGTTTTGGTCTGTTGCTTTTGTGCGGCCACAGCTGTTCAAATTGTTGGACGCTCATGAGAGTTTGACTAGCTCCCATGTCCAGTTCCATGTTGACGGGTATCCCGTTGAGTAGGACCCTCATCATTATTGGAAGCGTCGTGTTGTAAGAACAGTGGACATGGATCGTGTTGACCCACTGTACCCCGGCGTTCCGGGCACTGTCCCCACCGTCTTCTGGTCTGCTTTCCGACCCTTCCGATGTGTATACCAGCCGAGCTGCTGTTTTTCTGCACATGCGAGCCAGGTGCCCTATATAGTTGCAGTTTCTGCAAACAGCATGCTGAAATCGACACCCCCTTGTTGAGTGCCTTCCCCCACATCTCCAGCACAGACCACTTCCATTGTTTCCGAAGAATGAGCTGCGTCTGGTTGATCTCTCTTGAGCATCTCTCAGTCTGTAGTTGATTGCTCGCATTGTGGGTTGAAGAGGCGTGAACGGCCATTCATGTGGCCCTTAATGGCTTCTGGCGCCACTGCCTGCTGTTGAAGGCCTGCTCTCCTGCTTTTGTCTGTGTGTGGGGGTAGTGGCTTGTTTCACGCTGTGAACACCTCGTTCCGATGTTTCGTTAGTTGTCGTCCCCGCAGTATAGATCAACCTCGTTTCTTCTTCTCCTGCCAAGAATGTCTGTGCGACCAGTGCTGCTGCCTCTAGGGTCAAGTTCTTGGTCTCTATAAGCTTTCAGAGTATGCCTGCATGGCCTATTCTTTCAATGAAAAAGTCTCTCAGTACTTCTCTCCTTAGTTCATCGGAGAACTCACATAAATTAGCCAGCCTCCGAAGTTCCACCACAAAGTCGGGTATGCTCTGGCCCACACAGCGTCTGTAGTTTTAGAACCTGTGTCTGGCCATTTGTTGGCTGCTCGCTGGCTTCAGGTGGTCTCTCACCAGTGTGCTCAACTCCTCAAACGAATTGCTTGCTGGTTTCTCGGGTGCCAGCAGATCCTTCATTAAGGCGTATGTTTTCGAGGCACAGCTGGTCAAAAGATGGGCTCTTCTCTTGTCTGCCTTATCGTCGCCCAACCAGTCTTTGATTACACAGCTTTGCTGTAGTCTTTCTATAAAGTCCTCCCAATTGTCTCCAGCATTGTATTTCTCATCTGAGCCGTTGGTAGCCATTCTGTGGATTCTGTGATCCTGTAACTCGTCGCCACTATAAAGTCCTCACCCTGTAGTACAGACTTACACGAGGCACATTTTGAAGTCAAGGTCACTCTGGACCTGCACCTTTATTTCACAGCTCTCGAGTGCCACACTTGCCTGAGACCTGCCTTTATATACTTGTGTGGAACAGGTATGCAGTGTCTCCTGCAAGTGCACCCCTGGTGGTAAAGTATGCTTGTGGTTACAGGTCATATCTAGTTACAGTCATGTATAGCATGGTAAGATACAGTTATATACAGTAGTGTGAGATACATGACAGGATGCATCCTAGGGTACTGAATCAAGTAAAGGTGGAAATTGCAGAGCTACTGGCCATATTCTTCCATTCCTCCTTAGACACAGGGGTGATTCTGGATAATTGCAAATGTTACACCCTTGTTCAAAAAAGGGTGTAAGGATAAACCCAGCAACTACAGGCCAGACAGTTTAACCTCAGTGGTGAGGAAGCTTTGAGAAAAGATAATCCAGGACAAAGTTAACAGTCACTTGGACAAGTGGATTAATTAAGGAACACCAGCATGGATTTGTTTAACTAATTTGATTGAGCTTTTTGATGAGGTAACACAGAGGGTTAATGAAGGCAATGCGCTTGATGTGATGTACATGGACTGCCAAAAGGCGTTTGATAAAGTGCCACATAATAGGCTTGCCAGCAAAGTTGTAGCCCATAGAATAAAGGGATAGTGACAGCATGGATACAAAATTGGCTAAGTGACAGGAAACAGAGAGTAGTGGTGAATAGTTGTTTTTTCGGACTGGAGTAAGGTATACAGTGGTGTTCCCCAGGGGTGGGTACGAGGACCATTGCTCTTCTTGATATATATTAATGACTTGGATTTGGCTGTACAGACCACAATTTTAAAATATGCAGATGACACTAAACTTGGAAGTATAGTGAACAGTGAGAAGGATAGTGATAGACTTCAAGGGGGCATAGAAAGGCTTTTTGAATGGGCGGACAAGTGGCAGATGAAATTTAATGCAGAAAAGTTCAAATAATACATTTTGGTAGGAAAAACAAAGAGAGACAATATAAACTAAAGGGTACAATTCTAAAGGGGGCTGCATGAACAGAGACCTGGGATATATGTGCACAAATCATTGAATGTGGCAGGGCAGGTTGAGAAAGCGATTAAAAAAGTATACGGGATCCTTGGCTTCATAAATAGAGACATAGAGTACTAAAGCAAGGAAGTTATGATGAACCTTTATAAAACACTAGTCCGACCTCAACTGGAGTATTGTGTCCAATTTTGGGCACTGCACATTAGGACGGCCTTTGTTAAGGCCTTTGAGAGGGTGCAGCAAAGATTACAAGAATGGTTCCAGCGAACTTCAGTTACATGGATAGACTGGAGAAGCTGGGGTTGTTCCCCTTAGAGCAGAGAAGGTTGAGAGGAGATTTGATAGAGGTATAAAAATCATGAGGGGTCTAGACAGAGTAGATAGAGAGAAACTGTTACCATTAGCAGAAGTGCCAAGAACCAGAGGACACAGATTTAAGGTGATTGGCAAAAGAACCAAAGGCGATGTGAGGGAAGAACATTTACGCAGCGAGTGGTTAGGATCTGGAATGCACTGTCTTCGAGGGTGATGGAGGCAGGTTCAATCGTGGCTTTCAAAAGGGAATTGGCTAAGTTCCTGAAGGAAAACTATTTGCAGGGCTACGGGGAAAGGGCGGGTGAGTGGGACTAGCTGAAGTGCTCTTGCAGAGAGCTGGCACGGGCTCAACGGGCTGAATGGCTTCCTCCTGTGCTGTAACCAATCTATGATTCTATGACCCAAACCGACCCATTTTCTGCCCAGCAGGGATAGTTAAATCTATCTCCCTCAATTTACATGACTCTGCAATTGTCATGTGTGCCAGACTTGGAATTCCTCATTATTGGTTCCTCTCTTAGGGCATAATTTTGCCCAACCCATTTGCTGGCGTATTGTCAGCGTTACATCCGTTTTTCTGGGTCAGAAATGTGTCGGAAATAATTTGCCAAAGTTTTCCCGATCTGTAATTCAAATTTGACAGCGCGCAGCATGTCCAGTCGCCTCAGGGGGTGGAGCCTGCTGTCTGCGCCGAAAAACGATGCCACACCTTCTCCGCATGCGTGGGGAAAAAAAGTTACGTTTCTGATATCATTGCAATGGGCGCATGCGCAGTACAGCTCTGAGTTGGCAATCGGCCATTTTTAAAGAGCCAGTTATGTGTGTTACAAATGCTGTGTGAGAGCATTGGAAAAATCGCTGCTGCAGCAATACAAGAGGCAATGCAGTGCAAGAACCAAGAATTTCTTACAGGATGAAGTGGAGGCACTTGTTACTGTGATTGAGAACAGATGGCAGGAGCTGGACACCAGAAAAGGTCACATAAAAGTTCCACCCAAAGAAATGAAGAAATGCTGGAACTAAGTTGCAGAAGATTACTGCGCAGTGGTGACCATCACCAGATCTGGAGGCCAGTGTAAAAAGAACTGGCAGGACCTTGGTCAAGTGGTTAGTGTAAGTAATATTTTTATTTATTCACTGGAATTGGAATTGTAAATATGACCATCTGCATGTCCCACCCAGCAGAAAGACACCCTCTCTAAAAAGTTATGTTTTCATCTTTGCAGAGGAAGGTGGCACATAATAAAAGGGAAAGCACTTGAACAGGAGGAGGCCCGGCAAATCTGCACCCACTGACACTCTTGGAAGAGAAGGTCGCTGCTTTGATGGGTCCTGCCTGGAAAAAAACAATCAGCACTGCAGAGGTTTGGCCCACACTCGAGGGAGAGGGTAAGTCCTGCAAATTCCACAGTCTGGCTTTGTTAAATGTTAAGTACTGCGCGAGCTAGCTATGCTTCGGTTCCTGGGGATGTCACCATCAGCTACGCTTTGGTTGATGCAATGTGCTATCAATCATTGTGGTCCTTCAAATCAGCCTGCTGCCTGGCCTGTGCTGTGTGAGCCTACTCATGCCACCCACCCTGCCCCCTCCTCTACTGCTAACCATTTGTCTGTGTTCTGTTATATTTTACAGAACTTGAGGCCGACCCTGACAATGTCGAAGAAAATTCGGACGAGGACCAGCCTGAACTGGATAACATGTTTGAATCCAACCCTCCGGACCAAGAACATGGGGGTGAGGTGGAGGGCGAGTGGATGGAACTCGATGAAGCCCCCACTGTTTTACTGACGTTGGAAGAGGTGGTGCCACTCATTGCGGTGACAGCCCCTTTCGTGACTAGTGGTTGTAGTGGTGGTGGGACATTCCATGGTTTCCAACCTTCCGAGGTTGCGGGTCCCAGTGGTGGGGTGCAGCGAGGCACACCCAGGGTCCCACCATCCTAGTGGTTCGGTGCGAGCCACACCCGTGGGGAGGAGGGGAAGGAGAGCTCGACCGCACTCTCTTGAGTTGCAGGATCTAACAGATATGGTTCAGATGACGTCATTGAGTGTGGAGAGTATTGACCTTACCCGATCACTCCTGGACACCATCAGTGGGGTGAGTGATGAGGTAGTGGGACTGTTGGGAGAAGTAACAGCAACGACACGAGAAATGGGAATGGTGTCTGTGATCATCAGTGAAGGAATAGTGACCATGAGGGAGGGAATGTCAGAGGTAGCTGATGCGCTGTCAGTGACCATTAGGGAGGGAATGTCAGAGATAGTGCAAACACTGTCACTGACCATGAGGGAGGGAATGTTGCAGGCCATTGAGACACTGTCAGAGCGCATGAGGGAGGGAATGTTGGAGTTGGCTGCTACAATAAGGGAACACACCCAGTCCCCGCGCCGATTGACAGAATCAACTGCCACTCCCACTCCAAACCCACACCAGCCTCTAAAGACCCCAAAGCCGGGCGCTCCAACTTGCCGCCTGGGCCTTCTAATTAGCCGTCTGGGCCCTCCAACTTGCTGCCTGCACCCCCCACCCTCAACAGGTGCGCACTACCCGAGATCTTAGAAAGAATAAGCATAGTACCAAGCTCAAAAACACTGCGCCACCGCCTGCGGGCAGAGGTGGTGGAGTGTTCAAGACCAAGCGCAACGGACAGTCTTAAAATAAGGTGGAGGAGAGATGGGTGGTGCTTTTCTTTGGTGCTGCTGTTGTTGTTTTTATTATTGTTGTTACTGTTGTAACTCTTTTCAACTTAAAATTTTTTTGTAAGTTATGTAAATTTACAAGTTTAAAAGTTTGTAATTGATCTTAAAGTTTATGTGACCTTAAAAAATGATCTTAAATAAAGTTTGATACAAGAATAATTTTATTAAAGTTAAGTTAAGTGCAAAGGGGCTGAATTTAGTTCAGGTTACGCCCGCAGCCACCGAGGATCCGCTGGAAATATATGTTTTTTGGGCAATTCCTCCATCTGCCGTCCAGGTTCCGCCCGGCACGAGATTGGTCACGGAGGGATCCGCCGGTGTGACATCATGCCGCCCGCCCATGCCGGATGCTGCAAATCGGCTATTTTGGTCAGGGATACTGGCCTCAGGTCGACCTGCCGCCCGCCAGAAGGACCGCTCGCAAAAAGCAGGTCTGAGCTGGCCGTGAGTCAGGCGGCAGGGAGAAGGGCTCCGAGTGCTGCAGCACTGCACATTGCGGCTGTGGTGCAGGTGCTCGACCATCGTGAGTGGGACTGCTGGAAAAAAGTTACGTGGATGTTGCTTTACTTTATTGCTGATGGTCATGTTTAATTTGGTTGTGATAAAAGCGACTGAAATGTTTCTCGGCTGATGGAAACTTTCTTCCTTGACCTTGCTGAAAGACCTTCATTGAGAAGCCCAATGGCAAAGACAAAATAATGATGAATAAGTGAAAAGTCACATTTTGTTCATCCAAGCTGATTAATTAATTCTGTGACACGGTCCTTCAAGAAGTTCTAAGGGAAGCACTATATATCACATAGAGGGTGAGAGGGTTAGGGTTAGAATGATCTATTGTCAGCCTGAGACAGCTGCAGACTCTGACAACATTTGTATGGGAGGAAAAGGGTATAAAGTTACAGCTATTCGACCATAGTGCAGCAGGATTATCGACCAAACTGAGGAAGGACCACGGTCAATAGAACACCGCAAGTGACAAGCACTGCGCTGACTCAGTGACCTACCGTTGAGGTTTCAATGACTAGACTGTCACTATTGCCTTGGTAATGAGTCTTCCTTTGTACTGCAAGGAAACTACTTCATAAAATCTGTTCTGATTCATCACAAAAGACCTGTACCCAGGTTTTTTTATGGTGACAGACATAAGTCTATTCTGAGAGATGCAATGAATCTGACACATCGAATAACCCTCACAGCATAGAAAGCGTGTTGCGTTGGCCTGATGACTGTACCCATTATACAGTGCAGTTAAATGTGGATGGGAAGATATTCCTGATAAAGCAGATGACCTGAGGGACACACTCACCAAAAGAGGGACAACAATGTGAGTGTATTTACAAGTGCGCAATAACAAAGGTTACATAACATTATTTTATTTACAAACATTTACACCACCAACACCCATCCCTCTACCCGGCATCACCACCTCTCTGCCCCCACCCCCCTGAAGCCATGCTCAAGATCTTCTTCCTCGCCCCGCCTACACCACGGCCTCCTGCTCCCCTGCCACTCACTGCCTCTGGTTGATGAGCTTGTGCAAGAGGGCAGCGGCATGAATGCAGATGTGTGCATCTTGGCGAGAAGGCAGGGGGCGTGACCGAAGATGCCGGGATCTCCTGCTCCTCTGGATCTGTCTGCCTTGAGGGTGTGGGCTCGGGGGCTTGCACTTCACGTTCAGAAGCCATCTCTTGCCTCATCGTCTCAACGCTCTCGGTTGTGCGCTCCAACACAGTGATGAGCCGGTCCATGGCTGAAGGTGGTAATGCTGGCAGCTATCCAATTCATGGTCTGGCGCGACCTATCTGCATGCTTGTCCGTGATAGCTGGACCATCTCCAGAATTGTAGAGAGTTGTGTTGGATCCTCAGGTGGATGCTCGCTGCTGGTGGGTTTTGGCGCCTTGCTTGACCGCGCTACGGCCTCTGCGCTTGGTTGAGCTTGCCAGTGTGGAGTCCGTTTCAAACTGTAATGACTCAAGAGTCTTGTTACTGTAAACGGCCTCAGGTGTAAACCTGATACAACTTTATTCGTGCCCAAAGCACCCGCTTGACATAGTACCCGCACTTATATACCAGTGACTGCGCACACGCGCATACAGCCCGATGACCTCCGACAGTGGTGCCCCCAAGCATCAATACATAACAACACCCCCTTTCAAGATCTTGATATCAGTCTCTTTACAAATTAAGATGGTCTGGGACTTTCCGCTCATGAGTTGATCGCCTCAGTTCAACTTTAGATCTAGGTGAGCGTTCTGAGTCAGTTGTGACTGAAAGCTGAGTAACCGATCTGATGGGAGTGGTAATGACCACATCAGACACTGAAGGTTCAGTAATGACAGCAAAGTCCTCTTATGAATGAACATTGGTTGGTTGGTCACTGACTGCATCTTCCTCAAGCGGTTCCAGTTCATCCGAGTGCCGCAGTTTGACCTGTTTCCTGCTTGTTTGCCCATTCTTGAGCATGACAATAAACATTCTGTTACCCTCCTTGGCTGTAACAGTACCGGCGATCCACTTTGAACCTTGACCATAGTTCAGTACATAAACCGGATTGTTGACAGAGATGTCACGTGACACAGCAGCACGATCATGATACCATTGCTGACATTGACGTCTGTTTTCAACACGATCATTCAGATCAGGATGAACAAGAAAAAGCTTGGTCTTGAGATTTCTCTTCATCAGTAGTTCAGCATGAGAAACCCCAGTAAGCGTACGAGGTCTTGTCCTGTAACTGAGCAATATACATGACAAACGAGTCTGCAATGAACCATGAGTTACACGTTTCATACTCTGCTTGATCGTTTGAACAGCATGCTCTGCTTGACCATTAGAAGCAGATTTGAATGGAGCTGACCTCACATGTCTCTTACCATTGAGTTTCATGAATTCTTGAAACTCCAGACTTGTGAAGCAAGATCCGCTGTCGCTCACAACAATGTCAGGCAAACCATGAGTAGCAAACATGACATGAAGGCTCTCAATAGTATCTGTAGATGAACTGGATGACATAATAATACACTCTATCCAATTTGAATATGCATCCACCACAGCAAAAAACATCTTTCCCATGAAAGGGCCCGCAAAATCGATGTGGATCTTCATCCATGGCCACGACAAAAGACTCAGCGGAGATTCCGATGGTACTTTACTTTGCTGCATGCAAGTATTGCACTGATGCACACATGATTCCAGATCAGAGTCAATTCCAGGCCACCGTACATGAGACCTAGCAATTGCTTTCATCATGACAATACCGGGATGAGTGCTATGCAGTTCACGTACAAATTTATCTCTACCTTTCTTGGGCATAATGACACGATTACCCCACAGTAAACAATCTGACTGAATGGACAGCTCATCTTTGCGACGGTTGTAAGGTTTGGTCTCACCACACATCTCCATAGGTATTGCAGACCAATCACCACTGAGGACACAACATTTCACAACTGATAAAATAGGGTCCTAGCTGGTCCAGATCCTAACTTGTTGAGCAGTGACAGGAGTTTCTTCACTCTCAAAAGCCTCCATGACTAACAGTAGATCTGCAGGTTGAGGCGTCTCCATATCAGGTGTGGGCAAAGGCAGACGACTCATTGCATCGGCACAATTCTCAGTGCCCAGTCTATGATGAATAACATAATCATAGGCAGACAATGTCAACGCTCACCTCTGGATATGGGACGATGCATTGGTATTAATACCTTTGTTTTCCGAAAACAATGAAATGATTCGCTTGTGATCTGTTTCGAGCTCAAAACGAAGACCAAACAGATACTGATGCATCTTTTTGACCCCATGCACACAGGCCAAAACTTATTTTTCTACCATGCTGTAAACTCGTTCCGCCTTTGACAAACTTCTTGAAGTATACGCAACAGGTTGTCGCTTACCCGACTAATTTGCTTGTTGGAGTACACAGCCAACCCCTTTTGATGAAGCATCACAGGCCAATACAAGACGCTTACACGGATCACAAAGAACAAACAACTTGTTTGAACAGTGCAGATTCTTAGCTTTCGCAAAGGCTCTATCTTGAGACACACCCGAGACCCAGTTGTTGCCTTTTCTGAGTAGCATGTGCAGTGGCTCTAATAAAGTGGTCAATCTGGGTAAGAAATTGCCGAAGTAGTTGAGTAGCCCAAGGAGTGAACGCAGCTCCATCACATTCTGAGGCCTGGGTGCATTTTTGATGGACTTCATTTTCGAATCAGTAAGCCTGATGCCATTAGTAGCAATCTTCCTCCCCAGGAATTCAACTTCAGGTGCCATGAAGACACACTTCGAACGTTTCAGCCTGAGTCCCACTTTGTCCAGACAATGTACGACTTCTTCAAGATTGTTCAGATGTTCATGAGTGTCATGACCTGTGACCAGAATGTCATCTTGCAACAAGACAGTTCGAGTGACGGACTTCAGTAGACTCTCCATATTCCTCTGAAATATGGCTTCAGCCAAACGAATTCTAAAAGGACACCTGTTATAGACAAACAGTCCGTTATGGGTGTTGATGCAGGTGAGTTTCTTCTAAGTGCCGACAAGCTCCTGTGTCATATAGGCCGACGTCAGATCTAATTTAGTGAATGACTTTCCACCAGCTAGCATGGCAAACAGGTTATCAACTTTCGGTAACAGATACTGATTCTGTTTTGAAAATTGGTTAATCGTAACCTTGTAGTCTCCACAAATCCTGACAGTGCCATCACTCTTCAATACAGGAACAATGGGACTGGCCCACTCATTAATCTCGACCGGTGATATGATCCCTTCACGTTGGAGTCTGTCAAGCTCAATTTCAACCTTCTCCCTCATCATGTAAGGAATAGACCGAGATTTATGATAGACAGACTTTACATCAGAATCCAGGTGAATCTGCACCTTGGCTCCAGTAAAATTACCAATGCCCGGTTCAAACAAAGAAATAAACTTCTTCAACACTTGAGAACACGAAGTGTCATCCACCAAGGATAACGCTTTGACATCATTCCAGTTCCACTTGATTTTCTCGAGCCAATTCCTGACGAACAACGTTGGACCATTACCTGGGACAATCCATAATGGTAGATCATGAACCACACCATCATATGACACCTTGACTACTGCAGTGCCAATCACCGGTATGAGTTCCTTAGTGAAGTATGCAACTTGGCATTGACTGGACTCAGCTTAGGCTTCACAGCCTCAGTGTCCCACAGCTTGTCGACTGTCCTTTGGCTTATTATCGACTGGCTCGCACCCGTGACCAGCTCCATTGATACAGGCACGCCATTTAGCTTCACATTAACAATTATTGGCTGGCTCTTTCCCAAGAACGAATACAGATCATACATTTCCTCCCCGGGTTAAGTATCCGGACCAGCACTGGACTGGTCATCATCAACAATGTGATGAGCGGCAGCATGCTGACTCAGTTGTGGGCACATTCTCTGAAGATGCTCCACTCTCGAACAGCCATTACAGGCATTTTGTTTAAACCGACACTGATGAAGCTGATGATTGCCCCCACAATGCCAACAGAGTGAAATCGGATTCGTACCAGTTGGCAGACTCTGAGCAGCTACAGGTTTCATGTAAGCAGCCGAGTAGGCCCTGCCATAAGAAGCTCTGCCAGAAGACGACACAATCTTGTTTACAGTACCTGCCGTGGAGCTCCAACGCTTCGATGATATCTGCCTCAAATTATCATCAGTCGTCATGCATGCCTGGGCAGTCGCGATGGCCTTTCTCAAATCCAGCTTCTCTTCGGCCAATAACTTCCAAAGAATCACATCATGGTTGATGCCTATCACGAAGAAATCTTGCAGCATGTCTTCCAACATGGTCCCGAACTTACACAGCTCAGCAAGACGTCGTAGGTCGGTGCCAAATCCTGACACATCCTAGCCCTCAGCACGAACATGCGTATAGAAGCGATAGTGTGAGATGATGATCTTTTGGCTTAAGATGGTCATGCACCAAAGCACACAAATCCTTGTACTCTTCGTCCATTGGGCGTAAAGGCGAGAAAAGATTCTTAATAAGGCCTTAAATTTTCGGACCACAAAAGGTGAGGAAAACCGTCCTGCACATAACTCCGTCAGCAGCTCTCTCCATTTTGTTGGCCACAAAATATTGATCCAGGTGGTTGATAAAATCCACCCAATCCTCACCCTCTGCAAATCTCTCCAGAATTCCAATAGTGCCCATTGTACATGCGAAGGTTCTTAATTTACCTCGCCGCCAAATGTAATGACTCAAGAATCTTGTTACTGTAAACGGCCTCAGGTGTAAACCTGATCCAACTTTATTCGCGCCCAAAGTACCCACGTGACATAGTACCCACGCTTATGTACCAGTGACCGCGCACTCGCGCGTACAGCCCGATGACCTCCGACAGTGGCGCTCCCTGGTCCAGGAACTTGGAGGCCGATGCTAAGGTTCTGCTGACACCTGGCTCACATGGCAGGAGGCTGCTGTCATCCTGCTCCTGATCCTGGAGCACAAGGGGCTCAAAAACGGGCCCTTCTCCCACCTCTCTCTCCTCTTCTTTGTGGCTCAGGGTGGCAGAGGTGGGAGCCGTGGAAATTGGTGATCTGTGGGGGTGGGGTGGGGGGTGCGCGGCGGAGGAGGGATCCTCTGTCTTGGGCTGGCGATGACGTCAGCGTGGGAAACGTTGGGGTCTGATGGCTTCTCTGAAGGTTAGAGGTCGATGGTGTGCCTTGATCTGTGCTGCCTGAGTCAACATCTGCAAGTAGAGGATGACATTTCAGCCTGTAGAGGGAGGGAGGAGTGGTGCTGGTGAAGCTGAGATATGAGCCGTGCCATCTCATATTCTGCCAGCAACGAGTTGCATCTCTACATGGGCACACCAATACTCAGCAACAAAGTGTGCGGTAAACCGCGAGTGCCTTAACATTGCATGACTTTTCATGCCATGAGCATGGCTCAGACCGCAGATTAGTATAACCTTACCATGCTATAGCACCGGATCTGGACCAACCATTGTAATGGCATGGCAGCGGTCACCCACCAATGCCAACGCATGCTCCTCCATCCTGCTCAATTCGACCACCTCTGCTGGTCCTCCTCCCGTCCAATGCAGGCTTGCTGCCTTGGATGCACTTTTCTTCTACACAAAGAAACGTTGCAGCCTTTAGCCACTTTGCTGATGCCCCCCACACACACTCCCACACACACATACATCTGGCGCACAACCCTTTTGGCGTTGGACAGGAGGGGATGAATACATTTTTACTCATTCTTGCTGCCGCTACCAAATCATTCCAATGTTTCCGACATTGTTCCCCACCCTGCTCAACATTGCCCATTGTGGACGCGATCTCAGTGATCTTCCTCCAAATGCGTCGGTGTTGGGGTAGTGGAGGCTTGCCATGACCATCATGGGTGAGGTCTTTGTACCTGCGCTCCACCTCCATTACTAGCTCCTCCAATTCATCCTCATTAAACCAGGGAGTTCTGGGCCTGGTTTTGCCAGTCTTCATTGCTGTTTTCTGGTCACTCATCATCAATGATGAAACAAATGGCTGCTCAACAGTTTGTGTATCCTAATCTCTCCGACTGCCCCCTCACCAACCTCCACCTCTGTTTTCTCCAACTTTGTCCTCTCCAACTCTCTCCTCTCCAACCTCCAACTCTCTCCTCTCCTCTACAACCTCCAACTCGCTCCTCTCAAATGCTAACTCTTTCTTCTCCCCGCTCACACTCACAGGTAGAATAAAGTGGTGTGCCTTTATGCGCATGCGCAGTACAGCAATCGGCCTCAAATGGCCTTGAAATGATGTCACGTCGGAAGACAAAAACTACAAAAAAAATTGTGAAGTCTCACACATGCGCATTGAAGGCCCTCCGAAGACCTCCGAGTGGTGAGCCCTCCAACTGCCGCACATTGATGATGCTGGCCACTCACGCCTAGCGACTGCCGCTGCCTGCCACTGACACTGATGCCCAGACAACGGAGCCGAAAGTGGTTCCCGACAGGCTCGGCGGCAGCAAGGGGCAAAAAAAGGTAGGTGCGGCTCAGGGGTCACCGAGAAATGGGTGGCGACCAAATTCGGCCCCAAAAGAACTGTTGGTCAAACTTTTGAATAAAATATATTTTACATTAAAACTGAATCGTTTCCATTATTTGTTTCCATTCTTAACACAACTTTTGGAACTCAAGAAGAATCATTTCCATTATATGTTTGATTTTTAAAACAACTTTTGAAGTAAACAAGAATAATTTCCATCATTTGTTCCATTAACACAACACAACATTGTGGAACAGCTCCAAACAGTAAACACGGTCCATGTGGAATAGTTGTCGCTGAGCCCTCAGGCAGCAGTAAAGCGTTCACGGATGAGCTGCTGGCGCAAGGCTCGTGCAATCGTTAAAGGGGCACGATGGTCCGCCCTCCTCCGCCGTCGTGCTCCGGCCTGAGGCACTTGCATGGCTTCCTCATCCTCGTCATCCTCCTCCTCCTCCTACTCCTCCTGCTCATCACCTGCATCTTCCTCATCATTATCATCAGCCACTCTCACCGCAGGTGGGTCTTCCACGACCAGGTGCTGCTGTCTCATGATGACTAAGTTATGCAGCATGCAACACACAACATTGAACTGACCGACAATATCAGGGGAGGACAGCAAGTAGCCTCCAGAATGGACCAGGCATTGGAAATGCTGCTTCAAGATGCCAATGGTCCACTCTATGATGCTGCACGTTGCAATGTGCGACATGTTGTATTGACGGTCAGCTTCCGTCCGCGTTACGCGTGGGGGCGTCATGAGCCAGGTGGCGAGGCCATACCCTTTGTCTCCCAGTAGCCAGCTCTGCCCTTCTGGCTGCTGCTGAAACATGGCAGATAAAACACTGTTGTGTCGTATGAACACATTATGGATGCTCCCAGGGTATCTTGCGTTGACTGACATGATGCGATGCATGTCGTCACACACGAGCTGTACATCTCGGACAGGTGTTCGCAAGGCGATGTGAGTAAAAAACAATGCAGCCCTGTACCTTTGGGAAGCCAGCAATCCTGGAGAAGCCCACAGTCCTGTCATGCATTGCATGGCCGGTCATGGGGAACTTTATGGAGCCATTCCTCTGCGCATACAGTGCAGCTGTCACCTGGCGAATGCAGACATGTGTTGCATGTTGAGAGATGGTGCACATATCCCCACTTGTAGCTTGAAATGAGCTGGAGGCATAGAATGTAAGTGCAGCTGTAACCTTCACTTCAACTGACAAAGCAGTCCTCCTGATGCTTCTAGGTTGCACGTCTGCTTTGACCAACTCACAGATCTCAGTTACAACTTATTTGTGGAAATGCAGCCTTCTGACACAGTCTGCATTACTCAGGTGGAGGTACGAATGCCTGCCTCGATATACCCAAGGTGGGTAAGGCCCCCTGCACAGCACCCAACGGGCTCTGATGTTCCTGATGCGATGACCTTGAATCAATTGTCTCCTACATAGTACCATGATGCAAAAGGTATGGCATTGTTAGTATTGCCCCCATACTTAACTTTTACCTTTGAAAGAAGTTCAAAACAGCAGGAAAGCAGGCACGACAGGTTCACTGTTCTCTCTCCCCACGGTCTGTATGGATGGACCACACCTAGGATCTTGTGACATCTCCTCTCTCTCCCCTCCTTAACTAATTGCAGTCTTCTGACTTCTCCCCTTCTCTCTCTTTCCCTCCTCCCCCCACCCCACCCCCATCTCACTCATTGCAGTCTTCAGAAGCCTTCCGATCGGCACCTCGCTCCCCAGGCTCAATCTGCCGAAGCCTTCTGCTCGGCACCTCGCTCTCTCTCTCTCCCCTCCCCCCCTCCGGGCTTGGTTTCCAGCTGAGCCCAGAGTCCCTGTGTCCGGGTGTGGGGCCGATTCTGCCGGCCAAAGCTACAACCCTCCAGCCCTGCTTCAAGATGTTCGATGGTGGTGTATGAGTAAAAAAAGAGAGAAAACTTCTGAAATCCAACAAACTTCCATTTACTAGAATGACAGGTAAAAAAAGTTGAACTTTATTATTGATTTTTACAGTGTTCTTGACTCCCTCCAAAATCTTCAATTAAAAATAATGGCATCTTTCAGCGCCAATTTGTCAATGTACTCTGGTTTTCTTAAGTACCCAGAAGGATTTTTGGGAGTGGCCAGATACACTGACCTAGGAGGGAAACATGTCGGCCAAACTCCGAAAAATTAAAAAAACCGGCGCAGGCTTGACGTCAAAATAACTGGCCTAGAAAAATTGTAACTAAGTCAGTTACGTCGCCGCAGGTCGCAGGGAGTATCTTTGAAAAAAATACATACAGCAACAAAAACAGCGAGCACCAAAAAAACGGCGCAAATGACGTGGGAAAATTGAGCCCTTAGTTTGTAATTGCCAGTTTAACCCTATTCTTTGGCAGTGCTTTGTATTGCATTGCATCTCAATTTGTTAATTTATCTAATGTACTTTGACATCCCACTGGGAAGCCTCACCCGCAAAGATTGCATATCAAAAATGGACGTATCATATGCTCCACTATTTGCTGACCATTTAAAATAACAGAAAATCGTGGGCAGTGTACACTAGTGAAGTAAGTCTTCAAACTCAATACAATCACACAGCTATTTCATATGTTGAGAATGGTTAACTGACCACAGTTACAAGTAATGTACTTAATTTTGTACTGAATGTGAGAAATGGTTTGCTAACTTTCTTGATTTTCTTCATATTTTAGTTATCCACCATTTTATTAAGCTCCTTTAACTGTCCCTGCACTTAACTCCTAACCTTGCAAGCATTCAGGACCTCATTCTATCAATGTGTTAAAACATGCTAACAAGCATTAAGTCAAATCATTTTGAGTTATTCAGCCCAACATCACTGAATGCTTAATTTATATTTCTAGTAAACCACCACTCCCTATAGTGTATCATGTATTTATTCACACAAGTGGTTTTGGGTGTCTGCCTGTGGCTGTTGTCATGGAAACAGAGAACCAATACGATGTCTCAGGAGATATTAGTAAAATAGCTTTGGAATCTTTTGTTGTTATATAACTTTGTTTAAATAATAAAATATTTTTAAATAATGTAGTGAAAAGCAAATATGAAGAAATACTGTTGAAATAACTTTTTTTGTTTCATATAACAGACAAGTGACAGCTTACAACTGAATAAAGTCAATAGTTTACATTTTTTAATACTTTTCTGTATAAATGAAGACAATTTTTCCATGTAAAATTTACAAGTAAAGAAATGAGATACTGCACTAGAACTAAATATTTTTATAAATTTGAAATACATCAAAAGAATCAATTGTGCTATAATACATAGATCTCTAAGCAAGATTAATGCCAATGTACAGATAATATACCATTATTAAATGAGAAAAGCCATATCAGTGGTTTGTTTGGGTTTGGCACACATAAGATCATGTTTGTTTTGAGATTGTAGATGGATTCCATGCATAATGCCATCCCACAGTCTGAATGCCAGTATTTTCCTTTCTCTATTGGTATGTCTTGCCAAGCCCTAAGGCTTTCACCCATTGTGTTTAAATTGGGCTTGTATACGTCGGTGTTAGATTTTATTTTGTCTCTGATTTTGCCTGAGTTCACTGCAGTCTGTGTTTAACGTTAACTCGAGAAACAAGTTGTTGCAGACGCAGCTTGTCCGCAAGCTGGCAGATTGTCTCGCAAGTTCGCACTGCCAAGTTTTTGTTAAATGACAAAAGCACATTAAATCTGAAATCTGAATTATACTTGATTTGGGCCACTTTGTACTTAATATTCATTGCTCATCTGCAACAGAGATCTGTTGTAAGATTTGTACAGTTTTATGCCGTACTTGTGATGCATGCCAGACAGTTATGTGTTGAAGTTATGTCCCTTCTCACTCTCTCTTCGTCTACACAATTATCACACCAGATGATGCAGCAAGTGGACATCGGGGAGATATGCTTTTAAACTGACGATTGTGAGCATTGGTGTAGAAATTCCATTGGTGTTTCCCAATCACCTGCAACAGAGGAGGCTAAGGGGAGACCTGATTGAGGTGTGTAAAATTATGAACTGGATAGAGTGGATAGGAAGGACCTGTTTCCCTTGGCAGAGGGGTCAACAACGAGGGGGCATAGATTTAAAATAATTGGGGGTAGGTTTAGAGGAGATTTGAGGGGACCAAGAGCTGGAAAGTGGGATTAGGCTCGATAGCTCTTGGTTGGTCAGCGCAGACACAATGGCCTCCTTCTGTGCTGTAAATTTTTATGATTCTATGAAATTTCGGTGGAAACCTCAGAGAAATAGCACCATCGGCTGCTCACATAGTTTGTCCAAGGTTTGTGCCGATCTCCCGCATAAATTACATTGGAAGATCAGAAAAAGCCTGCTATATTCCAGGCTTTTCCTGTGTTTCTTTCAAAGCATTTGGCTGGTGTAGTGATTTGCTTCAATTTTAGTCATTGAAATCAACAATGATAGTCCTGCTTTCAAGCCGAACCTGCTCCATCGACCTTGGTCTCAAGAAAAATTTCCAGGTCTCTGTGATCATAGAATCATAGAATAGTACAGCACAGAAGGAGGCCATTTGGCCCATCGAGTCTGTGCTGACTCTTTCGAAGAGCAATTCAGTTAGTCTCACTACCCTGCTCTTTCCCCACAGTTATGCAATTTTTTCTCATTCAATTACTTATCCAATTCCCTTAGGAAGGCTACTATCGGATCTGTATCCACCACCCTATCAGGCAGTGCATTCCAGATCCTAACCACTCACTGCGTAAAAAAGTGTTTCCTCATTTCGCCTTTGATTCTTCTGCCAATCACCTTAAATCCATGTCCTCTGGTTCTTGACCCTTCTGCCAATAGAAATAGTTTCTCTTTATTTATTCGATCTAAATCTTTAATGATTTTAAACACCTCTATCAAATCTCCTCTTATCCTTCTCTGCTCTAAGAAGGACAACCCCAGCTTCTCCGGTCTATCCACATAACTGTAATCCTTCATCCCTTTCTCGTAATTCTCTTCTGTTCCTTCTATAAAGCCTTCATGTCCTTCCTAAAGTGCGGTGCCCAGAATTGGACACAATACTCCAAATTTCTCCAAATAAATTTTCCTACATATTCTGAGAAGACATGTATATGGACATTCGGGGAGACTAGAACTAGGGGGCACAGCCTCAAAATACGGGGGAGCCAATTTAAAGCCGAGTTGAGAAGGAATTTCTTCTCCCAGAGGTTGTGAATCTGTGGAATTCTCTGCCCAAGGAAGCAGTTGAGGCTAGCTCATTGAATGTATTTAAATCACAGATCGATAGATTTTTAACCAATAAGGGAATTAAGAGTTATGGGGAGTGGGAGGGTAAGTGGAGCTGAGTCCACGGCCAGATCAGCCATGATCTTTTTGAATGGCGGAGCAGGCTCGAGGGGCTCGATGGCCTACTCCTGTTCCTAATTCTTATGTTCTTATGTTCTTATGTATAGACCGATTTTGTATCCTCAGAAATTGGCCCTCTGATAACCACTTATTCAGAAATAAATGTGCGTGGGAGTGAGAGATTGGGTTTTTTGGGTTCAGCGATAGGCTGAATAGGCTACTTCTGTACTGTAAAAATCAATGGTTTCTATGATGTCATCTTTCAATAATTATCATGTGTATCCTTTATGTTTTCCACTTTATATACCTTTGGAAAGAGGAGCCTCCATTTGCATTAATGGTCACTTCTATCAGCAGATGAAGGTGTATGGCTACAGTACCTGCAGATCGAGAGGAAGCAGTTCTTGTGGACCCCTCCCTTGCCTTCACATGGCCCAGCTCAGATTCTTCCTTTTCCTTCTTTGACTTCTGTATCTCCATTTCTGGGAATAGACTGTCCACCAATATCTACGATGAGCCCACTGACTCCCACAGCTACCTTGATTACAATTCCTCCCACCCTGCTTCCTGTAAGGACTCTATTCCATTCTTCCAGTGTTTCTGTCTTCAGCGCATCTGTTCCGATGATACCATCTTCTAAACCAGTGTTTCCGACTTGTCTTCCTTTTTCCACAATCAAAGATTCCCCTCCACTTTAGTTGACAGGGCCCTCAACTGTGTCCAATCCAATTTGCTGTACTTCTGCCCTCACCCTTCTACTCCTTCCAGAACCATGATAGAGTTCTCCTTGTCCTCACCTTCCACCCCTCCAGTCTTCACATTCAACGGATCATCCTCCGCTACGTCTGCCACTTCCCGCCTGATGCTGCTGCTATACACATCTCCTCCTCCCCTCTCCTTTCAGCATTCCGAAGGGACCGTTCCCTCCACGACACTCTCGCCTACTCTTCCATCATCCCCAACACCAGCTTGGCTTCCCATGGAAACATCCCATGCAAGTGCAGGAGATACAACACCTGCCCTTTCACTTCCTCCCTTCTCACCGTCCAAGACCCCAAACACTCCGTCCAGGTGAAACAGCGAATTACTTGTACTTCTTCCAACTTAGTATACTGTATTCACTGTTCACAGTGCAATCTCCTCTATGTTGGAGAGACTAAATGCAGATCAGGTCACCGCTTTGCTGAGCACCTCCGTTCCGTTCGGAAGTGTGATCCTGAACTCTCCCACTCTGAACTCTCTGTCCTCGGCCTCCTATACTGTTCCAATTAAGCTCAATGCATGCTTGAGGAACAGAACCTCATCTTTTATTCGACAATTTGAAGCCTGTTTGATTCAAATTTGACTTCAACAACTTTAAATCATAACCCATTTTCCCATTTTCTCAGAGAGCAGTTGCTGGTAATGGTTCTGCTGTAATCATTTACCTCCTCCAGACTCGTCTTTTTCTTCACTTTTCCTATTAACCTTTTGCCTTGCACCATCATCCCTTTTATCATTTAATCACACCTCTCACAGATCCACCTCTTTGTTCTTTCCTCCCCTTCCCTTTCTCTGGCTCTGTACTTGCTTACAAACTGTTACATCTCTTAACTTCTTCAATTTTGATGAAAGGCCATGACCAAGGCCATTGACCTGAAATGTTAACTCTGTTTCTCGCTCCACAGATGTTGGATGACCTGCTAAGTATTTCTTGCATTTTCTGTTTTTATGTCAGATTTCCAACATCCACAGTATTTTGGTTTTATCTTGTGCACTTTGATCTGCCATCTCTCTGTATCTTACATAGATGTTCGATGCTTTGGTGCTGGGGGCAAAAAAAAAGTAACTTAGACAAAAAGGGCCATGAGAGCCTGAAGCTCAGATTTTTCAACTCTTAATGTAATGCTGATCTGAAAATCTCGGTTTGAAAAAGAAGAAAGACTCTTTTGAAACAGTTAAATTAGGCTTACTGTTGTATTGCTATGTCTTTTCAAGGAGCCCCAGTATAGTTACACTGCCTTGCAATGGCGGATGCTCAAATAAGTATGATTTACATTGATCATCCAAAAAAAATGGTAGACATTAGCAATCAGGGTTGACATGCCTCTTAATTAATACTTAAATGAAGCATTTGCCTGGTTGAAGTAAGTGTTTCCACTGCTACTGTTCCTGCCCACCGAAAAGATATGGTGGTGTGCATAGTGGGTGGAGTTCCAGAAGGACAGGATTTCTGCCGATTTTCCAGTCTCAGCCACCCAATTAACATTGCTAGTCTCAGGAATCTAGGCTTGGATGTTCTGCTTGTAGAGGTGGGGCAGAGGAGGGCAGCTATATTTTAGGGCAGTGAGGTGGCGGTCAGCCCACATCCATAGGTCATGGGAGCAGATCAGAAAGAAATTCTATGGTCTAAAAACAAAATGCCAAAAGAAAGTTCCCTACATGTTGACAACTCAAATCAAATCTAGGCATGCCACAAATACTGAGCCACCAACGTGGTGCAGCACCTGCATGGAGCATCGAAAGCATTGGCATAACCTTTCATATCTTGCACAGAACATTTTGGACACTGTTAATATTGTAGAGCAGTAACCGCCCCGCGCCCCCCCGCCCTCTCCGCTCCACCCACCACACTAGCTGATCGAAGCTACAGTGGAAGCACTGCTTCAGCATTCTAATTGTATATTCTATCAGAATGAGTCACATTGTAATTCTGTTCTGCCTCTGTTTGGGGGTTCCTCAGTAGCATGAATAGCCAGCACCAATGGTCAACTTTAGCTATCCTGTCTGCTCGCTTGTTCAAATAAAGCTGGCTCTGTGTACTATTGCAAGGTGAGGATATTATAGCTGCTGTCAGTGTATTGCACATTCACCATTATTCTGTTTCTGTGATCCAGCACACCCTGCATATTATGGGATGAAAGCCTTTTCTACTGAAACATGCTACAGGGTTGTTATTAGGGGTGCTAATGGCCATATGTTTCCCAATGAGGTCCTGCTTCCCTAGATTCCAAGGTTTCTGTCTCTTGCTTGCTCCATTGGTGAACTGAAGACAAACTCATATGGCAAGTGTCACTATTGGTAGCTTGGAAGGATCCAATCAGTTAAAAATTCAATGAGAACCTGCATAGCATACAGGACTGTCCCTGTGGGAGATCTTGTCTGGAGGTCAGCCTAAAGTAGATTGTGAAGCACAGATGGTGAAGCCATCATCAAGCAGGTGTATCTTAGTCTGAAGGCTTGGGTCCTGAGATAAGGCCAGGTGAGCACTAGGTGCCTGACTTGCAAGTCAAATTGAAGTCAATGGGAATCAGGGGGAAAACTCTCCACTGGCTGGAGTCATACCTAGCACAAAGGAAGATAGTTGTGATTGTTAGAGGCCAATCATCTCAGCCCCAGGATATTGCTGGAGGAGTTCCTCAGGGCAGTGTCCTCGGCCCAACCATCTTCAGCTGCTTCATCAGTGACCTTCCCTCCATCATAAGGTCAGAAGTAGGAATGCTCGTTGATCATTGTGCAGTGTTCAGTTCCATACACAACTCCTCAGATAATGAAGTAATCCATGCCCGCATGCAGCAAGGCCTGGACGACATTCAGGCTTGGGCTGATAAGTGCAAGTAACATTCGCGCCACACAAGTGCCAGGCAATGACGATCTCCAACAAGAGAGAGTCTAACCACCATCTCTTGACATTCAATTACATTGCCATCACCGAATCCCCCACCATTAACATCTTGGGCGTCACCATTAACCAGAAACTTAACTGGACCAGCCACATAAATATTGTGGCTACAAGAGTAGGTCAGAGTCTGCACATTCTGCGACAAGTGTCTCACCTCCTGACTCCCCAAAGCCTTTCCACCATCTACAAGGCACAAGTCAGGAGTGTGATGGAATACTCTCCATGTGCCTGGAGGATTGCTGCTCCAACAAAACTCAAGAAGCTAAACACCATCCAGGACAAAGCAGCCTGCTTGACTGGAACTCCATTCACTACCTTAAAAATTGACTCCCTCCACAACCAGCGCACAGTGGTTGCAGTGTGTACCATCTAAAGATGCACTGCAGCAACTCGCCAAGACCTCTTTGACAGCTCCTCCCAAACCCGCAGCCTCCACCACTTAGAAGGACAAGTGCAGCAGGTGTATGGGACGCCCAAGTTCCCCTGCAAATCACACTATCCTGATTTGGAAGTATATCACCGTTCCTTCATCGTCGCTGGTTCAAAATCCTAGAACTCCCTCCCTAACAGCACTATTGGAGTACCTTCACCACAAAGATTGCAGTGCTTCAAGCAGGCAGCTCACCACCACCACCTCAAGGACAATTAGGGATGGGCAATAAATGTTGGCCTTGCCAGCGATGCCCACATCTCAGGAACAAATTTTTAAAAAGCACACCTGCCTTTGTTCCCTCTGCCTCAACTCTTATATATATCTTCAAATATGCCATGGGATTGTTGTTAGCCCTGGTGGCTAAATTTTTACTAATGAGGCCTACACTGTATAAAGCTTGCCACATGTTAGAACTGTTGTGTTCTCCTTTCCCTGCAGAGAGTGACAAACATTTGGAAGGTTCAATGGAAAGCCTCTACTGAGTACTATAGTTACTGCTAAGGAAGCAACTGCTGTCAACATCAGCACTGTTACAAAATGTCTCTGGGAAATAAGTCTCATAATGCAAAAATACAGCAACAAACAACAGCAGAAATTAATGCACGATAAATACTGCTGAACCTGCATGATGAAAAGTCAACAAAATATATGACCTGCAACAGTATTGTCACTTGCAGAGTTAAGAATCCATGTTGTCAACGCCAGAACAGACAAAGCCAGAAGCTCCAGTTTTAAATGGGTGCATCATTGCTGGAGGAAGGATGGCAACAAAAAAACATGGAATTCATTGTGGGATCAATTTACATAGGATTGACTACAATTAAGAACTTTAATGAAGGCCAAGCATGCTCTGGGCATGGCCTCCAAAATCAGAATGCCGGATTCAGCTCCTTGGAAATCTGGAATGCGTCCCTACTTGGCTGAATCAGCTCTTATGAGCATAGCATTGTGAAATTGGCTCTGTACTTTTAGCTGGGGACATAATTTAAATTTTACTTCAGAATAATTAAGCTGTGGTTGAGAATTGTTTTCCTATCCCAGGAGATTATGTTACCCAATCTCAGTTTATAATACAACAATAAACGTCAAGGATTAAAGAAAATTCAGAATCATTGAATTGCCCTTTCAATGAATGTAACTTTGAGGACAGGGAAATAACCCTGAATTACTCATTAATTGGGCGAAAAATTTGGGGGCTTTACGCCACCCGTAGCGAAAAGAGGGCGGCTGCCACACTTTCGCCAGCTGGTGGTGGGTCCTGCAGCGTTCACTATTTTCCAAGGTCCAGCAGCGCAGGCTCTCCAAATTTAAATTAGGGAGCGGTAACGTCACTTAAAGGTACCTCACCGAACTTGGACCTTAGCGCCGAGTCCTAAGCTCACCATGAATACCAAGCGTTCAGTACCTCTTAAAGGGACACACACATCTTTCAGGTAAGTTTACATTTAAGCTTTTTGATTTTATTGAAGTAGTGGCTTGCTGCAATATATATTAAAAGCTTTTACTGTGTTTAGGGATTGCAGCTGGATACTTTCAAGACCTCGGATGGGAAAGGAAGTCCTCTGAGAAAACAGAAAATTCTGGAAATACTCAGCAGGTCAGGCAGTGGAGAGAGAAACAGAGTTAATGGCTGGAATTTTGCCTACCTTGGCGGGTCGCAACCCCGCTGCTGGCTCCATCACATGGTTGGAAATCAACTTACCTTAATGTGGCCGATTGAGCTCATGCAGCGCATTACCTGACCCAAGTAGGTGGAACGGGTCTGGTGACGTCATTCATGACACATTTTCAGCCGGGATCTTTAAAGGGATCATGGCCACATTAGATTTGAAGTTTAAGCTAACAGAGTGCTGTCAGTGCACCACAGCATTGGAGCGCTGCAAATACTGACAATGACTGCACAGAGTCACAGGGCTGCACCCAGGTTCTCTGATGACTCCCTCCGTATGCTTATGGAGGGAGTCAGAGCACACAGGGAGGTCCTCTTCCCTTCCGATGGGTAGAACAGACCTCCCCAGGAGACCAAAATAGCTTGGTTGCAGATTACAGAGAAGGTCACAAGCAGGGATGTGGTCAGGAGGACCTGGGTGCAGTGCTGTAAAAGTTTCAATGAACTCGTTGGATCAGGAAATGATCGTACAAAACCACACTCAACTTCATCCTGCTGTGCCTCTCACCACATCTTCATCACTCTGCCTTCCCTACCCTACTCCTGCACATCCTTACACACCAAAATACCTTGCATCTCCATCCATCCCTTTCTCTCTATCTACATTATCACATCCCCTTCTCACTAGCCACCCCTCACACTCATTGATAGAGTATTCAAACAGGCTCATTTAGACAGACTGAAAATTCACAGACCCCCAAGTCAAGGCTGCTACATGCAGTTTGGCATGTTGCATTAACTCATCAATCAACTTGACATTTTCGGACCTTGGGTAGCGAGCCAATTAAAGCATTAAAAGACTTTCAATTGAGCGAATAAGGTCAAAGAAGGCGAGTTCTGTTCTGTAAATTGAACCCGGTATAAAATACAGCCATTTTGACCATGTGTCTCAGTAAGACAAAGAAACTGGCAATCAGCCAGCAGCTTGTTACTCTCTGCCAAGATTAAAAAGTTAAAACTACCATCGGAGTTCGTATTTCATTGGAAATTAAGAGATCGAACACTCACCCTCATCCTAATGCAATCATACTAACTAACAACAAGGGTATTTTATCCAATGTTTATGTAAAGTTTCTGTTAATGTTGTGTAAAATGTAAAGATCTTTATTTTCATCACTATCTGGTCTTGGAGAGATATGTGTACACCTTTGGAAGTGGCTTAGTGAGTTGCATGAATGGTGAGACATAACGGTACCCCCCACAAAGGTGATGAGTGTGAAAGGAATGGCTTTCTCATTGTAGTGATGCTTTATGTTGTTGGTGAGGGGTGGTGCCAACCTGACGCATCATATGGCAGCCATATTGGTTTACAACGTAAAGTTAACTAAATCTAACCATGGTGCGGCCATCCCTGGCCGCCCAAGCAGCAATGTGCTCAGGTGCTGATGCAGCATCAGGTGATTGCGGAGAAAGTTGGTATTGCTGTTGATGCTGCTGGTGTGCCTGGTGTTGCTGGTGTTGGAGCTCATCGTGGTCCGATTCTGAGGACCAAGTTGAGACAGTATAAATGGCATCCATGTTGATGGAATAGATAGCATGTGAAGTACAGATGACAGAAACATTCTGTCAATGGTGAGAGAGTTCTTCCAATGGGGTGACACTGGATGAAGACTTTGCGAAACACTTGCAGCCTGCCGAATCTGTGCTGGAAATTGTTATGTCTCAAATAAAGCAATGTGAGTGAGTACTGTGGACTTGAGTAAGAGTGACCTTAGTCTCTTTATTCTGACTCCAGAGTGTTGGCACAGCATGGGAGGCCTGCTTATATGCAGTGCTCCCAAGGGATGCTGGGATCCCTTGGGACTCCAACAGATGCGCCCTCTGGTGGTGGTCGAATGCTGGTTACAAGGTGTTGCATATATAACATCACTTCCCCGCAAAGTTAATAGTACACTTATTTACAGGGTGAGACGATCTGGGCCTTTGCTCTCCCTAGTTGATCGTCTTGGTACAAACACAGGTGCAGGTGAGTTGGTTGGACCTTTGCTGGGCTGCTGCGCAACTTGCCTTGCTGGGCTGCTGGGGATGATGAGTTCAGCTTTGTGATCAAACGTGATGTCGGTTGCCATTTGTGTGTGTATCGGAGGGTTGAAGTTGGTGGTGTCCTCTTCAGGTTGCTCGTGGCTGTCTGTGAATCGCAGTTTGGTTTGGTCCAAATGCTTTCTGCAAGTTAGTCCATTTGCAAGTTTGACCTCAAACACCCTACTCCCATTTTAGCTATGACAGTGCCAGCAAGCCATTTGGGACCATGTCCATAGGTGAGTACAAATACAGGGTCATTGACTTCAATATCACGTGACAAATTTGCGCGATCATGGTACATGCTTTGTTGATGCCGCCTGCCCTCGACATGATCATAGAGATCAGGGTGTACTAAAGAGAGCCTTGTTTTGAGTGCCCTTTTCATGAGCAGTTGGGCAGGGTGAACCCCGGTGAGTGAGTGGGGTCTTGTGCGGTGGCTGAGCAGGCCTTGGGACAGGCGGATCTGCAGGGAGCCTTCTGACACGTGTTTCAAGTTTTGCTTGATGGTTTGGACTGCCCGTTCTGCCTGGCCGTTAGATGCGGGCTTGAACGGGGAAGATGTGATGTGCTTGATCCCATTGCGGGTCATGAGTTCCTTGAATTCAGCGCTGGTGAAGCACGGCTCATTGTCTCTGACAAGGACATCAGGCAGGCCGTGCGAGGCAAACATGACTCGTAGGCTTTCCATGGTGGCAGTGGACGTGCTTACAGACATTATTACACACCCAATCCATTTTGAGTAAGCATGCACAACAAACAAAAACATTTTGCCTAGAAATGGGCCAGCGAAGCCAACGTGGATCCTAGACCAAGGTTTAGACAGCCATGCCCACAAACTTAGCGATGTCTTCCTGGGTGCAAGTGTTGCATTGGGCCACCACACATGGGATCTGGCTATAGCTTTCATAATTACTATGCCTGGGTGGGTACTGTGTGGGTTGCGTATGAATGTTTCCCTGTCTTTCTTAGGCAAAACCACGCGATTACCCCACAAAAGACAGTCCGCCTGTATGGACATTTCGTCTTTGCGCCGCTGGAATGGCTTGATCACTTCATGCATCTCCGCTGGGACACTGGAACAGCTCCCATGGAGGATGCAGTTTTTACAAGGGGCAGTGAAAGATCCTGGCTGGTCCAGGTCCTGATCTGGCGAGCCGTAACAGGTGACTTTTCGTTTTCAAATGCATCCATCACCAAGAGCAAGTCTGCAGGCTGTGCCATTTCCACCCTGGTGGTGGGCAATGGTAGCCGACTGAGAGCATCAGTGCAGTTCTCTGGCCTGTGGTGAATTACATAGTTACATGCAGTGTAAGCGCCCATCTTTGGATGCGAGCAGAGGCATTGGTATTATTACCTGTGCTCTCTGAGAATAGCGAAATGAGCGGCTTATGGTCAATTTCTAACTTGAACTTAAGACCAGACAGATTCTGGTGCATTTTTTCACCCTGTAAACACATGCCAGAGCTTCTTTTTCAATCACGCTGTAGGCCCTTTCGGCCTTGGACAAACTCCTGGACGCATAAGCGACCGGTTGCAATGTTCCCGATTTGTTTGCTTGTTCTAACACACACCCGACCCCGTACGAAGACACATCGCAAGCGAGCACTAAATGTTTAAATGGGTCATACAGAACAAGCAGTTTGTTGGAACATAACAGATTTCTGGCTTTCTCAAAAGCAGTCTCTTGTGATTTCCCCCATACCCAGACATCTCCCTTGCATAGCTACACATGTAGAGGTTTTAGCAAGGTGCTTAACCCGGGTAGGAAATTACCAAAATAATTGAGGAGTCCAGGATTGATCGCAGCTCCGTCACATTCTGTGGTCTCGGCGCGTTCTTGATGGCCTCCATCTTGACGTCGGTGGGTCTGATGCCGTCTGCCACGATTCTTCGTCCTAAGAACTTGACCTCTGGCTCCAGGAAAACATACTTCGAGCGTTTCAACCTGAGTCCCACATGATCGAGCTGACTTAGAACCTCTTCCAGGTCCTGCACGTGTTCGATGCTGTCCTGACGTGTGATCAATATGTCGTCCTGGAAAACCATGGTGTGCGGAACCGACTTTAGCAGATTCTCCATGTTCCTTTTAAAAATAGGCACGGCCGATCGAATCCCAAATGGGCATCTATTGTAGATGAACAGACCTTTGTGCGTGTTGATGCAGGTGAGGCCTTTCGAAGATTCCGCCAGCTCCTGCATCATGCAGGCCGACGTCAGGTCCATCTTGGTGAACATATTCGTTCCTACCAGCGTCGCAAATAGGTCATCTGCCTTGGGTAGCAGGTACTGGTCCTGCAGCAAAAATCGGTTAATCATTACTTTATAGTCCCCACAAATTCTGACCGTGCCATCGCCCTTGAGAACCGGAACAATTGGACTGGCCCACTTGTTGAACTCAACCGGCACGATGATGCACTCTCGTTGCAGCCTGTCCAGCTCAATCTCCACTTTCTCTCGCATCATTTATGGCACTGCACGTGCCTTGTGGTGGATAGGTCATGTATCGGGAACCAAGTGGATCTTCGCCCCAGAGAAACTTCCGATGCCTGGCTCAAACAACGACGGGAACTTGGGTACATGAGGCATCGTTGACGGTTGAAAGCTCTCGGATGTCGTCTCAGTTCCAGCGGATTTTTCCCAGCCAGCTTCTGCCGAACAGTGTCGGGCCATTTCCTGGTACAATCCATAGTGGTAGTTCATGCACCGTTCCATCATAGGAGACTTTTACTGCTACACTGCCAATTACAGGGATCAGCTCTTTAGTGTAAGTTCTCAGCTTGGTATGAATAGGGCTCAGCTTGGGCCTTTGTGCCTTGTTGTACCACAGCCTCTTGAAGGTCTTTTTGCTCATGAAAGTGATCAGCTATCAGGTGGGAGCTTTTTTGTACATAGACTGACTCGCACCCGTGTCCAATTCCATGGATACTGGAATTCCGTTCAGTTCAACTTTTAACATGACCGGTGGACATTTCGTGGTGAAGATGTGTACCCCGTACACTTCTGCCTCCTCGGTTCGAGTCTCTAGTTCAGTTTGATCTGCCATGGATCGGTCTTCCTCTGCAACATGGTGGTTTGCAGGGTTTGCAGCTCATCTGCACATTTGCTGGAGGTGTCCCATTGTTCCATAGCCTTTACACGCATTGTGTTTGAAGCGGCATTGATGGGCTCGATGATCACCTCCACAGCGCCAGCAAGGTGTTAATTGCCTCATATTCACACTTGATGGTGGACTCTGAGTCATCTGAGGTCATGCAGCTGCAGGCCTGTATGTTCTTCCATATGCATTCCTGCCTGAAAACAACATTACTTTGTGTACAGTATTTGCCAATGCATCTTTATGCTGCGAAATTTGTTTGGTGTTATGGCTGATGGACATAAATGCCTGGTCTATCATTATGGCTTTGCTCAGGTTCGGTGTTTCAACAGTCAATAGTTTCCGAAGGATAACCTCATGGCCAATGCCAAGCACAAAAAAGTCTCTTAGCATTTGCTCCAGGAATCTATCGAATTTGCAATGTCCTGCAAGGAGTCTTAGTTCGGCAACGTAGCTCGCCACTTGCTGGCCTTCACATCGTTGATATCTATAAAATCGATACCTTGCCATCAGAATGCTCTTCTTCCGATTCAGGTGCTCCCGGACCAGCATGCACAGTTCTTCATACGATTTGGTTGTTGATTTCACCAGAGCAAGAAGATTCTTCACGATGCCGTAGGTTGTTGCCCCGCAGACGGTGAAGAGGATCACCCTTCGTTTGGCAGCCTTCTCATTCCCTTCCAGCTCGTTGGCCACGAAGTATTAATATTGGTAGAGTCGCTCCACGAAGGCTTCCCAATCGTCACCTTCTGAGAATTTCTCCAGGATACCAACAGTTCTCTGCATTTTCGCGTAATAGTTCGTTATCCCATCCTCATCGCCAGTTGTTATGCCTCAAATAAAGCAATGTGACTGAGTACTGTAGACTTGAGTAAGTGTGGCCTTAATCTCTTTATTCTGACTCCAGAGTGCTGGCACAGCATGGGAGGCCTGCTTATATGCAGTGCTCCCAAGGGATGCTGGGATCCCTTGGGACTCCAACAGATGTGCCCTCTGGTGGCGGTAGTATCCTGGTTACAAGGTGTTGCATACATGACATCAATGGACTGAGCAACAGCTTCTGCCTGAGGAAAGTGATCAGCTATCAGGTGGGAGCTTTTTTGTACATTTCATCCTGTCAAGTAATCAGCTGGAGCAATGGCCTCTCAACTCCCCCTCTCAGGTTTACAGACGTGTTTACCATGCTGCGTGAATCCGTGGCCAAGCAGGGAAATTTAAAATGTAGGAGGAAAAAGTTTCATAAGTGCCTGTAAACTACCTGATAATGATTTTGTTTAGGTCGCCCGCCTATGCCGGTCGGGTCAGCTCTGCGATGACAAACGCACTTGGGGGAAAGGCACGGGGGAGCGAGATGACAGAGGGTAACCTACCCGCTGTCAAAAATAACAACTTTCCCACCTGACCCGCTACCAGCCAGGAAAATTCCGGCCTGCGTCTCAGGTCAATGTGTTGCCTGACCTGCTGCATATTTCCAGCATTTTATGCTGTCATTTCAGATTTACAGCTTCCACTCGCAGGGGGAATAGAAAGAAGCAGAAGAATGGATGCAACCCAGACAGACCCTTTCTGGCCGGAATATCTGAAATGGAATCATCCGCCTGCGGTACCAGTGACCACAATCCCAATTCCCCTTCCAACATTTGTCCCACACCTTACCTTCCCTCTCTTACTGACCATCACAGCTTCCTCTTGGCCACAATATGAAATAAAAGTAACCACAAAGCAAACTTTCCAATCCAGCTTTATACATCTAGCCATCCAATATGACATCAAGAGATTAACTCATCACCCTTACACATTCCCTTATTGACTTTCAGTGGGGGAAACTGCAAATGGCCTTGCTAGTTGACTTTGAGGAGCTGGTGGCTGGGAGTGTGAAATCGAGTGATGGTGTTTCTTCTTCTTCTACACTCTCCTCTCCCTCATCTTGGTTAACCACTGGTTGGGCAGGCTGCAGTTCTTGGGTGTGTGAAATGAGGAAGGCATAAGTGTGGAGTTGATGTGAGGGGAGGGCGGGAAAGCAAGAGCTGCATGCGAGAAGGAGGATAACGTATGAGGATACCAGCATCTTGTACCCTTTCTGCCCCGTCATTAACCAATAACTCAGCCATGCCACTGCCAAGAATGGCCTACCCCATCTCCTCCAAGGGGGTGAGGTGAGGCTAGGAATGGGAGGCGTGCCCTGTGATTGGTATAGATTGTTGGTAGGTGAGTGATTGCAGCGGGGGAGAGGGGGGAGTCATGCATTAAGAAGCGTGTGAGGCTAGTGATTCAGTTGGTAGGAGATGGCTTTTGAAGATGCATTCACTGACCTTGACCAGTGGCCTGAGGACAGGAACCACCTTTGGACACTGGAGCCAGTGGTGGAGGCAACACTGCTGGCACTACTTAATTTTAATTTATATTTGTTTAGAAGGCATTGCCCTTTTAATATCCCACAATGCCTAGCGAGCTCATTGCCTTGCTTTACGAGGCTGTTGGAAGATGGAACAGTGCTTCTGGATGCCAATTTCACTACTGGTGCCTGCATGAACACCACCAGGAGGGTATTACATGGTGAATTAGTGCTGGGCTAAAAATCTGTAGTCCCCAGCGCGAATATTTCCTACCGCCGCGATCATTTTCATTAGCCGTTAGCCTTAGGCCACGGTGACACCGGCAACTTTCGTGGTGGCCACGAATTTTTCGACCAATTGTTTCCTCAAAATGTCTAACTGCTACTTTTTACAAATGAATTTCATGAAAATAGAGATCTTATTAATTTTTCCTTCTCTATATAATTTACTTAGTAATTTATTTCAATGTCAATTTTATAATGACATTAAAAAAGTAAAAAGTTCTTAGTCATTCATACAATAAATATGGCACATAAATACCATTGCATCAATTTATATGCAGCTCAGACTGCCAAAAAATCTATTTCAAAGAGGTTTCACAATTTCTTTCTATTTATTTTCAAAGGTAGTCCAGTAGGTTTTATTGCAAATCCCTACATGTAAGTTCTGAATATAAGTAAGGTCATTAAACAAGCAATATATAACATCTGCCATGGATTTTACAAACAATATATTACAGATTATTTGTTGATAAGCATGCAATGGTGACTTTGCAAGCCGTTAATAACCTTGTGTGAATGCCATCAAGGACATTGAGTGAATGATAACCAGTGTTCATAACAGCAACTAGTGTCAGCACAACGGCTCACTGAAAACAGCTGGTATGTGGGCGGGTGGGGGGCAGAGAGGAAAAATAAACTCGCCTCTCAGTATACAACTAAAATGCTAAATACATAAACGGCAATGATTCAGCTATTGTTTCATTGTGGAGGTCTGAGGATAGAAATTGGTTCACGCCCAACTACGGGTACGGAGTAGACGGCATGACATCAGCACGCGCCCAAAGAAGTCGGCCTGAGAATATCCCCAAATCTGCCGGAGCCTGTTGCAGCTTGCTGCTCCCCATCGAACCAATTTGAGCCTGCTGCCTCACTAGCAGTGGCCATCGGATATGTCCTGAGAGGGGAGGAGAGTGATCGCAGGGTGACAATGGCCCACAGTGGTGCTGTGTAACCAGAGGGAGCCCTCCTGGCTTTCCCCCAAACCCCGCAACCGGCTCCACATTAGTTAAAACATTTTTACTGACTTTTTCTACAGCCTCTAGTGGTCCATTTAAGGACCACTCGTTAGGCCGCTGTAGAACTGGAAAAACAGACTCTGCCTCCTTTTAGACGAATGTTGCAGAAGGGTCCTGATACAGGCACAGGACGCTTCTTTGCATATTTAAATTTGGTCAACGCCGCTTTGAGGCAACCAACGGAAACCCCTAAAAACAGCGAGGACCAATATGATGGTGGCCATGCTTGCAATGCAAATCAGGTACAGGGGTTTGTGTCCAGAAATTGAACTAAGTTGTGCCCATTTTACGTCTGGGCAACTTTTAATTCATCTGCTGTACAAGCTATGATAAAATCATGTTCTAAAAATCGTGTGTTTTTTGGTTTTGAACATTTGCATGCAAGGTAATTTTGCTGTTATGGATGTGGGCAGGAGTTTTGGCTAGATTCCATTGTTTTTTTTAAATCTAATTCACCCAAAATCAGTCAAACAAGCGCAAAAGTTCAAAGAATTTCAAGCGCAAATTACTTCCAGTGCAAATAGAGTTTCCACGATGTTTTACACTAGTTTCAAAAGCACCGAGCTGGAAGCCTACAAATCTAGCCATGCCCCACATCGAGTTAATCACCATTATGCGTTTCAACTGATTGCGCCCATTTGCGGCCCATCGAGGAGGCTCTTAAAACTAAGCATTTTTTTTAGACGCGAGGATACTAATAGGCACCGTTTACAAGCTTTTAATTCTTTTTAAATTACAAAGAAACTGACTAATGTACACCAATGAAACTAGTAAATGGTTCTGTATAGTGACTTAAAGTCATTTTCAGTTATTTAAAAACAGGTTACTCACCAGAGGTTGTCTCGACACTCTGATTGAAAATGCTTATTTTTTGGGATAAACCCATTTTTAGCTGTGTTACTAAAACTGTACCAGGTTACCACTCTTAAATATATCAAGAAATATTTCTTAAGGCACAAAAAAAATTGTTCTAAAACCAGCCCGATTGCGCTGGTTCGTGGAAGATTTTACGTTCGTCAATATGCAAATGAGTTTGAGCGGAAACTTGTGCAAAGAAAAAGATTTCTTAAAACTAGAGCAATTTTGAATGTGATTTGCATCTGGGTCGCCAACTGTTCCCAAAGCAGAAACTCTTTATCGTTATACATTTATTTAATAAAACACTTGATAGTTTGATAAGATAAAGTTGTTAGGCTGTTTTCCTCCCCTTGCATAAAACAATGCATAAGCCAACTTCCACATTGAAATCTGCTGAAAGCCTTATCCATATTTTGTTACCTCAAGACTTGACTTTTCAAATACCCTCCTCACAAACTCCTCCTTACACAAACTACAACTTTTTTCATAATTATGCTATCCATATCCTGTCCTGCACGAAATCACCCATTACCCTATCCTTTCTGACTTCCACGGTGTCCCTTTTGTATTGAACTGAAAGCCCTTATCCTCATTTACAAATCCCCCCCATGACCTTACTCCATCCTAACTCTGTAATCTTCAATGGACCGACATCCTAGTTTGTGCTTTTAGTCCACTGACTCTGGTTGACAGAAGATTCCCCCTCCCGGCATTCCTAACTTGGTGGCAAAGCTTTTCAGCCTTCATAAATCTATTTTGCTTGCCACTTTCCTCCCCAGATTTTAAAAGCCTCCTTTAAACCTACAGGAATTGACAGACAAAAAAATACCGAGGTCTATCGAGTTCACCTTCTACTATCCTGGTAGTCACGTGGTACAATGATAATGGAGTTGTTGACTAATCATGGCAATCAATCTCTATCAATTAGTCTGCAACAGACATAGACTGCAAGGAAATCCCCAGTGTTAGAGAGCTTTGGGAAACATAGGTCCAAAGTCACATATTCCTCCCAAACAAGCTACACTTACCACATGTCATGCCTTAAATTACTCATATACTGTATCCCAACATGTCATTTTCTGAGAGAAAACAATCTCATTTGCATTTGAATGAATCAATACTAACTGCTTCCATCGTGTCCTTAGGGAGCATGTTCCGCGGATTGGCCACTCACTGAATTTTTTCCGCAGTTTCCTGTCAAATCTTCTAATTCTTTGACTACCACTCAATCATTTCTCTCATATATGAAGCATCTCCTCCCTCCCCTCCTCTCCTCTTCTCTCTCCCCTCCTCCTCTCTCTCTCCCCCCTCCCCTCCCCTCTCTCCCCCTCCCCTCCTCTCTCTCCCCCCCTCCCCTCTCTCTCCCCCCCTCCCCTCCCCTCTCTCCCCTCCCCTCTCTCCCCCCTCTCTCTCTCTCCCCCCTCCTCCTCCCCCCACCTCCCTCTACCTCCCCCCTACCCCCCTCTACCTCCCCCCCACCCCCCCTCTACCTCCACCCCCCTCTTCTACCTCCCTCCTCCTTCTTCCTTCCCCACCCCCCTTCTCCCCCTCCCCTCGCTGTCAGAAACACAGACACTGACAGACAGAGAGTGAGAGACACACACACAGATAGACAGAGAGATGGAGACACTGACAGAGACACACTGGAGGGGGGGTGGGGGGGCTGTCCCAGCATGCTGTTGGAGGACTCCCGGTGCTACAGTCGGTAAGTACAAACTGTTTTATTTATTTGATTTTTAAATTTTTTTTATTTTTTATTAATTTTTTTTGATTGATTTATTGGTTGATTTATTGATGTATTTATCATTTATTATTGATGATGGCATTTTATTTGTAAAACTGAAGTGTTTAATGTTTGTAAACTTCCCTTTAAACACCGCCCCCCCCATTCCCTACGCCTGATTTGTAACCTACGCCTGATTTTCTAAGTGTAGACAAGGTTTTTCTGAGCGTACAAAATCTACACTTACTCCATTCTAAGTTAGTTTGGAGTATGTTTTCACTGCCTAAACTTTCAAAATGGGCGTAAGTGGCCGGACACGCCTCCTTTTGAAAAAAAAAATCTGTTCCAAACTGAAACTGTTCTAACTGACTAGAACTGGAGCAAACTAAATGCCGAGAATTGCGATTTCTAAGATACTCCATTCTAAACCAGTTGCTCCAAAAAAACAGGAGCAACTCAGGCCGAAACGTGGCCCCTACAAGTCTGCAAGAAACCAGGACAACAAAAGGACCCCATAAGGCGTGGATTTTTGGAGAATGGGGTACTTAAGATAAGGAGTTATCTTTTGCCCTGTAGACCCCGTGTCCAAATTGGGGAAATCCAAGCCCATCATAACAGTCAGTCAAACGGATCACCACAAACAACAAATCGATCCAGACACATTAACAGAAACCTCAGCTCAGCGGGTGATTTATTCATAAAATGGATATATCTGCACGAGCTGGAAGCAGCTCGGAGTGAACAAAAAGAAATGGAACAAACACCAAAGAAACGGAAGAGAAGAGAATGAGCAGAAGAGGGAACATCGAAGAGGAACAACCGGTCACGGAACCAAAGACCACGAACCAACAATCTACGGTCACAGCAATTAACTGGACAGGTGATTGTATGTCTTTGGTCAATTCTCTCAGAAGTCTTGTTCTGTAGTTTTTAGTTAGTTTTTGCGTAATAAAACTGACAATTGGGTTAAGCCTAAATTTTGCGTCACGTGTAGTCCTTTCCTGTAATTCTCAAGGTCTATGAATCAAGATAGAGTGCAAAACGAACACCCTACAAAGGAAGTGCAAGTTAGAGTTTGTGAATTCAATGTCAAATCAGGTACAGAAAAATAAATAAAGAGGGAAAGAAAGATTGGATTAAGAGAGCGAGAAAAAAAGACAGAACACGAAAGTAAAAAACAATTGCCTAGAAATTTGACTCAGGAGGTGGTGCGGAACAGACGGTATTGGATCGGCCGCCAGTTATATGCAATGCCTGATATTCAGTTCCATTGCAGTCAACGGAATTAAATTCCAGGTGCTGTGTATAACGGCGGCCGATCCAATCCGCCCGTTTTGCGCCACCACCGGAGATGAATTTCTAGCCCAATATTATATTCTAATTTTTGTTTAAATCTTCTACAATTAAAACCTGAAGGAATGAGATGTAACACTCGTAATAGTTAACTTCCACTGCCGAAGAGGGCGACTGGCAGTAATTATCACTCATCACTTCGTCAAAAGGGAACTTAGACTTGAAATGATTTGAGTTAACTTTCAGCGGCGGGTTTATTTCGTATCTACCGTACAAGTACAGGAGCTTCACGCTGCTGAATGCATTTGACTGGTGAGGTAGACAGTTCGATGCCATTTTCGCAAAGAAAGTAAGTGCTCGACAAGAGACTTACCAAAATGAGTTGGTGTCAATGAAATCCATGGGTGGAGCAGTGCCATAGCACATTGGAATGCACCAATTGTATTGCTACAGCAGTGAAGTTTGAGGTGAACACAGACTTGATTTCCTTCCTCCTCTTTTGCCACTGATTCGCATACATACTGCTGTGGAGGTCAAATATTTTGCCCATGGAGTGATAGGAAGATTCACAAAGAGAGTCAACTCTATCCACTGCTGTGTAGTTCTTGGGAATGGCCTCAGAATAGCATTGACAGAATGACAGGCAAGTAGGTGAATTTACCTACTCTGCAGGACTTGCATGGCTTGGGGATACCAGAGAACTAGAATGAAAAAAAAAGACATGATGGGGCAGGATGGATTCAGATGCAATTGGCATTCATCATGCTCGCTGTAT